>NC_134692.1:61378022-61720522 GCF_050947455.1 Rhinoderma darwinii | reverse complement strand
CAGCATTCCTGTTGACTTATATGTAGTGGGGGATTGGGTTGAAAGTGCTGTTTTTAGCAAGGTGTTTGAGTGTGGAGAAGTCCATATTTAATCTATCAGAAGTCATCTTGCTCAGTGTTGTCCTCCTTGTCCCTTGCTGCTTGAAAAGGCTCTTTTGCTCCGGAACACATTTTCCCGACCAGCTAGACTTCACCCGAAGGACACCGACGTCAATACCTCTGAAGACTCTTCTATATGTGTTGCTCGATCCCCCGACGATTCGTTGACATAAAGCAGCACGCCGCAAATAAAAAAAAAAAATTGTAATACCTTAGAAAAACAATTAATAACTTAGGTTCGCTGTTTTAAATTGTATTCTGTATTAAGCCTTAAATAAATTGTGCTACCCGTCTGAATTTCAAGGTCTAGGCAAACAGTATAACATAACACTTCACTGTGTACGTATGTTACCCGTCCGCGCCTCCCTGCCTGTCTTAGTTCACGGTTTAACACAATTCTATGGTACCAAATGCAAAATTAAATTAATAAACAGTTTGGACTTGGCTCACCATATGTAAAAGGGCTAGTATTTAGTGTGGTTACCTGGGCTAGTGTCACCCACTATTACTACCTCCTTATATTAGGGTCACTAGGGTTATGCCTAGCTCCCCTACATTTTTCTTTGTATTAGGCTGGGTTCACACGACCATGTTACGTCCGTAATGGACGGAACGTATTTCGGCCGCAAGTCCCGGACCGAACACACTGCAGGGAGCCGGGCTCCTAGCATCATACTTATGTATGAGGCTAGGAGTCCCTGCCTCTCCGTGGAACTACTGTCCCGTACTGAAAACATGATTACAGTACGGGACAGTTGTCCTGCAGCGAGGCAGGGACTCCTAGCATCGTACATAACTATGCAAGGTGATTCATGACACATATAGTATCAGTATACCTCAATACACATAATAACTTAATATGTATTAAGTACACTAATACTACACGTTTTACAGTGCTAGTACAATATATTACAAAACTCACCTAAAACCCACCCACGTACCTAAACATACTTATAAAATACAGCACACTCACGCTTGCTTCTACCATATGTCCCACACCCACCTGACTAACTGTCCTTGTTACTAATGGGTTAATACAATAAGAGGCTGTAGGAAAAGAGAAAGGGCAAAGGGTAGGTTGTAGTTGTAGCTGCATGGCAGTGAAGGGTTTAACTTGGTTTGCTGCTGATGGCAGTGAAAAGTTTAACTTTCTTAGCTGCTGATGGACTGTAGTATAGGGTTAGAGTTAATACAGCTTCTGCTGTATATTGTGTGCAGGATTAGGATAAGAGGAGATTAATGTGCCGGCTAGGGGAGGTTGTTGTATAGGGGAAGTAAGGGTTAAATGCAGTAGGAAGGATCAGCAGGGGTTAAACTATTGTGTCAGCTTGAGTAGTTATGGCAGGGTAGGGAAGGGTTAGGATTAGGAATGATACTTAGACAGCTGGTCTTGTAGAGTCAGTTTAGCAGATCTGCTTTGGTGTTATAAAGCAGGCAAAGAGATAAGCCTAGTAACCCCCAATAAAGGAAAAGGTAGGGGAGCTAGGCATTACCCTAGTGAACCCAATAAAAGGAAATAGTGACAGTGGATGACACTAGCCCAGTGAACCCCACTAAATACGAGCCCTATTAAAATATCCCTTTTGCTGGCTGTTCTTCCATCATTTGCTACCATTGCAGTTCTGGTTAAAGATGAGCGAATATGTTTTACAGAAATTGATTTTGGTCAGAATTTTCCCAAAATTTCGGATTCTGCAAATTTTGAAACTTTTAGAATTTGCAACGCATGAATCTTGGCAAAACGTTGGCTGCCATTTTACAGACTAGAAAAAATATCACATGACCTCAGCCGGGCTTCCTCATTATGTCATGCAGGCAGCCTTCCCAAAATGCACTCCGGTATCCTGCCCTCTACCCTTATTTTTTGCTATTACTTTGACATTACTAATGCTGGCTTGGCTGTAAAGAGCTTGAACGAGGTTGGATACAGTCCTATAAGACATCAGAGATTCAAACACAACTATTCAGAGCAATCGGACCAAATCGAATTTCGTGAAATTTGCTCATCTCTAGCGCTGGTGGATAGGGGAAGCCCTGTGAAGTTTCAAACAACCTTTGGGGAAAACGGATGAAAGCAATTTCAGCTGGTCCACCTCCATGGGCCCAATGTTTCCTTTCTGTTATACAGTATATGGCTAAATCTATATATAATCTAAGAAGCCCATGAAAACATTCAGGGACAACATTCAGTTCTTTTTGACATGTAACATATTTGATCTTACATTTACAAAAGCTAGAACTGTATTAGAAGACTGCAATAAGTATAACCAGTAGAGATTGGCAAATGTCTTTCACGCACCTGTCACCCACTAATAGCTGCATACTACAGTAGTAGTGTCTGCCTGCTATTAGCAGGAAATCATCCCCATTTCTTCCATGCAGATGGAGTACATTTACATTTTACCTCCAGTACTACTCAATAACAGCCGTGCAAGCTGCTAGTCTTTAGATAACAGCCGGCTTTAAGATGTGTGCCTCCACCTACGGTAACTCTCATATTCATCCATGTGTTCACATACTGTAGATTCTGCATTTCGGCAAGATTAGCTTTTGCACATCCCAGCACAAAACATACCAGGTTTTAATGAAGTGTATTCCTGTAATGCACTTGCGTAGTGTTTGTAATTGAAAAATGAAACCGTGTAAATAATAAAGGCTACGGAGATAACCCACTGGTAATTATTTCTACAAGTAAGCTAGTTACTGTCATAACTACACTTTAACCCCTTCTGGATTGCCGAACATAAAACAGTCTAAATAGAATGGTACTTGTTAATTCACGTCCTCAGTTTTACGGCAGTCTTTGTTCCTGTGCGTGCTGTCTTTACTAGGATTGGTCTGTCAATGTAACATACCCTGTAATGTAACATTGAACTAAAAAAAAAATATTTCACTGTTACCAGAGTCATTAAATGAATGCAGTTTTGGTGGAAAAAGTGACATCATTACATGATATCACAGGATTTCTTGAACGTGGAATCGTTAATAAAGGCACTCTCTGTCTGGCAAAGTTAATAGGGGCACACTCTATCTATTTAGGGGATCACTCTGGTTCTTTTAATGTGCCCAGGCCACACTGCAGTTACGTGCAAGTCACCAGTTATTTATATATCGGAGTCCCTGTGCAGAGCATCAGGTAGCGCTCTGGTCAGGACACCAGAACTGGAGTAGCCCTGACATCACAGTCCATATATGTTGAGGAATGTCAGGGGCTTTCAACTCTGTAGTCCACGGCCAGAGCATCAGATTCTCTCGGGATCGGACTCTGGGAGTGGAGGAGCCCCTGACATCACTGTCCATATACGGATAGTGGATAGTGACATCCCAGGCTGTTCCAGGAGTGGAATCATGGGCCAAAGCGTTGCCAACGCTGTGGCCAGGGACTTCGTAGTTGAAAGCCCCTGACATCACTGTCCATACATAGACAGTGACCTCAGAGGGTGCCCCAGTCACACCGCTTCAAGTAGTGCTCTGCCCAGGGAGTTTGGGTGACGTATCCCACTGTATGCCTATACAATTAGATACATCGCTACATTTTGTTTGAGGTTTATGTCGCTACTTTTCCCGACGTATACCTCCAACGGAAGAAGAGTAACGCAATTTGAACGAGGCCTAACAGCTAGCTTCTGGTACAAGCCCCCTCCCCTTGGGGCCCGTGTGCAGCTGGTGAGATGTCCGCCCCTGATACTGTTAAAAAAAATATAAACCGTGGTGATGGGTTGATAAAGAAGCCATATAAATTTACACCTAATTAAAAGTCTATGTATATGTGAGCATGTAAACAAATTCCATCCGCCCCCTCATCCCAGGCAAATGATCTGCACCTGGAGACATGGTTTACATTGCAAAATCTGATATATGATTATTCATTTAAAGCTCTATGCCAGAAGCAAAATTCCAGTGAAAAGAACTGCTGCTTATTCTCATCTTTCTGGCTGTACTGTGATGTTGCAGGCTCTGAGCAATGCATATGAAGCATGGGCATAGATGGTTGCTTTCATGAACCAATCAGGTTCCAGCTTTAAGTTTTCATGAGCAGGTTTGAAAGTGATTTGATTGGTTGCTACGAGCAACATTGACACTTTTTTTACGTTTTTGTCCACAGAACTTTCTTTACCCTGGAGTCTGCGTGTACTTTGGGCCATGAATGATATCCTATACAATGTTTAAAATTCTCTTGCTATACACCTGAAATGTTGGTATAATATATGTAAATCCTATACATGGTACAATGCCCAACAGCCAGAAGAATCATATTCATAATTTTCCCTGTTTAAAGTCTTTCTGTTTCTCTGAAGAATTATATTCTGTGTCTCTGATTTCGTATTCAGAACTGGTCAAAATTGAACAGAGAAATGCAAAAGCCCTAAGGCTTATCTTTAGAAAGACATTGTTTTGCTGTGCAAATGCAAGAATGGATCCAAGCAGAGGAGGAGGGTATTGTTTCAGCCCCGCTGCAGAGTGAGAAACTAGGTCATGAAAGTTGTTTGACAGAACTGAGAATTTAACTAGTCACCTTGGAGGCCCATTGGTGTAGAAAGTGAAAGCTGGCACAGCTAGTAAGAGAAGTGGATGGCGCCAGTACTCTGTGAAAAGCAGCAGGCAGGAGGATCCTGTGCCCTCCCAGTCTCTCTCTCTTCACTCTCTATCAGATAAGTAAGTCCAGTGGGCTTGCTGAGGCTGCAAAGCTGTTAGGGCAGCGGGAACTCTCAAAGGACTAAAGATGCTTCATTTGGCAAACATGCAACCAGACCAGCTTTCATTTCTCAGTAGATTTAAAACCCGCAGTTCTTCCACTTAGAAGTATGGTACTAAAATCCAGCAAGCGTCTATATTTAATGGGAGAGGTCATATGAGGATCTAACTGCCGTTTTCTTTCCTAATATTCACGCTGTTCTTAATTTTGAACATCACACATCAGGGCCGTTTAATGGCTGGTAAAAATGGCCACTGTCATTTACACTCTCCAGTTCTCTGCCTGAAGCTACGACAATAAGAATGATGTGGCATCCAGTGACTGCGCTATAAAAATATGGGAAACAAGAGCTAAAATAAGAAAGCATAAATATAGACCAGAACGATATAAGGTGATATATTGTGTTTCCAATACTCTTTTTGTTTGGCTTACATTATTACAGTGATCTAGAGCAACTTTATTGAAATTGTAACTTTATCCAGAAATAATGATACATGTATAAATATTCAGTTACATTTTGGATTAACATTTAGGGGCAATTAAAAGCATTTCTACCTTATCAATATGTGTGCATATAGAAAGAAATAGAGAGTGAGGCAGCACAGCCAAATAAATGAAATAGTGATCCTGTTTAACCCCTTCCTGACATTTCACGTATGCCTACGTCATAGCAGGGTAGGGGAAGTATGGAGAGGGCTCATGGGCTGAGCCCGCTCCATACAATGCGGGTGTCAGCTGTAAGTTACAGCCGACACTTCAAAGTAACGAGCGGGATCGCTCTTGAGCACGATCCTTACTCATTTAACCCAT
Source organism: Rhinoderma darwinii (assembly GCF_050947455.1). Classification (NCBI taxonomy): domain Eukaryota; kingdom Metazoa; phylum Chordata; class Amphibia; order Anura; family Rhinodermatidae; genus Rhinoderma; species Rhinoderma darwinii. The sequence continues at coordinate 61,714,918 of NC_134692.1, read as the reverse complement.
TAACTGATTAATTAACACATTTAACCCAGTCGACTGCGCTATAGATTTCATCAAAACAACTTAACTCTGTCACAACAGTGACAAACGGAAACCTTTAGCAATGTTTCCATCACCATTGAGATCAATGGTGAGGGAAACGGAAGCTAAGGTTTCAGTTTGCCTTTCCATTGAAGGGTTAACCCGACGGAAACCTCCGACAGAACCCCTCAACGGAAGGGCAAGGCTCATGTGAACAGGCCCTTAGTCATCCGTTTTTTTGAAGGATATATAGAAGTGCAGAGTACAGGACTTTTTTTTCTATTCAAAAAATCGGATGTCTAAGGGCCTGATCACATCACCGTTCGCATTCCGTTCCGGGGTTTCATCTGAGGTTTCCATCGTGGAAACCCGCAACAGAAAGTCAAACGGAAACCACAGCTTCCGTTTGCGAAACCATTGATGTCAATGGTGACGGAAACACTGCTAATGGTTTCCGTTTGTCACCGTTCCGGCAGGTTTCCGTTTTTTTCGACGGAATCAATAGCGTAGTCGACTCAAATAGGAGTTCAAAACACTTTACAGCTTTAAGGCCAACTGACCAGCAACTAACTTTGCTAGTTACCCCACTCCTGCTGTTGTCACTCCAACATACAAATCTGAACACCAGATTTAACTTTTTTTTTTTAAATTTTACACTCTTACTATTTTCAACTACTGAGAAGATGCAGAAGTAAAGTCTAGCAAGGAAGAGGGGCAAGTAATCACATCAAAGCACCAATGTGACTCATCTAGGGAAACTAGGGGAGATTTTGAAATCCACATTTAGACCTTAGGGGGATAGAGTATCCAACTTGAAAATCCATTCTAATTCCATACGCTTTAATTTTGAGATTCTATCACTTCCATGTACATGATTGACAATGAAAAGTTTAAAATCATTTACTCTATGGCCCATCTCTACAAAATGTTTAGGTAAGGGCAAATCAATTTTCTTTGTGCATATTGTGGATTTATGACTATTGATACGTGATCTACACTCTAAAGATGTTTCACCCACATATAGTAACTTACATAAGCACTGTATAATGTAAATAATGTGATCAGAAGCACAAGTCAAATAGTGTTTCATTTTATGTACCCTACCAGTAGTTGGGTGAGTAAATACTTCACTCCAAATCATATTTCTGCAGTTTCTGCACCCCAAACATGGGTAACAACCACGTTTTCTAGGGTCGTGATAGACATGATGGTATTTAATCGAAAAACCAATATCAGCATGAACTAGATGGTCCCTAAGATTTTGGGGCCTATGGTAGGCCATGCGGGGTGATATAAAAAATTCTGGAATATCATGATAGGTACTTCTCAAAATCCCCCATTCTTTCGTAATTATTTTTGCAACCTCGTTACTCATATGGGAATAGGTTGAAACCAATGCCAATCTTTGTGATATGGTCTGAGTCTTCCTTTTCAAAAGATTTTGTCTAAGAAATTCACCAACTTTCAATCTTTTTTGGTCTAACAATCTTTTTGGATAAGCATGGTGTTTACATTTTTTTTTCCATGTCATTCAGTCTATTCTCAAGTATCGAGGGATCTTGTACAATTCTTTTTACCCTCAACATTTGGCTGAAAGGAGGAGATGTGATCATAGAATTAGGATGAAAACTTTCAAACCAGAATAAATTATTGTGGTCCATTGGTTTATTGTATAAATAAGTATATAATTTCTCATCCTTTCTGAAAACTCTTGTATCAAGGAACTGCAAAGAATCAACGGAGGATTCCATAGTAAATTTAATATCACTGTCTACTCCATTCAAAAAAAGAAAAAAAAACGTTCTAACTCTGTCTGAGAGCCTATCCAGATAACAAAAACATTGTCTATGTATCTCCACCACCTCAATATTTTGGTGAAGTGGGGAGACACATAGACAATGCTTTCCTCAAGGGCCGCCATGAACATATTCACATATGTGGGTGCCACATTTGAACCCATAGCAGTCCCTCTTTTTTGAACATAGAATGTATCACCATGTAAAAAATAATCAGTTAGAATAATCTCCAATAACCCCATCAGAAAGTCAACACGTTTGGGGGGCTAGCAGCGGTCCAGGACGAACGCACTTAGAGAGAGCTACTGCTTACCAAATCCTATGAAGCTCGATGTCTTACTGCTATCGGGATCCCGAGACCAGTGCCACACTCAGCAACTCCTGCTGAATGTTCTGACACTGAAATTGTCTCTCTTAGTGCATTTTTGCACTTGCGGCTTATCTCCCGGCCATAAGCCGCAGCCTCAATTTTCAATCTCCGCCACGGCCGCATTGGGCGGCTTGTCCAGTGTTCACCAGGAGCTCAAGAAACAACAGAGTTCTACACCGGATCCACGGCCTACCATACCCCGGCCGCCAGATACCAGCTTCCACTCAGTGGAGCCTCACAACTTGGCCTACACGATGTTCAAGGCGATGCGGCCACCATCTTGGACACACTGTAACATTGAGTAAATGAACCTGTCTGCCCACTGTGCCCTCTGCAGAACCGCAAGTCCATTCTAATTCCATACGCTTTAATTTTGAGATTCTATCACTTCCATGTACATGATTGACAATGAAAAGTTTAAAATCATTTACTCTATGGCCCATCTCTACAAAATGTTTAGGTAAGGGCAAATCAAATTTCTTTGTGCATATTGTGGATTTATGACTATTGATACGTGATCTACACTCTAAAGATGTTTCACCCACATATAGTAACTTACATAAGCACTGTATAATGTAAATAATGTGATCAGAAGCACAAGTCAAATAGTGTTTCATTTTATGTACCCTACCAGTAGTTGGGTGAGTAAATACTTCACTCCAAATCATATTTCTGCAGTTTCTGCACCCCAAACATGGGTAACAACCACGTTTTCTAGGGTCGTGATAGACATGATGGTTTTTAATCGAAAAACCAATATCAGCATGAACTAGACGGTCCCTAAGATTTTGGGGCCTATGGTAGGCCATGCGGGGTGATATAAAAAATTCTGGAATATGATGATAGGTACTTCTCAAAATCCCCCATTCTTTCGTAATTATTTTTGCAACCTCGTTACTCATATGGGAATAGGTTGAAACCAGTGCCAATCTTTGTGATATGGCCTGAGTCTTCCTTTTCAGAAGATTTTGTCTAAGAAATTCACCAACTTTCAATCTTTTTTGGTCTAACAATCTTTTTGGATAAGCATGGTGTTTACATTTTTTTTTCCATGTCATTCAGTCTATTCTCAAGTATCGAGGGATCTTGTACAATTCTTTTTACCCTCAACATTTGGCTGAAAGGAGGAGATGTGATCATAGAATTAGGATGAAAACTTTCAAACCAGAATAAATTATTGTGGTCCATTGGTTTATTGTATAAATAAGTATATAATTTCTCATCCTTTCTGAAAACTCTTGTATCAAGGAACTGCAAAGAATCAACGGAGGATTCCATAGTAAATTTAATATCACTGTCTACTCCATTCAAAAAAAGAAAAAAAAACGTTCTAACTCTGTCTGAGAGCCTATCCAGATAACAAAAACATTGTCTATGTATCTCCACCACCTCAATATTTTGGTGAAGTGGGGAGACACATAGACAATGCTTTCCTCAAGGGCCGCCATGAACATATTCACATATGTGGGTGCCACATTTGAACCCATAGCAGTCCCTCTTTTTTGAACATAGAATGTATCACCATGTAAAAAATAATCAGTTAGAATAATCTCCAATAACCCCATCAGAAAGTCAACACGTTTGGGGGGCTAGCAGCGGTCCAGGACGAACGCACTTAGAGAGAGCTACTGCTTACCAAATCCTATGAAGCTCGATGTCTTACTGCTATCGGGATCCCGAGACCAGTGCCACACTCAGCAACTCCTGCTGAATGTTCTGACACTGAAATTGTCTCTCTTAGTGCATTTTTGCACTTGCGGCTTATCTCCCGGCCATAAGCCGCAGCCTCAATTTTCAATCTCCGCCACGGCCGCATTGGGCGGCTTGTCCAGTGTTCACCAGGAGCTCAAGAAACAACAGAGTTCTACACCGGATCCACGGCCTACCATACCCCGGCCGCCAGATACCAGCTTCCACTCAGTGGAGCCTCACAACTTGGCCTACACGATGTTCAAGGCGATGCGGCCACCATCTTGGACACACTGTAACATTGAGTAAATGAACCTGTCTGCCCACTGTGCCCTCTGCAGAACCGCAAGTCCATTCTAATTCCATACGCTTTAATTTTGAGATTCTATCACTTCCATGTACATGATTGACAATGAAAAGTTTAAAATCATTTACTCTATGGCCCATCTCTACAAAATGTTTAGGTAAGGGCAAATCAATTTTCTTTGTGCATATTGTGGATTTATGACTATTGATACGTGATCTACACTCTAAAGATGTTTCACCCACATATAGTAACTTACATAAGCACTGTATAATGTAAATAATGTGATCAGAAGCACAAGTCAAATAGTGTTTCATTTTATGTACCCTACCAGTAGTTGGGTGAGTAAATACTTCACTCCAAATCATATTTCTGCAGTTTCTGCACCCCAAACATGGGTAACAACCACGTTTTCTAGGGTCGTGATAGACATGATGGTTTTTAATCGAAAAACCAATATCAGCATGAACTAGACGGTCCCTAAGATTTTGGGGCCTATGGTAGGCCATGCGGGGTGATATAAAAAATTCTGGAATATCATGATAGGTACTTCTCAAAATCCCCCATTCTTTCGTAATTATTTTTGCAACCTCGTTACTCATATGGGAATAGGTTGAAACCAATGCCAATCTTTGTGATATGGTCTGAGTCTTCCTTTTCAGAAGATTTTGTCTAAGAAATTCACCAACTTTCAATCTTTTTTGGTCTAACAATCTTTTTGGATAAGCATGGTGTTTACATTTTTTTTTCCATGTCATTCAGTCTATTCTCAAGTATCGAGGGATCTTGTACAATTCTTTTTACCCTCAACATTTGGCTGAAAGGAGGAGATGTGATCATAGAATTAGGATGAAAACTTTCAAACCAGAATAAATTATTGTGGTCCATTGGTTTATTGTATAAATAAGTATATAATTTCTCATCCTTTCTGAAAACTCTTGTATCAAGGAACTGCAAAGAATCAACGGAGGATTCCATAGTAAATTTAATATCACTGTCTACTCCATTCAAAAAAAGAAAAAAAAACTTTCTAACTCTGTCTGAGAGCCTATCCAGATAACAAAAACATTGTCTATGTATCTCCACCACCTCAATATTTTGGTGAAGTGGGGAGACACATAGACAATGCTTTCCTCAAGGGCCGCCATGAACATATTCACATATGTGGGTGCCACATTTGAACCCATAGCAGTCCCTCTTTTTTGAACATAGAATGTATCACCATGTAAAAAATAATCAGTTAGAATAATCTCCAATAACCCCATCAGAAAGTCAACACGTTTGGGGGGCTAGCAGCGGTCCAGGACGAACGCACTTAGAGAGAGCTACTGCTTACCAAATCCTATGATGCTCGATGTCTTACTGCTATCGGGATCCCGAGACCAGTGCCACACTCAGCAACTTCTGCTGAATGTTCTGACACTGAAATTGTCTCTCTTAGTGCATTTTTGCACTTACGGCTTATCTCCCGGCCATAAGCCGCAGCCTCAATTTTCAATCTCCGCCACGGCCGCATTGGGCGGCTTGTCCAGTGTTCACCAGGAGCTCAAGAAACAACAGAGTTCTACACCGGATCCACGGCCTACCATACCCCGGCCGCCAGATACCAGCTTCCACTCAGTGGAGCCTCACAACTTGGCCTACACGATGTTCAAGGCGATGCGGCCACCATCTTGGACACACTGTAACATTGAGTAAATGAACCTGTCTGCCCACTGTGCCCTCTGCAGAACCGCAAGTCCATTCTAATTCAATACGCTTTAATTTTGAGATTCTATCACTTCCATGTACATGATTGACAATGAAAAGTTTAAAATCATTTACTCTATGGCCCATCTCTACAAAATGTTTAGGTAAGGGCAAATCAATTTTCTTTGTGCATATTGTGGATTTATGACTATTGATACGTGATCTACACTCTAAAGATGTTTCACCCACATATAGTAACTTACATAAGCACTGTATAATGTAAATAATGTGATCAGAAGCACAAGTCAAATAGTGTTTCATTTTATGTACCCTACCAGTAGTTGGGTGAGTAAATACTTCACTCCAAATCATATTTCTGCAGTTTCTGCACCCCAAACATGGGTAACAACCACGTTTTCTAGGGTCGTGATAGACATGATGGTTTTTAATCGAAAAACCAATATCAGCATGAACTAGACGGTCCCTAAGATTTTTGGGGCCTATGGTAGGCCATGCGGGGTGATATAAAAAATTCTGGAATATCATGATAGGTACTTCTCAAAATCCCCCATTCTTTCGTAATTATTTTTGCAACCTCGTTACTCATATGGGAATAGGTTGAAACCAATGCCAATCTTTGTGATATGGTCTGAGTCTTCCTTTTCAAAAGATTTTGTCTAAGAAATTCACCAACTTTCAATCTTTTTTGGTCTAACAATCTTTTTGGATAAGCATGGTGTTTACATTTTTTTTTCCATGTCATTCAGTCTATTCTCAAGTATCGAGGGATCTTGTACAATTCTTTTTACCCTCAACATTTGGCTGAAAGGAGGAGATGTGATCATAGAATTAGGATGAAAACTTTCAAACCAGAATAAATTATTGTGGTCCATTGGTTTATTGTATAAATAAGTATATAATTTCTCATCCTTTCGGAAAACTCTTGTATCAAGGAACTGCAAAGAATCAACGGAGGATTCCATAGTAAATTTAATATCACTGTCTACTCCATTCAAAAAAAGAAAAAAAAACGTTCTAACTCTGTCTGAGAGCCTATCCAGATAACAAAAACATTGTCTATGTATCTCCACCACCTCAATATTTTGGTGAAGTGGGGAGACACATAGACAATGCTTTCCTCAAGGGCCGCCATGAACATATTCACATATGTGGGTGCCACATTTGAACCCATAGCAGTCCCTCTTTTTTGAACATAGAATGTATCACCATGTAAAAAATAATCAGTTAGAATAATCTCCAATAACCCCATCAGAAAGTCAACACGTTTGGGGGGCTAGCAGCGGTCCAGGACGAACGCACTTAGAGAGAGCTACTGCTTACCAAATCCTATGAAGCTCGATGTCTTACTGCTATCGGGATCCCGAGACCAGTGCCACACTCAGCAACTCCTGCTGAATGTTCTGACACTGAAATTGTCTCTCTTAGTGCATTTTTGCACTTGTGGATTATCTTCCGTCCATAAGCCGCAGCCTCAATTTTCAATCTCCGCCACGGCCGCATTGGGCGGCTTGTCCAGTGTTCACCAGGAGCTCAAGAAACAACAGAGTTCTACACCGGATCCACGGCCTACCATACCCCGGCCGCCAGATACCAGCTTCCACTCAGTGGAGCCTCACAACTTGGCCTACACGATGTTCAAGGCGATGCGGCCACCATCTTGGACACACTGTAACATTGAGTAAATGAACCTGTCTGCCCACTGTGCCCTCTGCAGAACCGCAAGTCCATTCTAATTCCATACGCTTTAATTTTGAGATTCTATCACTTCCATGTACATGATTGACAATGAAAAGTTTAAAATCATTTACTCTATGGCCCATCTCTACAAAATGTTTAGGTAAGGGCAAATCAATTTTCTTTGTGCATATTGTGGATTTATGACTATTGATACGTGATCTACACTCTAAAGATGTTTCACCCACATATAGTAACTTACATAAGCACTGTATAATGTAAATAATGTGATCAGAAGCACAAGTCAAATAGTGTTTCATTTTATGTACCCTACCAGTAGTTGGGTGAGTAAATACTTCACTCCAAATCATATTTCTGCAGTTTCTGCACCCCAAACATGGGTAACAACCACGTTTTCTAGGGTCGTGATAGACATGATGGTTTTTAATCGAAAAACCAATATCAGCATGAACTAGACGGTCCCTAAGATTTTGGGGTCTATGGTAGGCCATGCGGGGTGATATAAAAAATTCTGGAATATCATGATAGGTACTTCTCAAAATCCCCCATTCTTTCGTAATTATTTTTGCAACCTCGTTACTCATATGGGAATAGGTTGAAACCAATGTCAATCTTTGTGATATGGTCTGAGTCTTCCTTTTCAGAAGATTTTGTCTAAGAAATTCACCAACTTTCAATCTTTTTTGGTCTAACAATCTTTTTGGATAAGCATGGTGTTTACATTTTTTTTTCCATGTCATTCAGTCTATTCTCAAGTATCGAGGGATCTTGTACAATTCTTTTTACCCTCAACATTTGGCTGAAAGGAGGAGATGTGATCATAGAATTAGGATGACAACTTTCAAACCAGAATAAATTATTGTGGTCCATTGGTTTATTGTATAAATAAGTATATAATTTCTCATCCTTTCTGAAAACTCTTGTATCAAGGAACTGCAAAGAATCAACGGAGGATTCCATAGTAAATTTAATATCACTGTCTACTCCATTCAAAAAAAGAAAAAAAAAAACGTTCTAACTCTGTCTGAGAGCCTATCCAGATAACAAAAACATTGTCTATGTATCTCCACCACCTCAATATTTTGGTGAAGTGGGGAGACACATAGACAACGCTTTCCTCAAGGGCCGCCATGAACATATTCACATATGTGGGTGCCACATTTGAACCCATAGCAGTCCCTCTTTTTTGAACATAGAATGTATCACCATGTAAAAAATAATCAGTTAGAATAATCTCCAATAACCCCATCAGAAAGTCAGCACGTTTGGGGGGCTAGCAGCGGTCCAGGACGAACTTACTTAGAGAGAGCTACTGCTTACCAAATCCTATGAAGCTTGATGTCTTACTGCTATCGGGATCCCGAGACCAGTGCCACACTCAGCAACTCCTGCTGAATGTTCTGACACTGAAATTGTCTCTCTTAGTGCATTTTTGCACTTACGGCTTATCTCCCGGCCATAAGCCGCAGCCTCAATTTTCAATCTCCGCCACGGCCGCATGGGTGGCTTGTCCAGTGTTCACCAGGAGCTCAAGAAACAACAGAGTTCTACACTGGATCCACGGCCTACCATACCCCGGCCGCCAGATACCAGCTTCCACTCAGTGGAGCCTCACAACTTGGCCTACACGATGTTCAAGGCGATGCGGCCACCATCTTGGACACACTGTAACATTGAGTAAATGAACCTGTCTGCCCACTGTGCCCTCTGCAGGACTTGCGGTTCTGTCCCCCAGCGACTGACAGAGCCCTTAAAACATCAGGGGACAACTCTCCTGGTCACATCCAGCTGAGGGACGTTGTATGGGGACAGTGAGTGGTCTCAAAGAGGCAGTCAATTAGGGGACAAATCCTTTAATAATGTCCGCTGTGTCGCAGGGATTCCCCTCATCCTCCCCCCTTTACCCCCTCATTGCTTCCGCTGCCCTTTCCATACTGAACTAAGACACCTAACACCGGGGGGCATATTTATTTTCATTGGGATTGATCTCCAGCACTATCCTCATGATCCGACAGCGGCTTTTTTTTTTTTACCTCAAATAAGAGGTCAAAACACTTTACAGCTTTAAGGCCAACTGACCAGCAACTAACTTTGCTAGTTACCCCACTCCTGCTGTTGTCACTCCAACATACAAGTCTGAACTTTATTAAACAAATGTGATTGAAACGCGGACCTTTCATTTCCGGCTCACTCTGACGTATGTACAAAGCAATACGGTGAAAATAGGTCAAGCTAAACACGGAGGGCTGTGTAGCGCTATCTACAAGGGGGCTGTGTGGCGCTACCTACAAGGGGGCTGTGTGGTGCTATCTACAAGGGGTCTGTGTGGCGCTAGAAACAAGGGGCTGTGTGGCGCTATCTACAAGGGGGCTGTGTGGCGCTACCTACAAGGGAGCTGTGTGGCATTACCTACAAGGGGGCTGTGTGGTGCTATCTACAAGGGGGCTGTGTAGCGCTAGCTACAAGGGGCTGTGTGGCGCTAGCTACAAGGGGCTGTGTGGCGCTATCTACAAGGGGGCTGTGTGGCGCTACCTACAAGGTGGCTGTGTGGCGCTATCTACAAGGGAGCTGTGTGGCATTACCTACAAGGGGGCTGTGTGGTGCTATCTACAAGGGGGCTGTGTGGCGCTAGCTACAAGGGGCTGTGTGGCGCTATCTACAAGGGGGCTGTGTGGTGCTATCTACAAGGGGGCTGTGTGGCGCTACCTACAAGGGGGCTGTGTGGCACTACCTACAAGGGGGCTGTCTGATGCTACCTACAAGGGGCTGTGTGGCGCTACCTACAAGGAACTGTGTGGCGCTACCTACAGGGGGAATCTGTGAGTGCTGGGCTGATGGTCATTTTACTGTGAGTGCTGGGCTGATGGTCATTTTACTTTGAGTGGTGGGCAGATAGTCATTTTACTGTGAGTGGGGGGCTGATGGTCATTTTACTGTGAGTGGGGGGGCATATGTTCTTCAAGTGATTTCCGCCTCTGACCTCCAATTGAAATTAATAGGAGGAAGAAAATACCTACGGCACCCATTTGGAGCTATTTTGCTTGCTTTAGCTTCAACGGCTTAAGAAAAAACACACAAAAAAAAAAGGTCAAACAACGCTGTCAATTCAAAATCTGCTTAGAAATTCCAGAAGGAATTTTGAGGCAGATTTTTTTTGCCTTACAAAAAAACGTGTATAAACATACCCTACGTGTGTACTGCTTTTTTTAGCTGTTTTCTGTCTTTCTCTAAACAATTTTTGGCAGGGGTGCCCTGTGAAAATTTTATTTCTCCAGTGCTGCCTCGAGTACGAAAAGTTTAGGAAACTCTGTATTAGGCTACAGGATCCCGTCGTGGAACAGCTCAGTTCGTTGTGGGAACGGAGCCCAGGTGAGTACAATTTTTGTTTTTGTTTGGGGGCCCTTGTCTACAAGGGGGAGTTGGGGGGGTTGTATGGCACTATCTACATGGGGCACTATACTGTGTGGGGGCCACTAAGCGGACATTATACTGTGTAGGAGTACTACAGGGGCCATAATACTGTAGGCACAATTAGAGGACAACATACTGTGTCCTTGAAGGGGTTGTAATATATTATATTATTAAATATTATTATACTCTATGGGGGCACTAAAGGAGCTTTATAATTTTTTTATGGGGCATATTTTTTATATGATGGGGTGGGGCGCTGAAAGATCATTTTGCACAGGGTGCCATCTATCCTAAGGACGGCCCTGTATATCTATCTATCTATCTATCTATCTATCTATCTATCTAGTAGGTAGAAAAAAGCAGCACTCCAGAGAATTCAAGTATCACGGTGCTATGCGTCCTTGACCGTCATCCACACGGTCCTGAATTGGATACACAAATGAGGAAATAGACGCAGCACTCCAAAAGTAGATGCTGTAGGATTTTTGTCGCCAATATAGAGGAGGTGTCAGTCTATGTATCCCACCATTTCAGCAAAGTGCTGAGGTGGTGGAGATACATCGACGATATCTTCCTCATTTGGCTGGGTACAGAAACCCAATTATTGGACTTTCACCATTTCCTTGACGGTATAGTTCCAGGGATCAAATTTACATTGTTTTTTTTGAGGGAAACCATACAATTCTTGGATACTAGGGTCATTCTTCACTATAATGGATTACATACAGAACTATTCATAAAATCTACTGATCGTAATACATTGTTGCGATACGATAGTTGCCATCCTAGGAGAATTATTGACTCTTTGCCATTTAGTCAAATGTTACGTGTAAGACGAATTGTTGATCAGGATGAAAAGTTAGACCCTGCTCTTGACATTATGATCAGCAATTTTTTTTATCATGGGGCTATCCACAGAGTGTGTTTAATAATCAAAAGTCCAGGATTCAAAAATCCACAAGGCATGATGCCCTGTTTGGTAACCGTACAAAAAAGAATCTTGAAAGAATTCCATTTGTGTCGACATACAATTATTTAAGCCCTCAGATAAGGAACAATATTAGGAAATATTGGTCGATAGTCAGAGATGGACATAGAGGTATTGGAGAATTTGATGTAAGTTCTCTTATGTCATACAGACGTCCAACTAATCTTAAAGATAGATTAGTAAAAACTGACATTAAATCTACCACTGTAAAAACTCGACAGACATTTTTAAAGCCTCCAAAGATGGATAGTTCTCCATGTTCCGGATGTATCAATTGGTCTCTAATGAAGAAAGGAGAGGAATTTATACATCCCCGTACTAAATATAAATATAAAATTCGATATTTCTTAACTTGTAATACCGATTAGGTAGTTTATGTCTTTTGGTGTCCATGCAATTTATTATATGTTGGTGAAACAATATGTGATATGAAGACACGCCTGAATAATCACATATATACAATTCGAAAGGGAAAACTGGATCTGCATGTTTCAAAAGACTTTGTGGAAAAAGGTCATAATGAACGTGATCTACGATTTATGATCCTGGACCATGTTCCATTTCCAAAACGAGGTGGTGATAGACTCATGATGCTAAAAAAAAACGTGAATTGCAATGGATTTTTCATTTGGACACATTGAGACCTAAGGGACTCAATGTAGATTTCCAAATATCCAGACATATGCTTTAATGATATATTTCAGGATCTATACATTATAATGAGGTTAGCTTGCCTTGTATTCCCCCTTAATTCTGCCATTTCTTTTTCTCGTATAGGATGTGATATGATTGATAATCAATTTTAATATTTCCTCATTTTGTCAGTTCTTGATACAGAATTGAAATATTAATAAATACAGGATGAGCCATCCACCATTCAAGATAATTGGACAATCCAGTTTATATATATATAATAACATTTGTCGGGTATCTACCGTTGACAACAGCAGCTTTGTTCCTGAATATAACGATAGTGTCGAGCAGTTGTGACTCCCATACTGACATTCCACTTGGTTATAAATATATGAAAAAATGTCCTTTATATGATAGGTGGAGAATATATACCTGTAGCTGTCATGGAGCTTGCTTGATGTACCACGATATACGTGGACAAGATGGCAATGACCCGGTCTTAATTATCGCTGGACTTGAATAAATGAAAAAAACGAATAAATAGTGGTTTTTGTCTCTATTGGAGGTTTGCGCACTTTGCAGATATAACACATAGTGTTTTGACAGCGTTGCCTAGGCACCGGCTCATGCTAAGCGAGCATTGGCTGAGTAACATGGATGCCATGACAACAGTTGATGCTTTGATTGCATTGGTTAGCGCTGCTGCCTCTGATAGATGCCTTTCAATTAGTCTGTGACTAGGGATATTATTCCCAATATGTGTCCAGGATTACGCAATTGGTGAGTGGCTCCTGTTTCCTCTTCCTTATGAATATTCATGTGCTTTTCTGACAATTGACGATTTTTAAAGTTTTATATGATGTGTTTTCACTGTGCACTTTATTTGATATATGTATGTAACATATGCACAATTTGAATGTACTTTAAATGCATTATTTTGTATGCTGTTTACAATTCTGATGTAATGATCACTAATGATGTATTCACAAGTGGAGGGTATAAAACCCTGACTGGCACATATCACCATTGCTTGACAAAGGTCCTGCTGAGAGGACTCAAACATAGCTATTTCTGTACATGGGTGAATAAACCACTATCCTTTCAACTACTTTTGGAGTGCTGCGTCTATTTCCTTGTATATATATATATATATATATATATATATATATATATATATATATATATATATATAAATACCAGCATAGAACGTAGTAACGGCACCAGGACTTCAAGACGGATGAAAAACAGGGTGGATTTATTCACCTCAAAGAATAACAGCAACGTTTCGGTTCAACAGGAACCTTTCTCAAGTTCCTGTTGAACCGTAATGTTGCTGTTATTCTTTGAGGTGAATAAATCCACCCTGTTTTTCATCCGTCTTGAAGTCCTGGTGCCGTTACTACGTTCTATTCTGGTATTTATCTAAAAAGAAGGAGAATTGATTCATCCCCTGGTGACGAGCACATGGCCTGATTTTCTTGATGTGTGGAGTGCTGTGTTTCTCTGCCCTTGGATTGTGTATATATATATATATATATATATATATATATATATATATATATACATATATATATATATATATATATATTCACTTTGTTGCACTGTTATGCTTGAGAAAGGCTCACACTGAGCTGAAACGTTGCATGTGGAATTAAACAGGTTCTCTATTAAATTTATTTGTTTGTGCTGCCTCACTCTCTATTTCTTTCTACATTGAGGGGTCATTGGACTGCGACCCCAGAGACGTGCACTCACCAAATTTGTTTGTCCAGTGCTGCTGGTCTTTGTCTATATGTGTACATAGGTGCCATCATTATATCTTTTTGACTGTAAGGCGGGATTCACATGACCGTGTCGTTCCTGAGCCCGAGTGTCGGCCGGTAAAATCGGCCATTTTGCCCGGCCGGTTTGCATTAAGTTTTGCATCCGTGCCGGGCCGGGCAGATCCGGACAGTGACATCAGCGGCAACTCCTGAAGGGGAATCCCCATGTGTTCGGGGATTCCGCTTCAGGAGTTTCCCCTGATGTCACTGCCCAGATATGGACAGAGACATCAAGCGCTCTGTCCAGGAGCGGAATCCCCGAAAACACGGGGATTCCGCTCCTTCAAGGAGCTAAAGTGCGGCTAGCACATAGCAGAGCGGGGAGATACCTCCCCGCTCTACTATAGTGGCGTCGCTACAGTAGTAGCAGCCGCAGCAGCAGCAGCTGCAGCTGCTAGCGGCGCCATCGAAGGTGTCGCCGGGCCAGGGTGCTTTTAAAACAAGCAGGAACAGGGAGCCAGCGCAGCGCTCCCTTCCACCTGCTGTACACCCCGGCCCTGCCACACAGTGTACAGCGATGCCATTCATCAGAATGGCATCAACTCCTCCTCCTCACATGCACTCTGCGCTGTGAGGAGGAGGAGATAGAGCGCAAGCGCCGGAAAACCCGGCCATCACTCGGGACACATCCCGGTGATGGCCGTGTAATACCCGGCCCCATAGACTTCTATGGGAGCCGGGCGGCCGGGTACCTGGGCGAAGATAGAGCATGTCCTATATTTTGACGGCCGGTTTTACCGGCCGTCAAAAAATCAGTCGTGTGAATAGCCCCATTAGGGGTCTATTATTCCTAATGCAGCCGGGTGCCGGCCGAGTTATGAACGGCCGGCACCCGGCCGGGAAACCCTGCCGTGTGAATGAGGCCTTAAGGATTTTTCAATTGTCTTTAAAGAGGATCTGTCACTAATTTACTAATGCCCTATCTCCTAGCTAATCTTATAGGCGCTGTCACACTGATAAAGCTAGTGAAAATTGTGTTCCAAAACATTTATTATTTTGAAAGTTATGAGCTTTTTTCTAGATATGCAAATTAGCCTATATTTGACAAATGGGCGTCAACACCAGCATTCTCCTGAGGTGGAGTATGACGTGTATAAAGGCTGGTTGAGAACAATGAGAACAAATAGGCGCTACATAGAGTACGTCAGAATAGCATTGGCTTTCTCTGGTAGGTATAGTAAACGGAGGCTCACCTTTAGGGGTTGTGCATGGATAGGCACAACACTATTGCGGAGCCAGTTGGTTAGGAAGGATGCTGACGGTGCCGTAATCCCTAGAGCTTCAGGTGCCAACCTCGCCGGGGAGTAAATGCAGGTAGATAAAAACAATGGGAACCAGGCGGGATCCACTGTGAAAAAGCGACACCATCCAGGCGCAATACTTCCATGAGTCCATTTCCACTTCATTGTTTCATGTTTACTTGATAAAGGGGTTCTGTTTCCCCGAAACGCGTTGCACCTCAAGAGACCCACCCTCTCTGTTTTTTATGTACATTTTATCATGATCTATTGTTTTAGACAATAAATTATGTTTTTTCCAAAAAAACATGTTGGACTTGTGGAAGTATTGCTCCTGGATAGTGTCGCTTTTTCACAGTGGCTCAAGCAGTAAGAGAGACTCAGGCTGGAGGGAAGGTGGTTCAATTAAAACAGCCATATGTTGGGCTGTGGACCACCTAGAACAGTGGTTCTGGTGTCATATGAAAGATGAGATTCTAATCTTTCATATGACACCAGGATCGCTGTATACTATATGATCACACTATGTTTCTGGGCAGGGAAGGGGGATAAGCTGTATGACGATAGTCATAAAGAAAACATTACACGTCCAGAGTGAAAAGACAGAGTAACCTCCTATTTGGCTATTATAGTAAAATTAGCATAATTAGAAAAATGCTCATAACTTTGCAAATAATAAACGTTTTTGAAAAAAAAATCACACTGTAGTTATCAGCATCATAGCGCCTATTAGATTAGTTAGGAGATAGGGAATTAATAAACTAGTGACAGATCCCCTTTAATTTATACGATAGCTCATTGTTATAAAACCCAAGAAGCAATCATATTTGTGATAACACAGAAAGTGGCTGCCAGTGAAGTGCCCACCAGTTCCATGAAAACAATCACTGTAATATTTTAAAGGTGAGTCATATTCCGCTTCTTCAGCCAACCCCTGGTTAACTTTGCCATTCTGCTTTCCTTTGCAGGGTGAAGATAGAGGCTTAATAGAACCCCATTCAAGCAACCCATGAGGTCAAGATAGTTACATAGTAGTTGCAAAGTTTAAAAGGATGAAAAAAGACACAGGTTCATCAAGTCCAACCTATAATCCTACGATGTTGATCCAGATGAAGGCAAAAACCCCAATGAGGCAGTTACCTTCCGGACTTTCAAAATGAATCAGAATCAGAATAAGGCCTCATGCACACAACCGTAAAAACACCCGTTATTGCGGGTCGTAATTACGACCCGCAATAATGGGCCCATAGACTTCTGTTAGTCACGGGTACCTTCCCGTTTTCTCACGGGAAGGTGCCCGTGCCGTTAAAAAAATAGAACATGTTCTATTTTTTCATTTTACGGGCCGTGCTGCTATACTTTATAATGGCAGCAAGGCTCGCAAAAGCGGCCAACTGCCCGTGGCCGCCCGTGCCCGTCCGTGCTCGTAATTACGAGTCGTAATTACGAGCACGGTCGTGTGCATGAGGCCTTAATCCATGGATCAACAACCCATTTCCAGAAATAAATTAAATATACCTTGTGACATTACATCTTTCAAGAAAGGCATCCAGGCCCCTCTTGAACTCCTTTAAAGAATCAACCTTTTTTTCCTTTAGACGTAGAGGATGCCCTCTTGTCATGGTTGAAGGTATAAAAAGATCTTTAAATCTCTGTACTGTCCATTCATATAATTGTACATTATAATCACCCCAAAGCCGTCTTTTTTTCTAAACTGAATAACCCCAAGTTTGATAACCTTGCTTGGTACTGCAATTTACCCATTCCCTTAGCCCCTTCCCACGATTGGGCGTGACTGTACGTCCAGAAACAAGAGAGTTCCCGCAGACGGGCGTACAGTCACGCCCTGCAGATAAAGCGAGCACAGGAGCTGTGCGCGCTTTATCTTCAGCGGCTGTCAGCTGTTATACACAGCTGACATGCCGCTGCAATGGCTGCGATGGCTGTTACCGCCGATCGCAGCCGTTTAACCCCTTCAATGCGGCTGTCAATGACGTCCACCGCATTGAAGTGGTTTACAGAGGGAGGGAGTACCCTCTGTACCCCCGGGCCCCCCCCCCGCGATGGATCGCGGGTGGCGATGGTTGCTATGGCAACTAGGAAGCCATTGCTAGGCTTCCTGGTTGCCCAGGTACGGAATCCTATTAGGTCCTGCCCGAGGCAGGACCTAATACGCTAACTGTCAGTTGATGAATGACAGTTACAATACACTGCACTACATAAGTAGTGCAGTGTATTGTACCGGGGATCAGAAGACCAGATCTTCATGTCCCCAGGTAAGTGTAAAAGAAAAAGTAAAAAATGTAAAAAAAAATGTGAAAGAAAAATAAATAAATAAGTAAATATATAATAAAAACAACAATCGCCCTGTTACCCTGATCAACTCCTTTATTATTAGAAAAAAAATGAAAACATGAAAAAAAACTATACATAATAGGTATCGCCGCGTTCGGAACGGCCTGACCTATAAAAATGTCACATTATTTTTACCGCACGGTGAACACCGTAAAAAATTTTAGTAAAAAACAATGACAGCATTTTTTTTTTGGTCATCTTGTCTCAAAAATTTTTTATTAAAAAGTGATCAAAAAGTTGCAAGTAACGCAAAATGGTACCAATAGAAACTACAGTTCACCACGCATAAAACAAGCCCTCCCGCAGCGATATCAACGAAAAAATTAAAAAGTTATGGCTGTCAGAAAATGGCGACACTAAAACATGATTTTTTTAGAAAAGAGTATTTTTATTGTGGAAACGTAGTGAAACGTAAAAAACAATATAAATTTGGTGTCGCTGTAATCGTATCGACCCGCACATTAAAGTTAACATGTTGTTTATACTGCACGGTGAACACTGTAAAAAAAATTAATTAAAAACGTGCTAGCATTGCTGTTTTTTGGTTTCCCCATCTCCCAAAAAATGGAATAAATAGTGATAAAAAAAAAATCGCATGTACCCCAAAATGGAACCAATAAAAATTACAGCTCGTTCCACAAAAAACGCGCCCTAACACAGCTCAGTCAACGGAAAAATAACACGTTATGACTCTCAAAACGCAATGATGCAAAATGACGGCCCAGACTAATTTTTTAGGTCCAGTAGAATTTCACTAAATACTCCACATCATCATTTGCTGGACTCCACAGGTGGACCTTGTAGATGCAGCGGAGATGAGGAAACTTTATGGCCTTGTGCAGCTTATAGGGCTAATGAAGAAATCAAAGATTAGGCAACACTGGAGCGCAGATATTTTGTATAATACCCAATAAACCCGGCCTCTGTATAAAGGATTGGTTCAAAGCGTACCACACCAATCCATGGATTATTCATTCTCCCCATTATTACATCATCCTATATTACCCTGATGCACTCCGCCCAGATTACATATACCCTGATGTACTCCACCCAGCTTACATATACCCTAATGTACTCCGCCCAGCTTACATATACACTGATGTACTCCGCCCAGCTTACATATACCCTGATGTACTCCTCACATATTACATATACCCTGATGTACTCCTCATAGCTTACATATAGCCTGATGTACCCGCACATATTACATATACCCTGATGTACTCCTCACAGTTTACATATAGCCTGATGTACTATGCAGAGTTTACATATACCCTGATGTACTCCGCGCATATTACATATACCCTGATGTACTCTGCACTGCTTACATATATCCTGATGTACTCCGCACACATTACATATACCCTGATGTACTCTGCACAGATTATATATACCCTGATGTACTCCGCCCAGCTTACATATACCCTGATATACTCCGCCCAGTTTACATATGCCCCCACATTATAAGATAAAATACCACTAAAACACCAAGCAAAATCTGCGCTTCAAAAGCCAAATGGTGGTCCAACTAAGCCTAGCAGTGTGCCCAAACGGCAATTTATGACCACATATGGGGTATTACTGTATTCTGGAGAACCCGCTTAACAATTTATGGGATGTGTGTCTACGCTGGTACAAGCTGGGCACAACACATTGGGCACTGAAATGGCATATCTGTGGAAAACAACCATTTTCAATCTGCAACATCTATTGTTTACTCATTTTTGCAAAACACTTGTGCGGTCAAAATGCTCACTACACCCCTAGATAAATTCTTTGAGAGATCTAGTTTCCAAAATGGGGTAATTTATCGGGGGTACCACTGTACTGGTACTATAGCTCAATGCAACATGGTGTCAAAAAACGAATCTTATAAAATCTCCACTCCAAATACTAAATGGCGCTCCTTCCCTTTAGAGCCTTGCTGTGTGTCCAAATAGCAGTTTATGACCACGTGTGGGGTATTTCCCTACTCTGAAGAAGTTGCTTTACAAATGTTACTGTGCTTTTTCTCCTTTATTTGTTGAGAAAATGAAAAATGTTGAACTAATGCTGCGTCTTATTGGAAAATAATGTAATTTTTCATTTTCACTGCCCATTTCTAACAAAATATATGAGACACCTGTGGGGTCAAAATGCTCACTACACCCCTAGATGAATTCCTCAATGGGTGTAGTTTGCCAAATGGAGTCACTTTTTTTCCACTATACTGGTACCTTAGGAGCTTTACAAATGCGACATGGTGCCAAGAAATCAAACGAGCAAAATCTGTACTACAAAAGCTAAATGGCGTGCCTTCCCTTCTGAGTCCTGCTGCTTGCCCAAACAGCAGTTTATGACCACATTTTGGGTATTTCTGTACTCTGGAGAAGTTGCTTTACAAATGTTGGGGTGCTTTTCCTCATTTATTTGTTGAAAAAATGATGCACATCTTATTGGAAAATAATGTAATTTTTCATTTTCACTGCCCAATTCTAATGAAATCTATGAAACACCTGTGGGGTCAAAACGCTCACTACACCCCTAGATGAATTCCTCAAGCGGTGTAGTTTCCAAAATGGGGTCTTTTTTGGGGTGTTTCCTTTATTTTTGCACCACAAGACCTCTTCTAACCTGACATTGTGCCTGAAATATAATTTAAGAAAAGGAAGGC
This sequence comes from Rhinoderma darwinii, assembly GCF_050947455.1. NCBI lineage: Eukaryota > Metazoa > Chordata > Amphibia > Anura > Rhinodermatidae > Rhinoderma > Rhinoderma darwinii. The sequence goes on along the minus strand of NC_134692.1, from coordinate 61,694,235 downwards.
CCAAAAATCCTCTAGGTGCTCCTTTGCTTCTGGGGCTTTTGTTTCAGTCCAGTAGCGCACTAGGGCCACATGTGGGAGATTTCTAAAAACTTCAGAATCAGGGCAATAAATATTCAGTTGTGTTTCTTTGGTAAAAAAAACCTTCAGTATTACAGGAAAAATGGATCAAAATGGAATTTCTGCAAAAAAAAAATGAAATTTGCAATTTCCCCTTCCACTTTGCTTTAATTCCTGTGAAACGCATAAAGGGTTAAGAAACTTTCTAAATGCTGTTTTGAATACTTTAAGGGGTGCAGTTTTTAAAATGGGGTGATTTGTGGGGGTTCCTAATATATAAGGCCCTCAAAGCCACTTCAGAACTGAACTGGTCCCTAAAAAAATAGGCTTTTGAAATTTTCTTGAAAATTTGAGAAATTGCTGCTAAACTTATAAGCATTTCTTAGCCCAAACCTCCAGCGGTCCCAATTGCCCCAGTAATATTATATTATGTCTCCTGTGTTGATTACTTTACAGATCTTAGTATATTCTGCCTAGCAAGATGCACAAAATGTATCATACAGCATGCACCACTGTGATCAATTTGCTGCATCTTCTGCCTTCTTGCTTTACTTTCAAGCTAAGTTTAAGACTGTAATAATAAATTTGCTTAATGGAGAACTGTTCTGCCGTTAGTCCTCCATTTTTCTGTTTAGCCCCTGACCACCAATAATGTGTTTACCTGTGTGCTGTATAGATGCTTTTATCTGCACAGCATATAACCAGCTAGATTGAGATGGTGATGCAAATGGAAGCTAAGGTTTCCGTTTGCCTTTCCGTTGAGGGGTAAACCCGACGGAAACCTCAGACGAAACCCCTTAATGTAAAGGCAACGCTGATGTGAACAGGCCCTTAGATAGTACTATAATAGCGTCATATACACTATTAAATAATTTGGTCCCTGAGAGCAGATCTTAATGACAGCTGTGAAATAGTATAAAAGAGTATCCGGCACACCAATTTTGAAACAAAGGTATTTTTATGTCAGCACCACTAGCGCTCGTCTATGCAGTTTTACAGCACGGCTAAGTGCCTGATGAAGGTTGCTTTGATCGAAACGTCGCACTCTGCCACTGGCATTAAAAACAAAAACAAAATAAAAATACCTTTGTTTCAAAATTGGTGTGCCGGATACTCTTTTATACTCATATCTGGGTTGGGCCCTTATCCGTGCAAAACCCCATCCTTCCACGTATCTGGTGCTGTCTGAACCTATACACAGCTGTGAAATAGTGGTATGTTTAATACAAATAGTGAGCACATTGTACTTTATAGTAACCTGGAGATTCATTTTTACGTTTTTTTTTTGCCACCATAAACATGTATGGCATGTCAAAAAGATATTCTGTAAAAGTTTTATTAGTGGGGGTCTGAGTGTCAGGACCCCACCAATCCTGAGAATGTGGTTCCGATGCTCACTCTCTTGGCTGTTCCTGCAGGGAACAATGGAGGGTGTTCGTGTATACATGGCTTTCTCTCTTCTGTAAACAGGAAATACGGGTTCTCTGAAATCTGTGTGTTCCATCAGTCGGACCCCCACTGAGCAAACATTTATGGCACACACTATTATACTATTATGCCAGAAATCTCTAACTTGCTATAAACTACTTTAAATACTCCTATGTAGGTGCTTTATACCAATATTGCATAATGTAATATAATATATAAATCTTTCAAAGAAAATTCATGTTGATAAGATAGGAGATGAGGATCTGAATACATTGTGAGGGCATTTTTATGCTACCTCCATTTTCCATTACAACACTGACTGAACAGATCAGTTTCTGTAAATTATTCACTGTATGATCACCAGTCTTTAGAACTGGATATGAGTCAGGCATCCTGTTGGAGTCTATGATGATCTTATTCTACTGTACCTATTGGATTAAGTCATTTTAGCTGCCCAGCATCTGGCTTAGTCAGAAACAGGGTCAGCTTCATTATGATGTCATTTCTTTTCTATAAACCAATACACATAAATTTCTATACATTATATATCCAGTTTCCAGAATTGTAGCATAAAATTATGATTAAGCAAAATGTAAAATCCTGTCCTTCCATTGTTTTTGTAATCCTAATTCTATATTCTCTTGTAATATTTCATTTCATGAATAATGTCTATAATGGAAATAAAATCCATTATATATCAAAGGAGATGTTCAGGGTTTGGAACATTGGAGAATTAGAACAAGAAAAACCAAATTGGCCCAAATAACTTACTATCTACACACAGTTACCTAGAAACCCAACCTATGAAATGGTTGAAATAGCAAAATAGCAAAATAGCCTTTGCAGTTATTGGGCTTGTTACACAGCTATATTCTGCTATTCAAAGCTACATATAGACATTATAAACTCCTAACAACCAATGTGGATTTTATACTAGAAATATAATGACTGATTTATTGATTATTATTAGTTTCTTTGACTGTAGTAAAAGTGTGCAGCTATGTATAGCGATTGTAAAAAAAAAACTATGTCTGAGTCCCAATTTATTATTTGCATGGTGAAAGTCCCAATTGGGGCTTACCCAGAACGAACAATCAAACAAAGTAGAGATGAAGGACAACACTCACATCTCAATGCAAAAAGTGTGAAAATGTATTTTGGTCATTGGACGTTTCAGCTTTACAACAGTCTATATAACATACAGTACACCAAACACAGCCTCGGTCAAAGGTCGCTCATAATTATATGTCATATAATCAAATAAAACGATTAATAAAATAACCATATTGAGTTTAACAACATAATTATAGTGACATAAAGTTAAGATGTCATGTTATTATCAGTGTTTCCTAAAGTGAATCAAATTTGTGCTTAATCCAGGTATAAATTGATTGACCAAGTTCTATACTGATTAATCATTATTGGCCTTTAGGAGCAGATGTCGGCGATGTAAATGTTTACAGTTTACATCCCCAAATCAATCCCGTGGTGACGCTACTGCAATACTAAAATAGTAATTCCTTATACCACCTCGTTGGCATACCATAGGCCAGGGGTAAGCAACCTTCGGGAGGTGGAGATCCACTCATGTATCTTGGAAGTGCCTTAAGATCAAATTGGAGTTGAGACAGGACAATGTGGGGGAATGGTGTATAAGTTATCAGTATGGTTGCTACGTTCTTAAAATACACTGTCCCTGGATGGATATTGCTTTTTAAATTAAATTCAATGCTTAAGAACATACATGAGAATCCCTACGTCTCAGTCAAAATACACAAAATTACATCTAGTGACTCACAGGTGACGTCTTCTCTGATTGGAATTGATCTTTTTCCTCATCTTCTCCATTCAGGCCAAACGCCCATTGATGGTTCTTTGAGCCACAACTGGTAATCTGCAGAGTTTGTTGTCCAGTTCCCCCAAATGCAGCACTATACAGATAATAGTGGCATAAATATAGTCACCCAAAAAATAATACTCCCACACATTAGACAGTGGACCCAGCAAATGTTTTTTGTTAAGATACGCCGCTAACTACACCAAATCCCAACCCAAGTACACCCAGACTAGGCATTCTTGCCAAAACGCACACACGTGCAGACCCCATCCAGTGTTGTATTGCAATATGTGTTGGTAAAATATATAACCACTTTTGGGATCTCTCCCTCATTTTGATATAGACATTGTCTGATGTGGCACTTATGCACTTTATTACTGTTATAATGCGCATATGAGGGTGTGACTTCTGTGAATTTTGTATAATAATTTAACATGATCCCTGGATGATGTTCTTTTATTGTTGTGGGACTCATTTTTAATGTGTTATATTAAAAAACGTTATTAATAAAGATATACTTTACTATAAAATAGTTGCTCTTGAACTTTTTTTTTTTTTTTGTAGACAAAAAATAATATTGCCGCACAGTAGGCAGTGTGCACAGTGGCCCCAGCAAATGTTTTTTTGCTAAGCTACGCCTCTAACCATGCCCAATCCCCACCCAAGGACATCCAATCATGCTCCATGTGACAATGTGTCGGTTGTTTAACACGTGCAGGAGGAAGAGCCTCCTAGTTGTCACGACTGTGGGGTATGTGGACCCACTGGACCGCTCCGCCGTAGCGGAGTAGCAGCTGGCCAAACAAGAGACAAAGATAGTCTTTAGGACAAGAGTACCTTGGCAGACACTTTACTTGGCAGACACTTAACTTGGCAGACACTTGACTTGTCAGACACTTAACGTGGCTGACACTTGACGTGGCAAACTCTTGACATGGCAGACACTTGACTTGGATGTAATGTAGACGTCTGGCCACACGGACCGGCACGGGCACCGGGCACAGAGGGTGAACTCGACTCCGACAACAGACTTTGCACTGGAACTAAACATAATTACTGGATACGGGAAACGGGATACAGGATACGGGAAAACAGGATACAGGCAGTGGCGGATTAAGAAGACCATGGGCCCTGGGCTGTTACCCAAACTTGGGCCCCCCTTCTCCACCGACACCCTGCCGCGCCGTAACTATTGCTAACACTAACTTTTTGCACAAGCATTAACAAATGGGTGTTATGATTCCCCTTTCACAGGGCTGTGTCCCTACATACTGACAGTATCACACTGTGCAGGGACACAGCGCCAACCCCCCATGTAGACAGCGCCACACACACACCTCCTGTAGCTAGAGCCACACACACACACCCCTGTAGATAGAGCCACACACACACTTCCCTGTAGATAACGCCACATACACAACCCCCCGTAGAGAGCGTCACACAGCCCCCTATAGATATTATCACACAGCCCCCTATAGATAGCATCACACAGCACTCCCCCTTGTATATAGTGCCACACAGCACCCCCCCCCCCTTGTATATAGTGCTACACAGCATCGTAACACTGCAGTCCTGGGATGACATTTTATCCCATATGACTGCTGCAGTCTGAGATTGGCCTGTGATTGGCTGCAGCGGTCACATGGGGTGAAACATCATCCCAGGAGGCCGGCCCGGATGAAGAAACAGAATTCTGGGCAAGTATAAGATTTTTATTTTTTCTAAATTGCGTTTTTACATAACATCCGCTATCTGTTGCAGGTTTTACCTCCCCATTGAATTAAATGGGGAAAACCCGAAACAAATGAATAGCGTTTACGCAAATACAATTGACATGCTGCGGAATAAAAAACCGCACCGCAGGTCAATTTCTGAGCTTTTTTTTCCCCGCTTATCATTTACGCAGCGTGTGATGAGAATTGTTCACATCTAATCTACTCTGCTGCTACTGTATTAGGGCTTGTCCACACTTAACGGAATTGCTGCGTATTTTCCGCCCAGAAAATACGCAGAATACGGTAGCAGCAAAGTGAGTGAGATTTACCAAATCTCATCCAGACGCTGCGTAAAATTTCCGACCAGACATTTTGTCCTGCGGTGCGTATTTCTCGTACTGCAGCATGTCAATTCCTGCTGTGGAAAGTGGACAGAATCGATGCATTTTTTCAGAGGAGACGTCACCATCCCCCAACATTGAGAAAAACGCAGCAAAATACGCACCATTTTCTGCAGCAAAAATGCAGGAAATGGTGCTTTTATTCTGCAGCTAAATTTCTGCTAGTTTCTGCAGAATTGCTGCAGAAATATATATATATATATATATATATATATATATATATATATATATATATATATATATATAAATATATATATATATATATATATATATATATATATATACACACACACACACACACACACACACACACACACACACACACACATACATACATACATACATACATACATACATGTGTATGCACATATAAAGAACACATGAGTATGCACATTATACACATGTAAAGTACACACGAGTATGCACATTATACACATATAAAGTACACATGAGTATGCACATTATACACATATAAAGTACACGAGTATGCACATTATACACATATAGAGTACACATGAGTATGCACATTATACACATAAAGTACACATTGTAAACACACATGAGTATGCACATTATACACATATAAAGTACACATGAGTATGCACATTATACACATATAAAGTACACATGAGTATGCACATTATACACATATAAAGTACACATGAGTATGCACATTATACACATATAAAGTACACATTATAAACACACATGAGTATGCACATTATACACATATAAAGTACACATGAGTATGCACATTATACACATATAAAGTACACATGAGTATGCACATTATACACATATAAAGTACACATGAGTATGTACATTATACACATATAAAGTACACATTGTAAATACACATGAGTATGCACATTAAACACATATAAAGTACACACGAGTATGCACATTATACACATATAAAGTACACATTGTAAACACACATGAGTATGCACATTATACACATATAAATTACACATGAGTATGCACATTATACACATATAAAGTACACATGAGTATGCACATTATACACATATAAAGTACACATGAGTATGCACATTATACACATATAAAGTACACATGAGTATGCATATTATACACATATAAAGTACACATGAGTATGCACATTATACACATATAAAGTACACATGAGTATGCATGTTATACACATATAAAGTACACATGAGTATGCACATTATACACATATAAAGTACACATGAGTATGCACATTATACACATATAAAGTACACATGAGTATGCACATTATACACATATAAAGTACACATGAGTATGCACATTATACACATATAAAGTACACATTATAAACACACATGAGTATGCACATTATACACATATAAAGTACACATGAGTATGCACATTATACACATATAAAGTACACATGAGTATGCACATTATACACATATAAAGTACACATGAGTATGCACATTATACACATATAAAGTACACATTGTAAATACACATGAGTATGCACATTAAACACATATAAAGTACACACGAGTATGCACATTATACACATATAAAGTACACATTGTAAACACACATGAGTATGCACATTATACACATATAAATTACACATGAGTATGCACATTATACACATATAAAGTACACATGAGTATGCACATTATACACATATAAAGTACACATGAGTATGCACATTATACACATATAAAGTACACATGAGTATGCATATTATACACATATAAAGTACACATGAGTATGCACATTATACACATATAAAGTACACATGAGTATGCATGTTATACACATATAAAGTACACATGAGTATGCACATTATACACATATAAAGTACACATGAGTATGCACATTATACACATATAAAGTACACATGAGTATGCACATTATACACATATAAAGTACACATGAGTATGCACATTATACACATATAAAGTACACATGAGTATGCACATTATACACATATAAAGTACACACGAGTATGAACATTATACACATATAAAGTACACATTGTAAACACACATGAGTATGAGCATTATACACATATAAAGTACACATGAGTATGCACATTATACACATATAAAGTACACATTGTAAACATTCACATGCACTTACCTTTTATGTAGGATATTTGTGAGTCTTCACTGCAGCTCTTCCCCTGATCACAGCCCGACACAGAGCCCGCCGACAGTCTCCCGTCCCCCATGTCCCGACAGCAAGCAGAAGGAGGAGAGATGTTTAGAGCAGGGAAGGGGGGCTGGAGGGGGAGCTTCTAAAGCAGCAGAGACCACGGCTGCTAAGTAGGAGCGAAGCTCCCCTCGTCTCATGACAGGTGCGGTCCTGGCACTGGGGCTCCCTCCGGTGCTAGCGACGCCACTGGGCATGAGGGGGTTCGGGTGGATATAGGCCCCCTGGGAGCCTTGGGCCCTGGGCGGCCGCCCGAACCGCACTAATGATAATCCGCCACTGGATACAGGAAACAGCTAAGGAACCATTTGCAGAACAAACATGGCTAGACACAACAATGCTAAGGGAAGGAGGAAGTGGGGAGAGCCCTTTTTAAAGACTAGGGTGAGTTGGGATTGGGCAGGAACAATTTTACTGCTGCACGCGCTGGCCCTTAAAGACCGGGAATGAGAACGCGCACCTGAGGGGAAATAGTGGAGAAATGCAGTCGTGTGTGTCAGCAAGTTTCCAGAGTGAGAGATGCCGGCAAGCTCTGAGTGTCCTGCAGCTGCTGGTAAGCAGGGTTTGCTGGCGGTCACTGACCATGGGCATTACACTAGTAGTCATCATAGACAGGGGTGTAACTAGGAAACACTGTAGAATGTGCCATACAGCTACCCTGTAGACAGTGCTATATAGCCCTGCCTATAGACAGTGTCACACTCCATTTGTAGAAAGCGCCCCCACCTCCCCCTTGTAGATAGTGCCATACAGCCCACCTATAGATATCGCCATAAAGCCCCGCATTACATAGCGCTATTGTAATGATAGGGGTAGGGAAACGGACAAGTGAGCCCTAATCTACCCGCCACTCTGTCCCTGCCTACTTGCAACAACCCGCCCTAGGCGACGGGGTACAACTGGGCGGCGGTCCCTACACTCAGTAAGTGCACGAGACAAACATACAAGGGAATATAAAGCAAAGGGAAAGGGGCAGTTGCGCACGGCAACACCGTGAGCAACAGAGTGGTGAACGAGCCAAGTCAAACCAGGAGAGCACGGGGTACCAAACGCAGAGCAGAAGAGTAGTCAGAAAGCCAGGGTCAGTATGGAGCAGGATCAAATAGTTAGGGGCTGTAGCTGGGCCAGGAAACCACACGGAAAGAATCACAAGCAAGGAGGAACAGGAAAGGCAGGTATGAATAGACAGAGGGCGGGAGCTAGCTGAGTCTGGCCAGGCTGCGATAGGCTCTCCCACTCCTAAGCCTGCCAGCCTGAGTGGTGGAAGCTGGAGTCAGTCTCAGAGAGATAGACTCAGGTGAAGACTGATTACCTATGGAAGTTAACCCCGAAGCTGTGCCTGGCAGATCCTTTACAGCTATACAGATCCCACTGTATATAGTGCTACACAGACCCATTGTATATAGTGCCACACAGCCCCCCTTAGTAGATAGTGCAGCACAGCCCTGCCAAAGTAGATAGTGCCACACACAGACCCCTGAATAGTGGGCCACACTCAGCCCCCCCTGTAGATAGAGCCAGAGCCCTCCCCCTTGTAAATAGTGCCATACAGTTCCCCCATGTGTATAATGCCACACAGCCCCCCTTGTGTATAGTGCCACACAGTCCCACCCCCCCCCTGTGTATAGTGCCACAAGGCAATGGCGCATCCGAGAAAGTTGTATCAGTCAGGGAGATGTCAATCAAACATGGAAAGGTGGGTTTGGAGGCAGGACTATGTGACTCTTCAGGATAGCGATATCGCCCCATGACTTTACTCCATCTAAAAAAAAACATACAAGGGAATGTTTGGAAATATTGTCAGGTCATGTATTACAGCATGGTGGCGGTTCAAGGGGTTAAAACTACCAGACAGGTTCCCATGAAAAATACAATGTATTGAGAACAATTCCATCAGCCCTGCAATTTTGTTATTATAAATATATTCTTTAGAATTACAGCTCCAGAACAAAGCTCTGACATATATACAGTACCACAACCAAGCTCAGTACATAAATACAGCACTAGAACCAACCTCAGTACATAAATACAGCACTATAACCAAGCTCAGTACATATATACATCCCCAGAACCAAGCCCAGTACATAAATACAGCACTAGAACCAATCTCAGTACATATATACATCCCCAGAACCAAGGTCAGTACATAAATACAGTACTAGTACCAAGCTCAGTACATATATGCATCCCCAGAACCAAGCTCAGTACATATATACAGCACTACAACCAAGCTCAGTACATAAATACAAATAAGGCGTAAAACAACAGCTCCCAGCATGGCCCGAACAATGGTGAGGATATGCTGGGAGATGCTGTTTCACAAAAAAAATTATACCACCCATCAACTCGCTGCAGATCATACAGTGACTACGGTACTGATTAGAGGCAAAATAAACATTTACATTCAGTGACTCACCGGTGACATATCCGATTCTAGTTCTTTTCTTCTCCCTCTGGTCCAGACATCAATGATGGATTTCTCCTGGCCATGACCCATTTCTGCAGTTTTCTGCTCAGATGTCTTCAACTTCTCTCTGTTAAAACATTTCTGCCCCTATAAATGAAGTTAAAATTCTCAACAACTCTAAATATAATAAAGCACCATACACTGCACCACTAACTATAATAGCGCCATACACTGTGTCCCTGATTATAATAGTACCATACACTACACCTCTAATTATAATAGCGCCATACAGTGTTCCTGATTCTAATAGTACCATACACTGTGTCCCACACACACACACCATGCCCCCTGTAGATAGTGCCCCCATAGCCCCCTGTAGATAGTGACCCACATAGAGCCTCTGTAGATAGTGCCCTACATAGAAGCCCCTGTAGATAGTGTCCCACATACAGCCCTCTGTAGATAGTGCCCACATATGGAGCACAGAGCTGCAAGGCAATAGTACTAACCACTGAGCCACCGTGCTGCCCTACATACAGCTTTCCCTATAGATAGTGCTTCACGCATAGCCCACCTCTGTAGATAGTGTCTCACATATAGCTTCCCCTGTATATGGTGTCCCACATATAGCCCACTCCTGTAGACAATGCCCCACATATAGCCCCCATGTAGCTAATGCCCCACAGGTAACCCTCCCCTGTACATAGTGTCCCACATATAGCCCACTCCTATAGAAAGTGCCCTAAAATAGCTCCCCTATAGATAGTCTCACAAATAGCTCCCCTGTATTTAGTGCCACACATATAGACCACCCTGTAGATAGTGCCCCACATATAGACACCCCCTGTATATAGTGTCCCACATCCCCACATATAGACCCCCCTGTAGATAGTGGCCCACAGCCCCACATATAGACCCCCCTGTATATAGTGGCCCACGTATAGACCCCCCTGTATATATTGGCCCACATCCCCACATATAGACCCCCCTGTATATAGTGTATATAGTGCCCCACATCCCCATATATAGACCCCCCCTGTAGATAACGCCCCATATCCCCACATATAGACCTTCCTGTATACAGTGGCCCACATATAGTCGACTCCACCAGTAGATAATGCCACTCACAGTTTTATTAGGAAAAAAACAAAAAACTTTACATACTCATATGATCCTGTTCCCGCGCAGTCCGATGGCAATGCAGATCTGCTCTCTTCTGAGCAGGTCTGCTGGAGTTGAATGACGCGTCATTCAAAGGCACTGATTGGCAGGGCAGAATGACTTGCCCCATCAATCAGTGTCTTTCAAGCACGGAAGCAGCGTCATGACGTCATTGCGCCGCTAGTGCCGTTGAAAGGTGCTGATTGGCGGGGCAAGTAATTTTGCTCCGCCAATCAGCGTCATGGTAAGGCACTGAATGGTCGGGCACGGAACGTACAGCGCTAATGCATGTATTTGTACCTGCGTGCTATAGACGCAGGTACACTTACTGCAAGACGGGGTGGATGTCGCTAGCGCCGCCTACTGGCATGAGAGGGCCTGTTTCGCCCGGATCATACATGTTAGAGGCTCAGCGGCGCGGGCCCCATAGTAGCGGCGCTACCACTGTAGCAGCCATAATGGCTGCTGCTGCGGTAGTTACGCCACTGATCATAGGTGTTGTAAGAAAATTGTTACATGTAGCTTTTAACAGAAGTCACCAATGTTACATTTAGCCTCTATTAAACTACACAAAATGGGCAAGGAGTGAAGCATCGGATTCAGGGCAGGAAGGAGTATTCTGCCGCTTCTAGTCTAGCCATCTGTTGGTTGTGTTGGTAGGTGCCGGAACCCCAGGCACAGCAGGGCCTCTAAGCTGTGGTGCCAAAGCTGTTAGAAGCTGCCAAACAGAAAAAAATATTGTATAAGGTCAGAGGCATATGGATATACGTTGGGCCCAATATCAGTTTATAGGTTCAGTATTACGGCCCCATACAAGATGTAATAGGCTTATATGCAAATATAAAAATATATATAAAGCAAATTTGGAATTTAGATTTTGAGCCTCAAATGGGAACAGAGACTGATCACAATCACTGTAAAGTGTGGTGCAATATGTTAACGCTTTATAAATGAATAAAGATAATTAACAGCCATCCCTCTTTTGCAATATTTTGGAGTGTATCTGTTGGAATCTGTGCCCATTCAGATAAAAGTATTTTCTGAGGTCAGGCACTGATATTAAATGAGAAGGTCTGGTTCGCAATTAACGTTACAATTCGTCCCAAAGGTGCTTTATAGGGTTGAGGTCAGGGCTTTGTGCAGGTCACACCAGTTCCTACACCAAACTCGTCAAAGCATGTCTTTGTGGACCTTGCTTTGTGCACAGGGGCACAGGGGCACAGTCATGCTAGAACAGGAAAGGGCCTTCCCTAAACTGCTATGACAAAGTTGTAAGCATAGAATTGTCTAAAATATCTTTGTATGCTGTAGCATTAACATTACCCTTCACTGGAAATAAAAGTGGCCTTGCCCAAACTCTTAAGAATAAAACCCAACCATTAATCCTCTTCCACCAGATTATACAGTAGGCCCTATGCATTCCGGAAGTTAGCGTTCTTTGCCAAATTTACATTTTTTTAATCAGATTCCCATATAGTAAAACATAGTTCATCACTCCACAGAATACATTTCCACTGCTTGAGAGTCCAGTGGCAGCGTGCTTTACACCACACCAGCTGACACTTGGCATTGTGCATGGTGATTTTCAACTTGTGTACAGCTGCTTGACCATGGAAACCTGTTTCATAAAGCTTCTGACGCACAGTTCTTTTGCTGATGTTACTTCCAGAGGCAGTAGTGAATGATACAACAGAGGATAGGCGATTTGTACTCATCACGCGCTTCAGCACTCTGTGAGTTTGCATGGTCTTCTGCTACCTGGCTGAGTTGTTAATTCTAAATGTTTTCACCTCATAATAATGGGCAGATCCAGCAGATCAGAAATTTCACCAACTGACTTGAAGCAAAGGTGGCATCTTTTGGCAATGCAACGTTTAAAGTCACTGAGCTCTTCAGTATGACACATACTACTACTAATGTTTATCTATGGATTTTACATGGCCATATACTTTTGGCACTGAAAATAAGGCAGTCAGGGTGCTTATTGAGTATGCCCTCTTCAAAAATGGGTTAATATGCAACATATATTGCAACATATAAAGGATTAGGCAATCTATGGTCAATGTACTGTAAATGCAACTGTTAATAAAGCACCCTACAGTTAAATTGACTGCAAACAAAATATCTCTTTTGCCAAGAAATGAAAACCTCAAATCCAACAATTAGTCTGTTTCCTTTGACAATTTTGCTGTATGTGTCACATAAAGAGTTAAAGGAAACAATCATTAAAAATGATGTTTGCATATGGAAGGTGGCAGTTAGTTTACACACCTGGCTGGGCTTTGGAAACAATCAGCCATACTAACCTTGAAACCCTTTGAGAGAGGGAGCAGTCAAGGTCATTGTTGCTCACCTATGAATTATTTACTTCCTTCTCAGCATATCTGTAATGTGGATTCCTTGCTAAATGACAGTAGTCTGGCTGCATTTGCTGTGCCTGTTTTTAAGGTAACTTGGCAGCCTCCCCAATTCTGCTGATCTGCTCTGGTATTGTGGAGGTCACCTGACCTTCCACGTCAAAAAATAGATGACAGCAGGAGGGTTCCAGATTTCTTTGAGAGGGAACCAAGATGGCTGTTTCCTGGCCAATATCCATATAGCCTGAGCCAGATTTTTCCCAGTTGTCCTTGTGGTTTCTGGAGATGCTGTTATCGTGTGGAACACTAAAATAAACAAAAAAAATAAACCTCCTCACTTGAGAGAGTGTAAAATAGAGAAAACAGTTTTCATTTAGTTCACTGAAATATTAATTTGTGTCAGTTATGGAAATGTGTACAGCAACTATTTCAAAAGGAAAACAAACTGTCTGTACACTAACTAGTACAAGTATCATTGTACAAACCTCCCAAAAATTAAATTAAATTCAAGGTTGTAAGGCAACAGAACAGGAAAAACTGTAACTGTATTTTCAAAGTCCCAAAACCCTTTTTGTGGCTTAATTGTAGCATGTAGCGTGACTTGTAACGTCCGCGGTCGCAGACTGCAGACTCCTATCATCCTGCAGACATCTTCCTCCCCAGAGATGCCAGCACATGCGGCCGTCCTGTCCTGCAGTGACTACTAGGGTGCGTGCTCTAGCTCATTCCCGGCCTTAATGAGCCAGAGCACACACATTTTTAGATTGACTGATTGCTCCCATGATCACCCTGGACTATAAGAAGGGCCCTGCCCCTTCCTTCATTGCCTGAGCTTTGTTGTGTTACCCATGTTAGTCTTTGCAAATAGTCCCTTAGTGTTTTCCAGTTCCCAGTGGTCTCTTTCCTGCTATCTGTATCCTGTATCCCATGCTACCTTGTTCCTATGTCGTAGAGAGTTGGAGTCATGTTGTGTCGTATACTACGCCTGATGTCTGCCTACTGCCAAAGTCCCATCCGAGCCTGCCATCGCTACTATCTGTATTGCCACAGATACCCTAATTCGAACTATTGACTTTGCCTTGGTATCCTGTTTGGCTAGCTGCTGTCCCGCTACGGCCGTATGGCCCAGTGGGTCCACACACCCATCGTGACACTTATCAGAGGAAAAATACCAATGTGTTTCAACTTTGAAAAGTGGTGGTAACTCATGACAGGCAAGATCATGTTGTAGGACATGGAAACCTGTATGTTAATAAATATGGCAAAATGGCACATACTACATTCAAATGACATATCGGTGTAGCGCTCAGTGGTGCACTAGTAGTAGTAAATGTGCCCCAATGATTCTACAGACATTAGAATGAGAAATAAACTATGATACTAACTGTAGTGGTCTTACCACAATACTGTACTTGGTGTATTCATCATTAACATTCCTGACATATATGGCGCCAGAAATATTGGAATTAAATGTAAATTAAAAATGTTCATATTCATAGGACGTCATGATGCCACATTTCGCATTGAAGTAGAGGAGAGTAGAATGTCACTTGTATAGATGGAGGCTGCACTTGGGGTGGTATCTAGAGATTATTTATGAAGTGAGCCAGACAATAATGAGCTTTGTAGTGGTCATTAGCAGCAAGTGGAAGAAATTATCAAACTAAGGCCGGATTCACACGAGCGTGTGCGTTTTGCGCACGCAAAAAACGCGGCGTTTTCCGTGCGCAAAAGGCACTTAATAGCTCCGTGTGTCAGCCCCGTATAATGAGCGGCTGCGTGATTTTCGCGCAGCCGCCATCATTATGACACTTCGTTTGGATGTTTGTAAACAGAAAAGCACGTGGTGCTTTTCTGTTTACATTCATAGTTTTACATTTACAGCTGTTGCGCGAATCACGCGCATCCCACGGAAGTGCTTCCGTGTGGTGCGCGAAATACGCACAAAGAACGGACATGTCGTGATTTTTTTGCAGCGGACTCACGCTGTGTAAAAATCACGCAACTGTCTGCACGGCCCCATAGACTAATATAGGTCCATGCGACGCGCGTGAAAATCACGCGCGTTGCACGGACGTATATCCCGTTCGTCTGAATAAGCCCTAAGAGGTATTAGATGAGGAGAGGAAAGGTTCATGAGTTCCACATCAGAGTTTATTGTCAAATTGTTGTCAGCCTATTTCATGGTAAGCCACAGAGGAAATTGCAGTGTTCAAGTCAGAATATGATGACAATAAAATCTGCTTCACAGTGATTCTGGAGGCAAAAATGAACTATTTCCTTGCATAAAAACCAGAAATGATCATGTGAAACGTGTGTATAACAGAAGCATTACATGAAGAAAATACAAACATAATATTGCACGCCTCAGATGGGACGCATGAGAAAATAAATGTTCATTTCAATGGGCATACCTTCCAATAAATAAATGCAGCAATAGTAACATTCATCTACTTATCGGTTACCATTTGTATTTAATGTACCAGTTTATTATTCGAATATCCTCCGGTTATGGACATCTCTTGAATCCAGCTATGGATAATCCTCATTCCAATAGTTAGAATAGAGTGTCCTTTATGTGTTGGGTCCCTCAATTTTATAAGTGGAGGCACATCTAAATTCTTAAATAATGCTCATGACTAATGTGAAGGGCAAATAGTATAATTAAACACATTATAAATTCAATGAAGATGAGTGAAGCATATATCATACTTATTGCTTCAATGCATCTGATCCACATTATAATAATGTTTCATTTCAAATAAACAAGTATCTTGTTGTCATATCAAAATACATATTGTGCGTCATTAATATTTACAGCAAACATGACCTCTCCTAATAATGAAGAAGGTAAAGTCAATAAATACAGCTTCTTACAGGCTGTGAATATAATTATAAGGAAAATTTTCTTCACAATGTCAAATATCATTATTTGTTACATGGATAAGAAAAACAAAATTCTGCAATGTGGGCTCATGCTTTTAGTTATGAATCGATGCTATATTGCATGTATCTCCAGAGGCTTGGTAACCAGTTGTAGGACATCACATGGACAAAGCAATATACTCCTTCTTAGAAATGTTTTTCCGAGACTCTATCTGAGAGTAGAGTATGAAAAATGTAGTAATGGAAAACACCACAGTTCCCCGAATTCCCCAAGTACTAAAGTTAAAAAAAAAGAAAATCAATAGCAAAGAAAAAATATATCAAACTGTGAACAGTGAATATGACCCTGCCTTTGACAGAAGTGAAACGTGTAAGCTTTGCTTTTAAATGACAGTCAGATTCTAGAATTGGGTATAAAAGGGAGTCTTTCAAAAGGGAAAACCGCTTTAACCCCTTCCCGCTGTGGCCTCTTTTAACCTTCCTGAAAGAACATTATTTTTCAAATCTGACATATCTCATTTTATGTGGTAATAACTTTAGAATGCTTTTACCTATCCAAGCGATTCTGAGATTATTTTTTTTTCTCGTGACACATTGGACATTATGTTACTAGTAAAATTTTGTAGATACATTCAGTATTTAATTGCGAAAAATGTATGAAAAATGTCAAAAATTTGCATTTTTATCAAATTAAATGGATCTGCTTGTAAGAGAAATAGTTATACCACACAAAATAGTTTCTAATTAACATTTCCCATATGTCTACTTTATGTTGGCATCATTTTTTGAACATCCTTTTATTTTTCTAGGACGTTACAAGACTTTTGCATAAATTTCTCACATTTTCAAGAAACTTTCAAAAGGCTATTTTTTCAAGGACCAGTTCAGTTCTGAAGTGGCTTTGAGAGGCCCATACAATACAAACCGCCATAAATCACCGCATTTAAAAAAAACTGCACCCCTCAAAGCATTCAAAACAGCATTTAGAAAGTTTCTTAACCTTTTAGGCGCTTGACAAGAATTAAAGCAAATTAGAGGTGAAATGTACAAATTTCATGTTTTTTTGCAGAAATTCATTTTTAATTAAATTTTAGAAGCTTTTATAAGATAAACGCAACTCAATATTTATTGCCCAGATTGTGCCATTTTTAGAAATATTCCACACATTGCCCTAGTATGATAATGGACCGAAACACAGGCCTCAGAAGCAAAAGAGCACCTAGTGGATTTTGGGGCCTTCTATATATTAGATTATATTTTAGGCACCATGTCAGGTTTGAAGAAGTCTTGTAATGCCAAAGCAAAGGAAAGACCACATTTTGGAAACTACACCCCACCAGGAATTCATCTAGGGGTTTAGTGAGCATTTTTACCCCACATGTGTTTAATAGATTTTATTAGAATTTGGACGTGAAAATAAAAATGTTTACATGTTTCCAATAAAATGTTGTTTTAGCTAAAAAGAAAATCTATTTCGACAAGGAATAAAGAAGAAAGCCCACCAACATTTGTAAAGCAACTTCCCCAGAGTATGTAAATACCCTGTATGTGGTCATAAACTGCTGTTTGGGCACACGGCATGGCTTAGAAGGGAAGGCGCGCCATTTGGGTTTTGGAAACCAATCCAGATTTTGCTGGATTGGTTTCTTGGCACCATGCTGCATTTGCAAACCCCTGAGGGACCAGTACAGTGGAAAGTCCCCAAAAGTCTGAGTACAGCAATACCCCATATGTGATTATAAACTGCTGTTTGGGGACACAGTAGGGCTCAGAAGGGAAGGAGTGCCATTTGGCTTTTGGAGTGCAGATTTTGCTGGATTGGTTTCTGGGTTGTTACAAGGGTTCTCCCTGGTTTGGCGATGCCATATATGTGGAAGTATACTGATGTTTGGGCACGCTGTACGGTTTAGAAGGAAGGGAGCGCCATTTGACTTTTTGAGCTTGGATTTTGCTTGGTAGTAGATTGGTTTGGAGTTTTACTGGTATTTTAGTTTATAATGTGGGGGTACATGTAAGCAGGGCAGAGTACATCAGGGGCATAGTCAGGTGGTATAATAATGGGGTAAAAAAATAACAATAAAATAATCCATAGATGTGTGTTACGCTGTGAAGCAATCCTTTCTACACAGGCCAGTGTCACACTGATAAATGGTGTTCTTTCTTATTGCCCTTTTGGTCAACACTCTGCACCGTTGCTGTTTAGGGAATTCTGCTGGGAAAGTATTGGCCTGATATAATACGGACACCTTCACTTCCAGCAGATATGTTTGAGTCCTCCCCTTCCCGGTTCCCTAATTTTAGGGCCT
Organism: Rhinoderma darwinii; assembly: GCF_050947455.1. Lineage (NCBI taxonomy): Eukaryota > Metazoa > Chordata > Amphibia > Anura > Rhinodermatidae > Rhinoderma > Rhinoderma darwinii. The sequence goes on along the minus strand of NC_134692.1, from coordinate 61,675,505 downwards.
TGATAAATCGCCACTTGAAACGGACGAAATGTTCCCCGTGGGCCTGCACAACTGAATAGTTTTCTTTCCTCACTTATTGGAGCCTTAACATATTTTTTTTTTTTTTATAGACGTAGTGGTATGAGGGCTGTTTTTTTTGTGGAATGAGCTGTAGTTATTATTGGTACCATTTTGGGGTACATGCAACTTTTTGAAAGCTTTTTATCCTTTTTTGGGGAGCCAAGGTGACCAAAAAACAGCAATTCTGGCATAGATTCACCATGCATTATAAATTACATGTTAACTTTATTCTGCGGGTCAGTACGATTACGGCGATGCCAAATTTATAGCACTTTTTTATGTTTTACAACATTTTGCACAATAAAATTACTTTTGTAAAAAGAATATTTTTTCTGTCACCATGTTGTGAGAGCAAAATCTTTTTAATTTTTTCGTCGACAGAGCTGTATTATTTAAAACAGGTTGTTGTTTTTTTTAAATAAAAATCTGTATCAGTGTGATTGCTGCAACTTTGTAATTACATTTTATTAACAATTATTTTTACTTTTTGAGACACACCTTCTTTGTATCCTGTATATGAAGCAGATGTATCTTGCGCTGAAACCTGTATTCATCAGGTCAGCGACACTGTTGGGTTCAGTGACAGCGGGTCCTCCAGCTGTTATCGATCACATCTAAGTTCATAACATAGATGTGATTGATAAGAGCTCAAACCTGCGTGTCAGAGACATGCAGGACTGCTTTCACTGATCCCGTCAGTCCTGCTGACCTGACGGAATCAGGTCTCAGCGCAAGATACAGCTGCTCTGTATACAGGATAGAAAGCAGCAGTATCTAAAAAAATGAAAATCATTTTTAATAAAATGTAATGACAAAGTTGCACCGATGCTGATACACATTTTTATTTTAAAAAACAAAACAAAAAAAACCTGTTTCAAAGGTGCACATAGCCTTTAATAACTTAGGGCATCTAAAATATGTCCTATGAAAGGAAATGCTATAACATTATGATCATTCTGACCTCTGGGGACAACCACCAATCCTGAGAACGAAGTGACCATGGTCCCTTGGGCATTTCCCCTGTACAGCCGCACTCCCTGCCACCTGCTGTGCATGTGACACCAACACAGCTCCATTGAAATTAATGAGGCTGTGATGCACAGCAGGTGGTCAGTAGCGCCACTGTACAGGGATAACTTTAAGGGTATGTTCACATCCTTAACAAAAAATGGCTGTAAAATACGGAGCTTTTCAAGGGAAAATAGTCTCTGATTTACAGCCGTTTTTTATGCATCGAGTGTTTTTTGATGCGTTTTTTACGGCCGTTTTTGGAGCTGTTTTTCTATTGGCCCAATGAAAAATGGATCAAGAAGGTAGATTTATACCGATTCTCTTGAACTCAACTACCAATAGTATTAAGAAATACGTTCTTTAACTGTTTGCCTTGCATTTATGGCAAAACAGTTATAATTCTAAATAAACTGAAATATAACCCTTTTCACACAGATTAAATACTTTCGTAACACTTTTTGCACATTTTGGGCAGTTTGCATTAACACTAATAAACCAGTCCCTAAATTTTCGTCTTCAAGGTCATTTGGACAAACTGCAGCGACATCACTATGTTTAGCATTTCCTACGACACTAGATTTGTAAGTAGTAAAAAAACAGAGGTCACGTCTGCTTGGAAGTACAGAGACACTCAGGACCCCTCCAATGTGACATGTCAGCATATTTGACATATTTTCAGCCTACTTTTCCCAATGTAGAAAGAGAGAACAATGGCTTCATTGTATTTGAAATTAACTTTGGTCTTGCACTATTGAAAATGGAGACGTTTCAGTCTTATCACCCTTGTTAATATGCTTCAATTTATTTCTGCTTCTTTGCTTTAAATCTTGACTTTGACAATCATGTCGGTGTATTACTAGTGTGACCTGCTACTTCTTTTTCAGCAGGTAATGCTCTTTGCACAGTGTTTCTTAATTATTCCCTAAAGGTCATGTTTTGTGGGTTTTCTGAACCATTATCCAACTGCTGTCTAGATATAAACAACATCTCAAACTTCAATGAAGCTTGGACTGATGCCTATAATACACATAGGAGTTCTACTAGCACTTGCATCAGATCAGTAAGAGTTGTAGACTCAGCACTGCCCACTGTGTTTTAGAAGACATTAGGTCATGGATTATCAACCACGGCAGACATAGTCTTATAACGATTTATGCAAATGCCATAGTACGCACATAGGAAACGGTATTTTCAAATATGTTTCAAATTTTCCAGAACTTCCTCTGATGCCAAGTGGAGTTTAGGGGGGCAATATTAGATGTGTCTAGCAGGCCCTGCACATCAATAGTGGCGAGACACTATCTGTAGTTCCCATGATGAAAATCTGCTGTTCATAGAGACTTCTTTCAGCATCTTGTGTTCTGCTTTTCGGATGAATCTGCTGGGACGGCCTGGCCTGGATAATTTGGCAGTTGCTTACAATCTTTTATACTTTGGCAATCTTTTTAACTCTTATTTCAAACTCACAGGCAACCTTATTTCTGAAGGCCTCAAAGAGCTCTCTTGATGTAAACATGCTGATGTGACCACTTTTAACAAGTTAAAGAGGCTCTGTCACCAGATTTTGCAACCCCTATCTGCTATTGCAGCAGATAGGCGCTGCAATGTAGATTACAGTAACGTTTTTATTTTTAAAAAACGAGCATTTTTGGCCAAGTTATGACCATTTTTGTAGTTATGCAAATGAGGCTTGCAAAAGTCCAAGTCGGTGTGTTTACAAGTAAAAGTCCAAGTGGGCGTGTATTATGTGCGTACATCGGGGCGTTTTTAATACTTTTACTAGCTGGGCGTTGTAATGAGAAGTATCATCCACTTCTCTTCAGAACGCCCAGCTTCTGCCAGATCACGCTGTGACGTCACTCACAGGTCCTGCATCGTGTCAGACGAGCGAGGACACATCGGCACCAGAGGCTACAGTTGATTCTGCAGCAGCATCAGCGTTTTCAGGTAAGTAGCTACATCGACTTACCTGCTAACGCCGATGCTGCTGCAGAATCAACTGAAGCCTCTGGTGCCGATGTGTCCTCGCTCGTCTGACACGATGCAGGACCTGTGAGTGACGTCACAGCGTGATCTGGCAGAAGCTGGGCGTTCTGAAGAGAAGTGGATGATACTTCTCGTCAGAGCGCCCAGCTAGTAAAAGTATTAAAAACGCCCCGATGTACGCACATAATACACGCCTACTTGGATTTTTACTTTTATACACACCCACTTGGACTTTTGCAAGCCTCATTTGCATAACTACAAAAATGGTCATAACTTGGCCAAAAATGCTCGTTTTTTAAAAAATAAAAACGTTACTGTAATCTACATTGCAGCGCCTATCTGCTGCAATAGCAGATAGGGGTTGCAAAATCTGGTGACAGAGCCTCTTTAAAGCAAATGTCTGAAGTTTAAGGCTGTGTTCACACATTGTGGTAATCTCATGTTCTATTGGTGCAATTTTTTCAAAATCGCAGCAACAACGCAGTGGTTTTGCAAAGCCAGAATAGAACCGCACTGTGAGAACACAGTCCAAATAAGATATTTCGCAAATCCCCTAAGGCTGGGTACACACCGTGAATTTTTGTTGGGTTTTTAGTATGTGTTATTTTTTGTTGTTGAACTCTCATTGAGAGACATGTGAGTTTATCTATCAAAACAAAAACGTATTCTAAAATGCACAGTGTGAACCCAGCCTAAATAAGACAGATGCCCTCTAATGATGTTCTAATTATTTGCACCTGATTCAAATTTAAAGGCTATGGAAGTCTTTGTATGCTTTTTTTTTATTATTAATAATAAATCTATGTTTTAGGTGATTATAAATGTTTTTTAATTGACTTTTATTAAAAATAATAAATCAATGAAAAAGGATCACCATAATATCGATCATATCTAAGTTGATAAACTTAGATATAATTGATATTATTGTGATTCTGTGTGTTAGAGACACACAGGACCTACCGTTAGCTGAGCCGTCAGTTCACTTTACTGACGGATTCAGCTAATAGCGAACTATACAGCTTATATGTATAGAGGATACATAGAAGCTGTATTGGAAAAACGGAAGAATATTTTTAATAAAAGTCAATTGAAAAAACATTTCTAATCACCTAAAACATAAATTTATTTAAAACAAAAACCTACAAATGTATATACAACCTTTAAGATTTTTAGGCTGTCTTCACATGTTGTGGTCAATTAACATTTTTTTTAAATTGCGGCAAAAAACTATTTTTTTTTTTAGCGGAACATGTGAACACCACCTAAAAGTAGTAATATATATGTACTTAATTTTTTTTTCACAGAAGGAGATGACATATCTGTTAATTTTTTGTTTGATCTATTTGTTATTGTTTGGCTCAATTCCATTACCTTTAGGCTGGAGCTACATGGCTACTTTGGCTACGACATAGGTCGCAAAGGTAGCTGTGTGATCGGTGAGTCGCGCTGCAGTAATGTAAGTGAATGTGGCCGTGTTGCAACCCGCAAGTTGCCACAACCACTGCAAGAAATCCAAACTTTTCTTGTGACTTTAAAGTTGCAGTTGCGGCAACTTTCGGGTCGCAACGTAGTCACAATAACTTATATTACTGTAATGCATATAGTGCGACACAGCGATTTTTTTAACACGTGACCTGTGATGTGGCCAAAGTCGTCATGTAGCCCTAGCCTTATCTTTTTACTGTTTGAATAAAGATAAAATATTGATGTCCCCATATGTTAAAAAATGAAACTTTAGGGAGTCCATACTTTTCACATGATTGTACAGAGCCATATATTAGTATTATATATCAGAAGGTAATTATATATATTTTTTGTAAAACAAGGGGAGGAAATCTCCAGCTCACCAATCCAGATTAAGAGCACTCGACGTGCTTGAAACGCGTAGGCTTACTATACCTACCTGCTGCTGCCTTGCTACCAAGTCTGCCTGTTATACCATTTTAACATTTCTTGACAATAATAAATTTAGGAATACGTTCCTTTTTAAAAAACACTCCTGTAGCGCTGGATCAACTTCTCTATTTTCCTATATATATCTTTTCTTACAGTGATAATGGCATTTTTCTTATCAGTTGCAGAAACCATGTTTAGAAAAAGTGACATCAGGAAGTACAGTCATAATGGTTGTTCCCTTCGAATCGACTTCTCAGAAATTGACAATAAAACTGTTACTATGTCATTGACTGAACATGATGACAAAGATACAGTCTGTAGTCAGTTCTTGAGAAGATAATTAAAAAATAAAAGAGCTAATTCACAACCAACTGCTAGTCTTAGCATTGATCATAAGGGCGTTGCTATTGAAATGTGTCAGAAAACGGTATCTTATGTGGCTTATTCAGTAAAAGGATTGCTTTTATTGGGATTTTTGAGTGCAGCCGTTTCTTTTCAAGTCTGCTGAGTCCAGTTATCCTACTAAACTAATGAACCAATCCATGATCCAGTCAAATGCAAGGTTGAGCAAAACTTGTTACATTTGAGTTGATACCTGATTTTTTTTTTTCGAAATGTCCTTTATTGTACTGGTAATGGCTTGGAGAAAGGCCCCGGGGGTGGCAATAACTATGAACACACACGTGTGTACACACACACACACACACACACACACACACGAAACTGCACAGCCAGCATTGACAATATAAACGCAATCATATTGTTTCATAAATATTCGCACAAATAATTGTGAACTCTATATTTATAGAACAGTGCTAGCCTCAAAATTCAATCTTTGAGCTGAAATAATTAACACATTATTTAAATAGAAGCATTTATGAAAAGCCTCTCAGTGATACTTACACTAACGGATTTTCATTCAATCTGTCACAATTCCAAACCTTACACAATATTGAAGCCTGAAGTTCTAGTGTTCCAAATAATTAAAATCCACATCTGTCAAGAGTGTGTATGAGTGATAACTATACAGTATATTCAGTACAATTTTAAGAATTTGGCACCAGACAACCTTTTACAAATATGTATGTAAATATTTCTGGAGATTATCGCAGCTAGATATATGTGAGATAAAGTAGTGATCATGGGGCAGACATTTTCTAGACTTCCTGTCAGTCAGACGGAAACGGCTAGAAAGATTACACAGTAAATATATAAATCAAGATATATATCTGTCTCTTGAAATTAATAATAAATAAACCACATAAAAAAACAGAATAAGGCTAAGTTCACACTACCGTCATCTCCCGTTTAGGTCGCTTCCGTCAGAGGAAGAGATGACCGAAAGTCCAAACGGAAAGCATCGCTTCCGTTTGAATTACCATTGATTTCAAAGGTAATTCTTCTGTTTCAGTTGGATTTCATTTGCCTCCATTCGATAGGCTTCCATTTTTTTTCAGGGAAGCAAAAGTGCAGTCTGCAAGACTTTTGCTTCTGTTAAAAGAAAAACGGAAATCTAGCGAATGGAGGCAAATGGAATCCAACTGAAACAAAAGAATTACCTTTGAAATCAATGGTAATTCAAACGGAAGCGATGCTTTCCATTTGGACTTTCGGTCATCGCTTCCACTGACAGAAGACACCTAAACGAGCAGAACAAAGAGAATACTGGATGGCTGGCATGACAGAAATCAACAGCGCCCAACAGAATTTATTGACTTTAATCGGTTTTTCAGACTCTTATCATGATTTCCGTCATTTGCTGCATGCTGCGCTATTTTGTCTGGCGAAAATGACGGAATCTGCAATAAAAGCCCCTAACAGGGTCTCGGACGCAGATGTGAACAGGGCCTAAGGAAACGCTATTACTAGAGAGAAACCAGCTTCAGAGTAATGACTGTACGTGTCTTGCACTAGACTGGCTGCAGAATGATCACTGGGTACCCCATCTTAATAAAAAAACACCCCACCACCATCAAGAAACCACTGTGCCATTGTGAAAAGATCATTTGTGAATTGTGATTTGCTGAATGGTGATGAATGCTAGAAACCCATTCAAATTAGATTATCTACCAGATGCACTATTAGGGCATGACCACACATGGCGGAATTCCTCCGCAACTGTCCGCATCCATGCCGCACAGAATCTGCGTTGCAGATTCTGCTGCGGATCTGCACAAAATGTGCAGTACATTGATGCGGACTAGCTGCTGCGGACTGCGGGAAAAGTGCTTCCCTTCTCCCTATCAGTGCAGGATAGAGAGAAGGGACAGCACTTTCCCTAGTGAAAGTAAACGACTTTCATACTTACCGGCCGTTGTCTTGGTGACGCGTCCCTCTTTCGGCATCCAGCCCGACCTCCCTGGATGACGCGCCAGTCCATGTGACCGCTGCAGCCTGTGCTTGGCCTGTGATTGGCTGCAGCCGTCACTTACACTGAATCGTCATCCTGGGAGGCCGGACTGGAGACAGACCCAGGGAGTTCTCGGTAAGTATGAACTTATATGTTTTTTTACAGATACATGTATATTGAGATCGGTAGTCACTGTCCCGGGTGCAGAAACAGTTACTGCCGATCGCTTAACTCTTTCAGCACCCTGGACAGTGACTATTTACTGACGTCTCCTAGCAACGCTCCCGTCATTACGGGAGCCCCATTGACTTCCTCAGTCTGGCTGTAGACCTAGAAATACATAGGTCCAGCCAGAATGAAGAAATGTCAAGTTAAAAAAGCAAGACGCATCCGCAGCACACATGACATGTGCATGACAGCTGCGGACTTCATTGCGGAACTTTGAATCTCCATTGAAGTCAATGGAGAAATTCCGCCATGAGTCCGCCACTGCTCCGCAACAGACAGAGCATGCTGCGGACACCAAATTCCGCTCCGCAGCCTATGCTCCGCAGCGGAATTGTACGCATCGTGTAAACGAACACTGCTAAATTAAAGTGAAAGTCAATGGAGAAACGGCTCCGCTGCGGATTAACGCTGCGGAGTGTCCGCAGCGGAATTTAAGTGAAATTCCGCTATGTGTGAACCCGCCCTTAAGGTATGTTCACACGGCTTATTTTCGGCCGTTTACTGCCCGAAAAACGGCGAAAATAAGCCGTGTGAACATACCTTAATAGTGCATCTGGTAGATAATCTAATTTGAATGGGCCGAAAAATCTAAAGCCCCGACGGGGCGTTTTTTTACGTGGCTGTTTTGAAATAACGGCACGTAAAAAGATGCCCCCTAAAAAGAAGTGCACGTCACTTTCTGAGCCGTTTTTGGAGCCGTTTTTCACTGACTTTATAGAAAAATAACTCCAAAGACGGACGTAAAAAACGATGTGAAAAACGTGAGTTTGCTTAAAAAACGGCTGAAAATCAGGAGCTGTTTTCCCTTAAAAACAGCTCTGTATTTTCAGATGTTTTTTGCTAAGCGTGTGAACATACCCTAAGGGGTAAACTGATGTGAGAAAACACTATGAGGGGAATTTATTAAAGTACTTGCGGAAAAAACAAAACCAAATAATGTGACTATTTGATGTGATATTTCCTAAGGAAGGAGCCGCTTCTGCTCCGAAACGTGTTTCTTGTTTTCACTGTACTTCAAATAAAAGGATTAACCATTTGGATGACTCCAGTGCTATTCTTGGTCGGGCAACACAACGAATCAGAAAAAATACGAAGGGAAGAGCGCTGAACAGAGGGCTGTATTTTGCTACTTACACCCCACTACGGGAGCGTACTGCATGTTTACCGTTGTCGTTTCCTGGAATTCACCACTACTTTACCATATCTACAACGATGTTGTGCTAATCACCAGGTGAGCGTAACTTGGTATTTATTACAGCTTGAATTTATTGTGGGATTATGCCCTATGTTGCGCCATTGTGTACCTTTTTTATCTTCTATGTGATTCCCATGTATAATCAGGGCCGCATTAATCAGTAGGCCTAGGAAAGGGTGTCTGCTAATGGGAAAATTGACATATGAATATGCTGAACTATTGTTATTTATATGCTCATTAGGTGTTTCTAGCACCGTGAAAGTAAGAGGATAATACCCAGGGATGGGCAAGGCTGCAAAAGTGTGCTAGATGTAGACTCTAATTTTCTGCCTTATTTTGCAGACATTTTAAAGCTATACATAAATTAAAGCAACCCTCCAGGCTCCGTCAAATTACCTGCTGCCCCGCTCCTGAATGATCCAGCTTCTATTCCTGCTTCCCCCCTTTTCTGCACTCCAAGACGGCCACAGCAGTCTTAGACCTCCCTATGGAGAGCTCCTTTGGACGTCTGAGATACTCCCCACCCCCTCCACTGTCACAGGATGACGGAATGGAGGCCAGATCATTCAAGAGCGGGGCAGTGGGCAGGCTGACTCTACATTTTTATTGATAGTCCCCAAAAATTTTTGGACTGGAGGAGGGTTACTTTAAGGTGTGGCCTACATGATGGGTGGATTCGATTGTCCCAGAGAATTTGTACCTACAGGCTCCTTAGATATAAACCAGTACAACCTATAATACTAAAAAATCTGCACTTTTTAGAAATCTAGCACAGTTATAGTCCAAAATGTGACAGGTTACTGAACTCTTGCTATATTATATTCTAAATAGAAACTTTGTTGAAGTTTAGAAGGAAGAAGATACATAAAATTTGCAACACTTTGAATTTGATTCAAAATAAGATGTATATGTGGAAATAATGTGTTCCTTAGAATTCTGAAAACAAAATATCCTCTCAAGGAACAGTCTGGCTTTGTAAAGAACTGTAATACTTTATGTGCCAATAGAATACCAAGTTAACAGTAGAGGCAGTTAATATGTATGTAGAATTCGTTTTAATACCCTAAATATCCATAGTGTTGCCCATGAGTCTGGCCCTGCATATTTACAATATTTTGTGTTAGTGTTTCTGTGATTATGGAACTCCCAACTGTTGAGCATACATTAAAATAGATTATATACAGCAAAAGACTAGAAAAAGTTTAGAGCAGCCACAAACTATAAATTAAGACATAAAAAGACAAGCTCCAGTTTTTACTAACAATTTTTAGAATATCTTTTTATCATCTTATACACATATATTTTAGCTTGTTTTTACTCTATAATCCGGATTCTATCTATTAATATACCTGTAACTCCGCACATTAACACAAAAAAAATCCAAATAGTTTGTTAACACATGAACACCTAATATTTGTACTTGGCATATATATATATATTGTTGCTGCGCGGGGTGTGGACACACTGGGCCGTACAGCGTAGCGAGCGGGATAGCAGCTGGCCAACTAGGTACAAAACAATGTCTATAGTCCAGAAAGGGTACCTGAGGCAATGTGGACATTAGCGGAGATACAACTTGACTTTCACCGTAGATGGCTCAGTGGATGCAGCGGAAGACATGACTTGACTCTCACCTTAGATGGCACAGTAGATGCAGCGGAAGACACAACTTGACTCTCACTGTAGATTGCACAGTATATATGATAGCACGGGATACAGGGTACAGGCAGCAGGAACGGGTAACACTGGGAACTGGAAAAGACTGTGAGACCATTTGCAAGACAAACTTTAGGTATACAACAATGCTCAGGCAAGGATCAAGTGGGCAGAGCCCTTTTTATAGTCCAGCAACATTCTGGGCTAATTATTGACTAATGACAGCTGGACTCATACTGGCCCTTTAAAGCCGTGCACGCACAGGCGCGCGCGCCCTGCGGGAAACAGTCCCATAACCCGGAAGTGAGTGCCGGCATCTCCCTGGAGGGAGATGTCGCCGAGAACACAGATGTCCATGGCCGGGGCCATCAGAGGGTAAGTCTGAACGACGGCCCTCGGCCAAAGACGTTACATATATATATATATATATATATATATATATATATATATATATATATATATATATATATATATGTTAATAGTCATGGCAGCAGAAATGGTGGTGATGATTACTCAGACCCACAGCTCATTCATAAAAATACACTACGGTAATATAGCTAAAGAACTGAACAAACGCACATGACAAAACCACACGATCTGACAACAGCAGTGGTTTTCAAATCACAAGAGAGATATATTTCCACAAGGCACAAAGAAAATACAAATGGAGAAATATATAACAGCAAAAAAGAAAAAACACAAAGATGTATTACACAGGGAAAATATTTTACATTTGCTGAGATGCTAGCCAAAGGTTTCACTAAGTAAGAAATCTTACTCCAAAATGTAGTAATCTTTTATAACTTCTGACCTTGGCTTTTTGTCCCACAACAGCGTTAATTGTAATGGATGTGCAACAACTGCAATCCATAGGAATACTTTTAATAACATGTACATGCAATTCAGTGGTGGATATATAGCATGTGCAGCATGTGCGGCTACACAGGTGTCCTGTGGAGGGAGGTGTAACAGGCAACAGGGGGTAATATAACAAGTGCACTGCGTTATACCAGTCAGCCAATCGCAGAGACTTTATGATTGTCTGAGCTGTTCTGGGATTGGCCAATATCTAATGATGCAGTATCTGTGTGTCTTATCAGATGGAAGAGCAAGAAGGAGTCTTGCAGCCTTTAGTAATTAACCTCTTTACAGGGTGAACCCCATCCCTGCCCCAGACCACCAGGGATGTTATCATTAACTCTTTCACTGACATAGACCACCTGTGTTGTAATTGACCCCTTAACTGCCCTAAGTGCCCTAGAATGTTATAATGAATTCCTTCAATAAGGTAGGCAACCAAAGATGTTGCCATTTAGTCTTTCACTACCCTAGACTATCAAGAATGTTACCCATCGCTGCATGGGAAGTTAAGCCAATCCACCCGTTTCCAGAAAGATAACAGGAAAAAAATATTTACAGTCATTATCCATTTTAAATATGAGAAGCTTTATATTGTGGGTATGCAAGCGAAAGGGGCCTACACGCTGCATTTCTCTGTGTCCACCCCTGATGCAACTTCCATAAGATTTTCAAAGGACTTTTTTGATTCATGACAAAGATCTCAATAACAAAAAGGTATGGGGTGAAATAAGTTCCATTCAAGTAGTGATAAAAACATTTTGCTGCTGTGTTACAAAAGTCTGCGCTTACACTTTGACTTTTTTCTTCATTTTTCAATGTGCAACGGTCTAATAAATGTTGCAGTCTCACGCAACTCAATGTCTACCAATAGCTCGTACCAGTGGCATAGACGTTGCTGTCGCAGCTGTATATGGCACTGGCTTGAGGTGTTTGCCTATCTCTGAACTATTCTAAAGCCTAAATCCTGGAGCTTGTAGACTTTTTAATGGAGGGCTTTGACCACTTCAGTGTTGCCCAGAAGCATATGAAAGGTTTCTAATGATTTGTGCAAACACATTCAAAAACAATATCTTGATTACAGATAATGTGTAAACTTTCCCCAATGGTGAGTGAAAGCTGGTGAACTTTTTTAATAGATCTTTGCTTTAAACATGTTACAGATTAGGCAGTATGTTTCTCTAGTTGTGAAATTATAGCATATACAGTCTGGCAACTCCAATAGAGAGCTATTTCTCCAAATATTAAAAATTATTATCGGTGCCGAGGGTGCAGTATAGGTGTAGGTGGTTGCAGGGCAAAAGCGATCAAGAATCATGGTCTCCAATCATAAGCTCGTATGGGATAATGAAAATGCTTTATTAAGGGCCCATGTACCCTGTACAGCAACATAGAGGGTACCTACATGTCCGTATAGTGCACCGTAATGCTTGCCATATTTTTTTTATAATGGATACAGAAATAATATGTTGGCACAAAACTTCATGTGCCTCAATATGAAATCAGAGGCAAACTGAGGTACAGTATGGGCCCAGAGAAGGCTATGGGCGCCATATTAAGGATTTTTACTACACGGATGCATAAAAAATTCATATGCATGAAACCTAATACAGAGTTGTATCCGTATATACATATATTAGTAAGGAAATTTGAAGTGTACTTTTAAATAACCAATTAACAGTATTGAAAAAGTCAAACATTCTATTGCAACATCCCTATTATCTGTTTTCCAGGCACTGTTAGTTATGATTGACACATTTTTAGCCACGATTTAATTTGACTCCTCAATTCCATTCCAACTAACAGTGGTTAAAAGAAACTACTGTACGGTATATACTTTATACTATAAATAATATGTTTAAATAATAAAGAACAATGTGACATCTTTGAAATATTATATTTTAGGTATATTTTATACACATATCAATATATTTTATATTAGATTTTTTTTATTTATGTAGTTTTTAATTATTTTGTTTTGCATTTTTGTGTTACTGAGTAAATCAAATAGAACAGCATTGTAATAATAAAAAAAAGAAAGATGACAGAGAATACGTTGACATATTGTGCAAATGCTCATCTGCCAGAACATGTACAATTCCCAGTGCAGTTAATTCTGTCCACCAGTGCTGAAAGCTTGAAACTAAAGCAGACTGGTAATTTGCCCAGGGCTTGCTTGGAAATGTGGTTTCTTCATGTCATGGACCAAACAGGTTAATGAATACATTTAGAGCCTATATATGGATGAGATCTCGAACCAGCAGATCATCATTTATTCACAGGGTTGGCGTCTCTGATGCAGAACCCCGCTGTTTATCGCCCTGCAGGGGTTGAACATGTCATGGTTACCCATCGAAGCAGAAGATGACATCACTTTTACATCGAGAGTGGCTGAAGTATCACAGAAGAATATGATATAGTCCATGGTAATAATGACATTGACCTGCCTATATCAACTTTCACCTCTGCCTCATTTGTATTAGAATCAAAGGCTCTGTCAAAATACATTGTGCAACCTATTTCTGTGGAATAGCAAACTTTCTACCAATCCGTTCAGATTATCCACCATACTAAAAAAGTAGTAATCTCACTTAAAGAGGCTCTGTCACCAGATTTTGCAACCCCTATCTGCTATTGCAGCAGATAGGCGCTGCAATGTAGATTACAGTAACGTTTTTATTTAAAAAAAACGAGCATTTTTGGCCAAGTTATGACCATTTTTGTATTTATGCAAATGAGGCTTGCAAAAGTCCAAGTGGGCGTGTTTAAAGTAAAATTCCAACTGGGCGTGTATTATGTGCGTACTGTAATCATGTTTTCAGCACGGGACAGTAGTTCCACGGAGAGGCAGGGACTCCTAGCATCGTACATAAGTATGATGCTAGGAGCCCGGCTCCCTGCAGTGTGTTCGGTCCGGTACTTGCGGCCGAAATACGTCCGTCAGTTACGGACGTAATTAGTGTGTGTGCACATACCCTTACTGACGTCGCCTAGCAACGCTGCCGTAATGACGGGTGCACACATGTAGCCACCCGTCATTACGGGGCCTCATGCACACGACCATAAAAACACCCGTTATCACGGGTCGTAATTACGACCCGAAATAGCAGGCCCATAGACTTCTGTTAGCCACGGGTACCTTCCCGTTTTCTCACGGGAAGGTGCCCGTGCCGTTAAAAAGATAGAACATGTTCTATTTTTTTATTTTACGGGCCGTGCTCGTAATTACGACTCGTAACTACGAGCACGGCCGGCCGGCCACGGGCAGCCGGCCGCTTTTGCGAACCGTGCTGTCATTATAATTATAGCAGCACGGCCCGTAAAATAGAAAAATAGAACATGTTCTATTTTTTTAACGGCACGGGCACCTTCCCGTGAGAAAACAGAAAGGTACCCGTGGGTAACAGAAGTCTATGAGCCCGTTATTGCGGGTCGTAATTACGACCCGCAATAACGGGTGTTTTTACGGTCGTGTGCATAATGGGAGCACGGCTCGGAAAAACGAACGGCTGCCCGTGCTCATCTCCTGAAATACTCTGTGCTGCCTTAAACTCTGTGGACAGGTCAGGATCCTGTTTATTTTAAATGCTGCTAGGGAACCCGCTCGATCCACTATATAAGGCTACGCTACAGTGCAGCATTTAAAAGAAACAGGATCCTGACCTGTCCACAGAGTTTAAGGCAGCACAGAGTATTTCAGGAGATGAGCGTGCAGATTCAGTGCTGCTGTGAACTCTGCTCTTACCATTACGTAGCTCTCAGTCTGTTACCTCTCCTCCACTCCTGTCCTCAATAACACCTTCACATGATTGGCAAGTCACCACCCCGCACAAGATCTGCACGCTCATCTCCTGAAATACTCTGTGCTGCTGTGAACTCTGCTCTTACCATTACGTGGTGACTTGCCAATCATGTGAAGGTGTTCTGGAGGACAGGAGTGGAGGAGAGGTAACAGACTGAGAGCTACGTAATGGTGAGCAGAGTTCACAGCAGCACTGAATCTGCACGCTCATCTCCTGAAATACTCTGTGCTGCCTTAAACTCTGTGGACAGGTCAGGATCCTGTTTCTTTTAAATGCTGCACTGTAGCGCAGCCTTATATAGTGGATCGAGCGGGTTCCCCAGCAGCATTTAAAAGAAACCGTGTTTGTGTATGTGTGTGTTTGTGTATATGTGTGTGTTTGGGTATGTGACTTTGTCTGTTTTTGTTTTTATATGTGTGTTTGTGTATATGTGTGTGTGTGTGTATATATAAGTGTGTTTGTGTATATGCGTTTGTGTATATGTTTGTGTATATATGGGTGTATTTGTGTATATGTTTGTGTGTAGATGTTTGTGTGTGTTTTTGTATATGTGTGTGTTTGTGTATATGTGTGTATATGGGTGTGTGTTTGTGTGTATATATGGGTGTGTTTGTGTATATGTGTTTGTGTATATGTGTGTTTGGGTATGTGTGTTTTTGTTTGTATATGTGTTTGTGTATATGTGTTCGTGTATGTGTGTGTATAACTGTGTGTGTGTGTGTGTGTGTGTGTTTGGATATGCGTTTTTGTTTGTATATGTGTGAGTTCGTGTATATGTGTGTGTGTTTGTCTGTTTATGTGTGTGTGTATATCTTGTTGTGTTTGTGTATATATGTGTGTGTCTGTGTATGGTTGTTTGTTTGTGTGTGCGTGTATATATGTGTGTAGGTGAGTAGAAGTATTGGTATTGTTCACATTGATAACTGTTTTTTTATGTTGTTGCAGATTTTGATGTACCGATTGGACTACATCTTCGATTCGTTGGACTACTGCGTAGATCTACGTTTTTTCAAATTTTAATAAAATGGTTAACGAGGGTTTTGTTGGGGATTTCTTATTTCAATAAAAAAGAATTGTCTTTGTGTTTTTTTTTAAACTTTATTAGTGCCTAGATAATGGCAGTTGGCTGATTGACAGCATCCATTATTAAGGCGGTACTTAGTGTTAGCCGGTGCAGAGGCTAGCACTAACCACCCATTATTACCCCGGTACCCACCACCACCAGGGGTGCCGGGAAGAGCTTGGTACGATCCAGTACCCGACCATCTGTTGTGATGGTCGGGTACTGGGGCGGCCGTAGGCTGGTATTATGAGGCTGGGAAGGGCCAAAATCAGTGGACCTTCCCACCCTTGTAATGCTAGGCTGCTGCTGCTGTGTTGTATCGGGCTGGTTATAAAAATGGGGGGACCCCAACGTCGTTTTTTTTTTTGAATTTAACAAATTTAGCAATAGACGAGTCCCCCACATTTTTAATAACCAGCCATATACAAGGCCGCAGCAGTCTGGCATTACATTGGTGGGAAGGGCCACTGGTTTTGTCCATTCCCAGGCTAATAACACTGTGTTGTATGTGGCTGGTTATGATAAATTGGGTGGAACCCCATGTCTTTTTAAAAAAAAAAATTTAAATAAATAATTTAAAAAAATGACGTGGGGTCCCCCCCACTTTTATAACCAGCCAGATACAACACAGCAGCAGCAGCCTAGCATTACAAGGGTGGGAAGGTCCACTGTTTTTGGCCCTTCCCAGCCTCATAATACCAGCCTGCGGCCGCCCCAGAGCCCGACCATCACAACAGATGGTCGGGTACTGGATCGTACCTGGCTCTTCCCGGCACCCCTGGTGGAGGTGGGTACCGGGGTAATAATGGTGGTTAGTGTTAGCCTCTGCACCGGCTAACACTAAGCCTCGCCTTAGTAATGGATGTTGTCACTCAGACAGCGGCCATTACTAAAGTGGTAGTAATAAAATTTGAAAAGAAAAAGACAAAGATATAGATAAAATATTTTATTGAAATAAAGCACCCCCAACACAACCCTCATTAACCATTTTATTGTAGAAAAAAAACCGTCATCTAAGTAGTCCTCGAAACCGACGTAGTCCAAACACCAAACCTGTGAAAAAAATAAAATAAATAAAACATGTCGTAGGCTTAGATTCAGTTTAATGTGTGATACTGACTGTTATACCATGTATAGAAGCCTGCCGTGAAGTTGACTTAGATACAGGGCGCCAGCAGACAGTATCATACATGGCCATACAGACATATATACAAACAAACATACAAGCATGCACATATATACATGCAAATATACATACATGCAAACATACACACATATATACATGCAAACTATCATACATACATGCATACACACACACACATGAAAACATACAAACATGCAAAGATACATACATACATATATACAAGCATGCACAAATATACATGCAAACATAAATACATGCAAACATAATTACATACATGCACATATATATAAACATACATGCAAACATACATGCAAAAATAAAAACATGCAAACATACATACATGCACATATATACATACATACATGACAACATACATACAAACATACATGACAACATACATACATGCAAACATACATACATGCAAACATACATACACACATGCAAACATATATACATGCAAATATACATACAAACATGCACATGTATACATACATGCCAACATACATGCAAACATACATGCACATATATACATACATACATGACAACATACATACATGCAAATATATACATGCAAATATACATACATACACACATGCACATATAAACATACATGCACATATATACATACATGACAACATACATACATACATGACAACATACATATATATATATATACACACATGCAAATATACATACAAACATGCATACATACATACATGCAAAAATACATTCATGCAAACACACATACATACAAACATACATACATTCATGCAAACATACATACATACATACAAATATACATACACACATGCACATATATACATACATGACAACATACATGCAAAAATACATACATGCAAACATGCAAACATACATACATGCAAATATATACATGCAAATATACATAGAAACATGCACATATATACATACATGCCAACATACATGCACAGATATACATACATGCCAACATATATACATACATACATACATACATGCCAAAAAAAATAATAATACGTTCATACTTAATTTCCTCCTGTCCGGCCTCCAGCGATGACGTTTCATCCATGTCGCCGCTGCAGCCTGTGATTGGCTGCAGAGGCGGTCACGTGGGATGAAGCGTCATCCTGGCGTGCGTGACCGCCACTACAGCCTGTGATTGGCTGCAGCGGCGAAAGGGATGAAACGTCATCGCTGGAGGCCGGACAGGAGGAAAGTAAGTACGAACGTATAATTTTTATTTTTTTATTACATTTATTAAAATTGTATTTTCCGCGCGCTGAGCATGTACTGTGAAGGTTGCTGAAAGAGTTAGTGCAGCCCATTAACTCTATCAGCACCACGGACAGTAGCATGCTCGGCGCACGTAAGTGACAGGTTCGGTCAGAACTAGTTCGGTCCGAACCGAACTTTTTTGTGAAATTCGGCGAACTAGCCGAACCGAACTTTTGATAAGTTCGCTCAGCTCTACCAGCAACTTTCCCCAAACTGCAAAGGTGCGGAGTGTGGACCAAAAGGGAGATAAGAAAGGATGCCATATATCAGTGCGACACCGGCCTGTGCAGAAAGGATTGCTTCACAGCGTAACACACATCTATGGATCATTATATTGTTTACCCCATTATTATACCACCTGACTATGCCCCTGATATACCCTGCCCAGCTTACATGTAACCCCACATTATAAACGGAAACACCAGCAATACTCAAAGCTGGGCATGACATATTTGCCACTGAAATGGCATATCTAGGGAAAAATATAAATTTTTAAATTGCCACATCCGCAGCGCATTCATTTATGGAAAAGACCTGTGGGGTGAAAATGCTCACTACACCTCTTAATAAATGCCTTGAGGGGTGTCGTTTCCAAATGGGGTCACTTCTCAGGGGTTTCTTTTTATTATTTCACATCTGAGCCTCTGCAGTTGTGAACCAATACTTTGTAAATCGCCAAATTAGGCCTCAATTTTACATGGTACACTTTCACTCCTGAGCCTGGTCGAATGTCCAGGCAAAAGATTAGGGCCACATGTAGGGTGTTTCTAAAACCGGGAAACACCGCATAATTATTAGAGGGCTGTCTTGTTATGGTGGCACAAGCTGGGCACCACATATTGGCATATCTATGGAAAAAAATCCCATTTTCACTCTGCAACATCGAGTGCACACCAATTTCTACAAAACACCTGCAGGGTTAAAATGCTTACTACACCCGTAGGTAAATGCACTGAGGACTGTAGTTTCCAAAATTGGGTCACTTCTGGGGGATTTCCACTGTTTTGGGTCCACAGGCGCCCAGAAACCAATCCAGCAACATCTGCACTCCAAATGGCGCTCCTTCCCTTCTGAGCCCTGCCGTGTGCCCAAACAGCAGTTTATGACCACATATGGGGCATTGCCGTACTCGGGAGAAATTTATTTACAAATGTTGGGTTCTTTTTTTCCTTTATTTGTTGAGAAAATTAAAAATTTTGCGCTAAAACTACATCTTATTGAAGAAAAAGGATTGTTTTTATTTTCACTGCCCAATTCTAATAAATTCTATGAAACATCTGTGGGGTCAAAATGCTTACTACACCCCTAGATGAATTCCTCAAGAGGTGTAGTTTCCTAAATGGAGTCACTTTTTGGGCGTTTTCATTGTTTTGTCCCCTCAGGGGCTTTGCAAATGTGACATGGCCTTTGCAAACCATTCCTGCTAAATGTGATCTCTAGAAGCCAAATAGCGCTCTTTCCATTCTAAGCCCTGCCGTGTGTCCAAACAGCCGGTTATTACCACATGTGGGGTATTGTTTTACTCGGGAGAAATTGCTTTACAAATTTTGTGGTGCTTTATCTCCTTCAGTCCTTGTGGAAATGAGAAAAAATTAGCTAAACCTACATTTTCTTTGAAAAAATGTAGATTATCATTTTCAGGGCCTACTTCCAATAATTTCTGCAAAAAAACTGGGCGGTCAAAACGCTCACTATACCCCCAGATAATTTCCTCAATGGGTGTAGTTTCCAAAATGGGGTCACTTGTGGAGGGTTTCCACTGTTTTGTCCCCTCAGGGGCTTTGTAAATGTGACATGGCTTCCGCAAACCCACTGTTTTTGCACCGCAAGAGCCCTTCAAACCTGACATGGTGCCTAAAATATATTCTAATAAAAAGAAGGCCCCAAAATCCTCTAGGTACTCCTTTGCTTCTAAGGCCGGTGCTTCAGTCCAGTAGCACGCTACGGCCACATGTGGGATATTTCCAAAAACTGCAGAACCTGGGCAATACATATTGAGTTGCATTTCTCTGGTAAAACCTTCTGTGTTATAAAAAAAATAGTATTAAACACTTTCTAAATGCTGTTTTGAATACTTTGAGGGGTGAAGTTTTTAAAATGGGGTGACTTTTTGGGGGTTTCTAATATATAAGGCCCTCAAAGCCACTTCACATCTGAACTGGCCCCTGTAAAAATAGCCTTTTGACATTTTCTTGAAAATGTGAGAAATTGCTGCTAAAGTTCAAAGCCTTGTAACGTCCTAGAAAAATAAAAGGATGTTAAAAAAAAACAATGCCAATCTAAAGTTGACATATGGGGGATGTTAGTTAGCAACAATTTTGTGTGTTATAACTGCCTGTCTTACAAGCAGATACATTTAAATTGAGAAAAATGCTAATTTTTGCAATTTTTCGCTACATTTTGGTGTTTTTCACAATTAAATACTGAACATATCGAGCAAATTTTGCTAGTAACATAAAGTCCAATGTGTCACGAGAAAAACAATCTTAGAATCGCTTGGATAGGTAAAAGCATTTCGAAGTTATTACCACATAAAGTGAAACATGTCAGATTTGAAAAATGAGGCTCTGTCAGGAAGGTCAAAAGTGGCCAAAGAGGGAAGGCGTTAATATGTAGCTGCCTCTTTTTCAAGGGACCAAAAGTAATTGCACAATTATCTCAAAAGATATTTAGTCAGCTGCAGGGGCTATTCCCTCGTTAATCGATCATCAATTAAGCAAGTAAAAGGTCTGGAGTTGATTCCAGGTGTGGCATTTGCATTTGGAAGCTGTTGCTGTGAACGCACAACATGATGTCAAAGGAACTCTCAATGCAGGTAAAACAGACCATCGTTAGGCTGAAAAATCCATCAGAGAGATAGCACAAATGTAAGGAATGGCCAAATCAACAGTTTGGTACATTCTTGAAAAAAAATAAATAACGCACTAGTGATCTTGTGAACTACAAAAGGCCTGGACGTCCACGGAAAACAACAGTGGTGGATGATCGCAGAATCCTTTCCATGATGAAGAAAAACCCCTTCACAACATTTACCCATGTGATGACATTCTCCTGGAAGTAGGTGTAATTGCAATTTAGTAGTTCATCTTACTACCTACAGTGAAACGTCTTCAATAAAACACCTCTTTGAGAAGACCACCCCCTTATATAGACCAGATTTCCTGTGACAGATTTTCAGTTTCATCATATACACCATACTGTCCATCATCTTTGAGAAGACCAATCTCCTAGAAGACCATGTTTTTCAATTTCAGAAGGCAAGAAAAAAGGCCATAAACATAAGATAACTGTCGCAGCTACCTCCCCCGATCTGCCCATAAACATGTACACTCAGATCCTCCACATGTTTATTTCAATGAGGAGAGATTTCTGGCAGGCTTCTGTTAAAATTCATCATTCCTAAACCTTGTTTCCTAATCCCAATCTGCGTTTGAGACAGCCGGGACCACCCCATACAGAACTTCAGACCACACAGGTATAAGATGCAGAACAGAACTTTACTCCAACAGAGGCACAATCTTCATGGTTACAATATTTGGTACATAAGCTTGACGGTTTCACTAATAAATAGGCTCTATACTTGCCAGTTTCTGAATTAGTTGGTGAGAACAGGAAATTGTGGTGGCTAATGGCTCAGTCTCAAGTTAAACTTATGGTGCAGGGGATCTTTGTTCTCATATGAAGTGCTGAGCTAGCGATATACGCCATTCAGCCTAGCACTACAAAGTATTTTTGGTGGATCAGTCACTTGGTACCTGGCAATCTCAACTGGCAGCTCTCGCGCTGCCCAGCTATCCAATCTAGCGGCTCACGACCTGCTCAGCAAATCCAATCTGACAACTCTCGCCCTGCCCGACAGCCCTGTCTGACAGCGACTCACGCCCCACTCAGCAAATCCAATCACTCTGTACACTTCTTTCCCCCTCTCCTGCTTATCCCACACGCATCACTCTTTCTGTGTCTCTCTCTCCATCACTCACCAACTGTCACTGTCAAATAAATCTTTATTATTTTTTTTTTCTTAAAGACTTGGCTCCTCCCATTTTTTAAAGGGACCGCATGCCACAACTGACCTCTGACACTAATGTGCGTTCACAGAGTCCCGTCTGTACAAAATAAATAGTGTTCTATGGAAAATAACCTTTTCTCCTAATACAGTTGCATTACGTAACATAACATTAGGTGCTTAGCATATATACATAAGTGGGTACGGGGCACACCCTACATATACATCATAGCCTAATACTTTACCATAACTAAATGTCTAATGCATTTGTTACAGACTAAAAAAATTACAGTTTAGGCTGCATGACCTTCTGAAGAATCTCTTTCATTAAAACCCATTATATATACTTATCTATGTATGTGTGAGGATCCAAAATAATAATCTGTTGCCTGTCAGGTCACATTGCTTTTAGCTTTTGGAGTGACTTGCCCAGTTTGATGAATAAAAAGTGGGAACTCTACAAAGAATGTATTATGTCACAAAGGCCCCAGCTACAGTAAAACATGGCCAACTCTTTAGGCTCAGTGTTGTGAGGAAGTTAATATGCTTCACATATCTCTATCGATCTTTCTATCTATCTATCTATCTATCTATCTATCTATCTATCTATCTATCTATCTATCTATCTATCTATCTATCTATCTATCTATCTATCTATCTATCTATCTATCTATCTCATATATATATATCTATTTATCTATCTATTATCTATCTATTCCATATCTACTTATCTCATATCTATTGATCTACCTATTTAACTGTTACGATTCTGGGGTATGTGCACCCACTAAGCCGCTCCGCGTATCGGAGTGGCAGCTGGCCAAACAACAGTGAATGGAAAATCTTAGCACTAGAGTATCTGTATGAGAGTCCAGACAGACACGAGATGTAGCAGACACTTTAGCACAGATGAGTCGTGGCACAGATGACGCTTGGCGTGGAAGATGATGCTTGGCATGGAAGATGACACTTGGCTTGGCAGATGACACTTGGCGTGGCACATGACACTGGGCGTGGCAGATGACACTGGACGTGGCACATGGAACAATCACGACCCAAACACTAGACTTAAGCACAGGAACAAACACAGTTACAGGATACAGGAAGCAGGATACGGGAACACTGGAAACAGGATACAACTGAGGGAGCATTTGCTTAAACTAACATGGGAGGACGACAACAATGCTCAGGCACAGGAAGGAGGGCAGGACAGACTTATATAGGACACGGTGAACAGGGATAGGCTGGGAAAGTTTCTAATGGTGCGCACGCTGGCCCTTCAAGAGGACACATTCCGGCAAAGATGTAGAGGAGGCCGGCGCACAGGTAACAGATGCTGGCGGCCTTTAGGAGAAGCCGGATAGCGGCAAACAGTGGCCGCCAGCACTACAGTACCCACGATTTTTGCCCCCTCTTCTTAGGACCAGAATACAGAAGGAACCTCTTGATGAGTGTAGGAGCATCAATGTTCTCTCCCGGTTCCCAATATCTCTCCTCGGGACCAAACCCATTCCAGTCAATCAGGTAGAAGATTTTTCCTCCTACCCTCTTATAGTCCAGAATCTCCTTGACTTCGAAGATGTCAGAAGCACCACTGGGGGAGGTTACAGGACATGGGGATTTGCTGTAGCGATTCAGAACTCTGGGTTTCAGGAGGGAGACATGGAAGAAGTTGGGAATTTTGAGAATCGAAGGTAGCGATAGGTTATATGACACCGGATTGATTTGCTGGAGAATTACAAAAGGCCTGAGAAATTTGGGGGCAAATTTGTAAGAGGGGATTTTCAGACAAATATTCTTAGAAGATAACCAGACTTTGGTTCCAGGAAGAAACTGAGGAGGTCTTCTTCTTTTTCTATCAGCATTTCTTTTCATGCGGTCTACCGCCTGTAGGATAGAGGACTTGGTCTGCTGCCGGATGTGAAGATAGTCTACAAATTAAGGGTTAACTGCCGGAACTTGAGATGTAGCAGGCACTGGAAGAGGAACACATGGATGTTGGCTTTATACAATGAAGAATGGGGTAGAGGCAGTGGATTCACTCGTGTGGTTGTTGTAGGAGAACTTGGCCCAAGGAAGAAGCTGCACCCAGTTGTCGTGTTGAACAGAATTAAAATGATGAAGATAATTTTCCAGTATTTGATTAATTCTTTCAACTTGTCCGTTAGACTGAGGATGATACGCAGAAGAAAAGTCCAATTTTACATCAAGGAGTTTACATAGGGCTCTTCAGAATTTTGAATTAAATTGTACATCCCGATCATACACGATATGGGGTGGCAATCCGTGGAGACGGAAGATATGCTGTATGAATAGATTTGCCAGATGAGGATAAGAAGGAAGACCAGTTAGTAAGATGAAATGTGCCATCTTAGAGAAGCGACCCAGACAGTAGTGCAACCTACAGAATTAGGAAGGATGGTGATAAAATCCATGGCAATGTGTTGCCAAGGTCCATCAGGAACGGGCAGAGGCTGAAGCAGACCAGCAGGCTTGGAATGCGAAAGGACTTGTCTTGGGCACAATTAGTACAAGAGGCTATCTTCAGCAAATGAAGTTCGCTTACTAAATTCAGTGATGATCTAATATCCTCTATTTGGTTAACTTGAATCTTATATTATTACTGAGCAATTTTTGTACAGTATTTGTTCTCCTTCCCTAAGAGAATGTAGGGCGAGGAACGCACTATGATTGTTCTCAGTTTATTTTCTTTTGTTTTTTAACATGTATTTTTTTTTACACAGCTTGTTTTTTTATGTAATTTGGCAGCTTTGAATGTTTTTTTTCAGAATTTGGTGTTCACCAAGGCTTTACTTAGAAAGATGGGCTTCGATGTCGTATCTCTACTGTCTGGTTGGCATCTCCACACGTTCGTTGGCATCTGCTCCCTGACTCTTAGGTATGGTACTGAGTTTTTCCTCATTTAATGTCAGGGGACTTAGCCCCCTTAAAAGAAACCTGATGGGGCATGAGGCCAAGGCTTTAAAGTGTGACGTTCTATTGGTGCAGGAAACACACTTTCAGGCGCCGAAAACTCCTAAATTTTCAAACAAATTTTTTCCCCATATCTTTACTTCTTCAGGTTCGGCCAAACGTAAGGGCATTATGAACACTATTAAAAACTTAGTAGCCTTTACTCTTAAATCCCTTATTAGTGATCCCCAAGGAAGATATTTGGGAGTGGTATGCGAAATTAATAACATATTATACACTATCTTTAACGTATATTTTCCTAACGAACGGCAACATTATTACCTGACCATCTTACTACCGAAAATTAAAGCCTTAACAAAAGGTATGTTGGTTGTAGGTGGAGATTTTAATATGATTATGGACCCAGACATAGACTCCACTGCTAGAAATAGACAGGCTCCCCCCCCCCCCTTTGCGTCGACTTTGTTAGAGGAAGTTCTGTTTGACGTGTGGAGATGCCAACGTGGGGGTGAGAGGGACTATACCTTCTTTTCTCCCCCACACGTTTCTTACTCCAGGATTGATCTGTTCTTGGTAAATAATAGGGTACTTTTACAGTCAAAATCCTCTGTAATTGGACCGATAACCTGGTCTGATCATGCACCGATTTCGCTTTCTATAGATTAGAAATGTCGTCCTCTCACCCTTCGCAATGGCGCTTGAATGATTATATACTCCATCACCCTGATCATGACCCGTCATTGGTAAAAGAACAGACCTATTTCTTTTCAGAAAATGTGGGTTCAGTTTCATGTCCTTTTACCATGTGGAACGCGCATAAAGCATTTATGAGAGGGCTGCTGATTAAAGCTTGCTCTCAGACCAAGAGAAAAAGGGAAAAAGAGATCTTTAATATCACCAAACAGATAGCAGCTATAGACGTAAAAAATAAAGCTACACCCACACCTGCCTATTCTTTCGAGCTGAGGTCTTTGCGCTTGTCATTGCAGTCACTACTTGCGTCCCTGTGATAGTCATAGAGAAATAGAGCATAAAATATTGCTTATATGGTATAGAACTCCAGCATTGCTGGCTAAATTTAATCCTTCCTACTCTCCCCTATGTTGGAGGAATTGTGGTATGCCACATTCATGTTTTATGGAATTGCCCACTGGTATTTAACTACTGGATAGCTACTTTCGCATATTTATCCGCTATTTCACATTATTCAATTTCACCTTCCCCTGCACTGTCGCTATGATTTGTTGGACTTGCTGATGTCCCTAGGGACTTCAGGTGCATAACGGGGCATGTCACCTTAGCTGCCAGACTGTTGATAGCCAGGTCTTGGAAATCCTCAGACCCTCTGAATATTGCTGAGTTAAGCAATCTCGTCCAATTTGATTACACCATGGAAAAAATGGTAGCGGTTCGTTCTAATTCCTAAGTAACTGGGTATTATGGTCAGATTATAATGCCTCAAGATCACTTCCTCCTTATGTTATAAATATTGGAAGCCCCTCTTAACCCATTGGTGCTAGGGCATTAGGATATAGCAGTAAGGATTTTCTTAAAGTAATTAAGGGGGCTGTGGATGTCAATGATGGTAGAGTTATGTAATGCCAACTTTACATTTTTGACTTAGTAAACCACAGCCAAATTTTTGATTTGTAAATGTCTGTCTGTTTTTTTTTTCTTCTTTCTCTTTTTCTCTTTTATGTCTCTCACTAAACGCTTCAATGTACTTTGTGTACTAGTGCATAAAACATGTGCCTGTAACATTTTGCGCGATATGGACTTGAGATATTTTTGTGGATGTGACAGTAAACTTTTGGATTTTGTTCATGTTATGCTTTGAAAAATAATAAAAAATATAAATTAAAAAAAAAGAACCATTAGTACAAGAGGCAACATAGTCTCTAGGCAGTGTGGGCCACCAGTAATGACAAGATATAAAGTCCCATGTTTTACGAACACCAGAGTGCCCAGCCAGTTTGGAACTGTGTCCCCAGACGAAAATCCTCTTCCTGTCTGCAAGACGAACAAAAGTCTTTCATGGGGGAATGTCTTTAATTTGCAGCGGGTTCAAGGCAATAATCCTGGAACGATCTATCATATATTGGGGAGTCTCCTAAGTGTTATCCGTCTGAAATGACCGACATAGAGCATTGGCCCTTACATTTTTTATCTGCAAGCCGGAAGTGTATCAGAAACTGGAACCGGGCGAAGAACAGTGACCATCTGGCTTGATGAGGATTTAATCGTTGCACAGACTGGAGGTACGTGAGTTTCTTGTGGACCGTACAGATCAGGGGTCTCAAGCAGGCGGCCCGCGGGCCGCATGCGGCCCCTGGGGCTGTCATCTGCGGCCCGCGGGACACAGAGCCGCTAGTATCGGCTCTGCTCCGAGACTCTGGAATTCCCTGACATCGCTGTCCACATATGAACAGCGATGTCTGGGGCTTCCCCAAAGCCGGAGTCCCGGGCAGAGCGCTAGTACAGGCTCTGCTCCGGGACTCTGTGGAATTCCCTGACATCGCTGCCCATATATGGACAGTGTGTCAGGGTCTTCCCCAGAGCGGAGTCCCGGTCAGAGCGCTAGTATCGGCTCTGCTCCGGGACGCTGCGGAATTCCCTGACATAGCTGCCCAAATATGGACAGTGTGTCAGGGTCTTTCCCAGAGCGGAGTCCCGGGCAGAGCGCTAGTATCGGCTCTGCTCCGGGACTCTGTGGAATTCCCTGACATCGCTGTCCACATATGAACAGTGATGTCTGGGGCTTCCCCAGAGCCGGAGTTCCGGGCAGAGCGCTAGTACAGGCTCTGCTCCGGGACTCTGTGGAATTCCCTGACATCGCTGTCCACATATGAACAGCGATGTCTGGGACTTCCCCAGAGCCGGAGTCCCGGGCAGAGCGCTAGTACAGGCTCTGCTCCGGGACTCTGTGGAATTCCCTGACATCGCTGCCCATATATGGACAGTGTGTCAGGGTCTTCCCCAGAGCGGAGTCCCGGGCAGAGCGCTAGTACAGGCTCTGCTCCGGGACTCTGTGGAATTCCCTGACATCGCTGTCCACATATGAACAGCGATGTCTGGGGCTTCCCCAGAGCCGGAGTCCCGGGCAGAGCGCTAGTACAGGCTCTGCTCCGGGACTCTGTGGAATTCCCTGACATCGCTGTCCACATATGAACAGCGATGTCTGGGGCTTCTCCAGAGCCGGAGTCCCGGGCAGAGCGCTAGTACAGGCTCTGCTCCGGGACTCTGTGGAATTCCCTGACATCGCTGCCCATATATGGACAGTGTGTCAGGGTCTTCCTCGGAGCGGAATCCCGGGCAGAGCGCTAGTGTCGGCTCTGCTCCGGGACTCTGTGGAATTCCCTGACATCGCTGTCCACATATGAACAGCGATGTCTGGGGCTTCCCCAGAGCCGGAGTCCCGGGACTCAGTAGAATTCCCTGACATCGCTGCCCATATATGGACAGTGTGTCAGGGTCTTCCCCAGAGCGGAGTCCCGGGCAGAGCGTTAATATTGGCTCTGCTCCGGGACGCTGAGGAATTCCCTGACATAGCTGCCCATATATGGACAGTGTGTCAGGGTCTTCCCCAGAGCTGAGTCCCGGGCAGAGCGCTAGTATCGGCTTTGCTCCGGGACGCTGAGGAATTCCCTGACATAGCTGCCCATATATGGACAGTGTGTCAGGGTCTTCCCCAGAGCGGAGTCCCGGGCAGAGCACTAGTATCGGCTCTGCTCCGGGACTCTGTGGAATTCCCTGACATCGCTGTCCACATATGAACAGCGATGTCTGGGGCTTCCCCAGGCTCTGCTCCGGGACTCTGTGGAATTCCCTGACATCGCTGCCCATCAACAGAGGGCATTGTGGCAGCATCAACAGAGGGCACTGTGGCAGCATCAACAGAGGGCACTGTGGCAGCATCAACAGAGGGCACTGTGGCAGCATCAACAGAGGGCACTGAGGCAGCATCTACAGAGGGCACTGCGGCAGCATCTACAGAGGGCACTGCGGCAGCATCTACAGAGGGCACTGCGGCAGCATCTACAGAGGGCACAGTGGCAGCATCTACAGAGGGCACTGCGGCAGCATCTACAGAGGGCACTGGGACAGCATCTACAGAGGACACTGTGGCAGTATGTACAGAACACTGTGGCATTATCTAGGGGTGTGTTGCATTATCTACAGAGGGCACTGTGGCCTTATCTACAGAGGGCACTGTGACCTTATCTAGGGGTGTGTTGCATTATCTACAGAGCGCACTACGGCAGCATCTACAGAGGACTCTGCGGCAGCATCCACAGAGGACTCTGCGGCAGCATCCACAGAGGACTCTGCGGCAGCATCCACAGAGGACTCTGCGGCAGCATCCACAGAGGACTCTGCGGCAGCATCCACAGAGGACTCTGCGGCAGCATCCACAGAGGACTCTGCGGCAGCATCCACAGAGGACTCTGCGGCAGCATCCACAGAGGACTCTGCGGCAGCATCCACAGAGGACTCTGCGGCAGCATCCACAGAGGACTCTGCGGCAGCATCCACAGAGGACTCTGCGGCAGCATCCACAGAGGACTCTGCGGCAGCATCTAAAAAGGGGCTGCCCAATCTTGACATGTGTGCTAACTGAGCCGCCGGACTGCATTTAGCGACACTTAAACTGGAAAGCTGGATTGTTGAAATAAGCACATGGAGAAATATCTCAAATTTTAAACCTAGCGGTATTATTATAGTAATGTAGTATTATTATTATAGTAATATAGTGTTATAGTAGTTCAAATAACTAATTGATTAACAATAATTTTGTATTGTATCAAATTTGAAAGTAATACGGCCCGTCAACTTCCATTTTTTCTATATGCGGCCCAGCCGAGTTTGAGAGCCCTGGTATAGATGATGATGGGGTGAGCAGCGCCCTCCAGCAGATGCCTCCATTCCTCCAAGGCCAACTTGATGGCCAGTAAATTCCGATCCCCAATGGAGTAGTTGCGCTCTGCAGGAGAGAACAGTTTTGAGAAGAAGCCACAAATCACTGTCTTACCCTTGGAGTTTCTTTGAAACAGTAGTGCACCAGAACCAACGGAAGCATCTATCTCTAGTAAGAACTGTCAAGACATGTCTGGATGATGAAGAACTGAGGCTGAAGTGAAGGCGCTGTTGAGACTAGATAATGCTGACTCTGCCTCCAGTGATAAACCTTGGCTTTCACCCCTTCTTAGTAAGAGCAGAGATTGCAGCAGTCAGAGACGAGAAGTTTGGGATAAACTGCAGATAAAAATTTGCAAATCCCAGAAATCGTTGAATGGCCTGAAGCCCTTGTGGACTAGCTACTCTAAGACGGACTTCACCTTCTCTGGATCCATCTTGAGTCCACGATCAGAGACAATATAACCCAGGAAGGGCAGGGAATTCCTCTCAAAACATGCACTCCTCAAGTTTTGCATATAGGCGATTCCCCCTTAAACATGACAGGACTTGGCGAACATGCTTCCGATGTGTCATCAGATCTGATGAATAGATCAGGATGTTGTCCAAATCTACCACCACACAGACATACAGAAGATCCCGGAAGATGTCATTCACAAATTCCTGAAATACCGCTGGAGCGTTACACGGGCCAGAGCGCATCACGAGATACTCATAGTGACCGTCTCGGGTGTTGAATGCGGTCTTCCATTCATCACCTTGATGGATCCGGGTCAAGTTATAAACCCTGTGTAGATCCAGTTTAGTAAAAATCTTGGCTCCATGAATTCGATCGAAGAGCTCTGAGATTAGCGGCAGAGTGTACTTGTTTTTGACTGTGATTTGATTTAAGCCATGGTAATCAATACATGGTCGAAGTGATCCATCTTTTTTTTTAACAAAGAAGAATCCGGCTCCGGCCGGAGAAGATTTCCAGATAAACCTCCTCAAGAGGTTCTCCTTGACGTAAGCCAACATGGCCTGTGTCTCAAGCAAGGAGAGAGGCTAGACCCGTCCACGAGGGGGGCGAGACATCAGGGAGTAGTTCAATAGGACAATCGTAGGAAAGATGGGAAGGAAGAACCTCTGCCTCCTTTTTACTAAAGATGTCTGCAAAGGTGGCATAATGCATGGGTAGTCGAGCGAGTGACTGAGGCATTGAAGGCAGAACAGGATGAACCTGTGGTAGGCATCGATGAAGACACTTGGATCCCCATTGGAGGATCTCTCCGAGACTCTAGTCGAGAACCGCAGAATGTAGACGAAGCCAGGGCAGGCCCAGCAGAATAGGGTTGATAGATATTGCTAAAACGAAGCAGGCAATCTGTTCAGAGTGGAGGATTCCGACTTGCAGTCTCAAAGGTTCCGTGATGGACAGAGTAGGACCGGGCAGATGTTGCCCATTCACAGAGGCGGTTGCCAGGGGTCTCTCCAGAGGAACCATTGCCAGATGGAGAAAATCTACTAGGTCCTTGTGAATAAAATTTGCAGCCGCTCCGGAGTCAAGATAAGCAGAAACGGTGTGTGATTTCTCACTAGAGGCAATGGTTACTGGGATGGACAATTTTGAGAGGATTTGGCATTTGGCATCATTCCACCTAGTATTGTCTCCCCAACTAACCCTAGGTGCTGGAGTTTTTCAGCTTTTGTGGACATTGTTGCACAAAAGGGCCTTTGTGGCCACAATACAGACATAGACCTGAAGAGCGTGTGCATGTTTCTTCTGATCGGACAATTTGCGTCTGTCCACCTGTATTGGCTCTTCAGGTGGAGCAACTGTAGAAGGCAGTAGTGGTCTCTGGAACGTGGTAGTGGTCTCTGGAACGTGGGTGCCAGACTATAGGACTATCCCGGCGATCCTCCTGAGCACGTTCCTGGATTCTCATGTCGATCCGGGTCGCAAAGCAGGATAAGGGCATCCAGGATGGAAGGAAGATCACGAGCTGCAAGCTCATCCTTGATGTGTGGAGACAGTCCTTGACAGAAAGTCGCCATCAAGGCCTCATTATTTCACGCCAGCTCTGCCACCAGTGTACGGAAGAAGATGGCGTACTCCCCTACAGTCAAATCCCCTTGTTTGAGGCTCCATTTGTAAGACAGCAGCAGAAGATGTTCGACCTGGTTCTTTGAACACCATACGAAAAATCGACAGATCAGAAAATTCCGGACCCTCTCGTTCCAAGATGGGGTTTGCCCATGCCAGAGCTTTCCCTAGGGCTTTGCCGGAGAGAAGAGAAATAATAAAAGCAACTTTGGCCTCATCAGAGGGGAAGAGTTGAGCACGTAACCTGTAACCTGAGCTAACAAAATTGCAGGACCAAGGTAGGCAGGAGGGATAGACGGTGGTGGAGCAGCTGGAACAGCCAGGGGAGGTACAGGAGGAGGAGCCAAACTACTTATGATGGAGTTCACCGCCTTTAATAGTTGATCCTGACGTGCCTGGAGGTCACACATGTCTGTTTTACCAAATATGTGTAACTTTTTAACTTTATTTTGTTTTTTTAATAGTAAAGCATTTTGTAAGGGGAAAAGCTGGGTTTTTAAATTTTTTTCACATTTTTTTTAAAATTAACTTTATTAAACTTTTTTTTCCCTTTTTTACTAGTCCCACTAGGGGACTATAATATGCGATTCTGCGATCGCATTTATAATACACTGCAATACTTTTGTATTGCACTGTATTATGCCTGTCCGTTTAACACGGACAGGCATCTGCTAGGTCATGCCTGCGGCATGATCTAGCAGGCATTCACTCCAGGCAGACCTGGGGGCCTTTATTAGACCCCCGGCTGCCATTGGAGACACAGACACTCGGCGATCGTATCGCCGGGTGTCGGTGGGAGAGAGAGGGAGCTCCCTCCCTCTCTCCAAAACCACTCAGATGCGGTGCACGCTATTGAGTAACGCATCTGAGGGGTTAAACGGGTAAGATCGATACTAATATCGATCTCACCCAGCAGAGCAGCGACGCCCCCAGCCCTCAGCTGCCTCTGGCAGCTGAGAGCAGGGAGATTTGACAGCTCCCTGCTCTGTTTACTTATTCCGATGCCGCGACGTAAAAAGTCTATGGCATCGGAATAAGGCCCGTTAGTGACCGGCGTAGAAACACGATGGGCCGGTCACTAACGGGTTAAACTAACATGGGAAGACAACAACAACGCTCAGGCACAGGAAGGAGGGCAGGACAGACTTATATAGGAGAGGGTACACAGGGATAGGCTGGGGATGATTCTAATGGTAGGTGCTGGACCTTTAAGAGGACACCAGGGCGCATGCACGCACCCTACGGGAGCAAACAGTGGCTGGGAGCAGTACATGCAGGTGTCCTCGAGGAGGCCGGCGCACAGGGAACAGATGCTGGGGGCCGCTAGTAGAAGCCAGCGCTATACTATCTATCTATCTATCTATCTATCTGATTTGAGAGGAAGTTAATATGCTTCACATATCTATCTATCTATCTATCTATCTATCTAATATCTATCTATCTATCTATCTATCTATCTATCTATCTATCTATCTATCTATCTATCTATCTATCTATCTATCTATCTATCTATCTATCTATCTATCTATCTATCTATACAAAAGATCCAGCAGCATCGGCAGCATGTGGTTGCAAGCCCTATGGGACAGACCAACGTCCCAAGTATACAGCAATCGAAAAAATGAGCAGCAACTCCAAGAATCAAGTGAAAAAGATGGGTACTTTATTGACCGTGCAACGTTTCAGGTCTGTCCACTAGAACCTTTCTCAAGCTTGAGAAAGGCTCTAGTGGACAGAGCTTAAACATTGCATCTTTTTCACTTGATTCTTGGAGTTGCTGCTCATTTTTTCGATTGCTATCTATCTATCTATCTATCCATCTATTCCATAACTACTTATCTCATATCTATTGATCTATCTATCTGTCGTTCTGTCTATCGATCGATCAATCTATTTATCTATCCATCCAGCCATCCATTCCTCCATTCTATCTAACTAAAATATGGTCGCCAACTCAGTCTGCAGTTCTTTATAGGGAACATAAAAAAACATTTTCAATTCAGCACCTCATTCTCCCAATTGTAAATCATCATTTGGTGTGTTTTACATGCAATATTATAGGAATACACATGAGAGACGTAGATGCAAATGTACTGTAGAAACAAAATGAGGAAAAACATCAAAATAATATAATTATATATTTTTTTAATATTAATAATAGATGCAGTATATTTGATGAAATGTAGTTTGTTTTTATTGTATTAAACCTATTGAGACATACTGGCAATGACACACCTGGAATGATCCAGCACACCACAAATAGTAAGTGATCTACTTGTCTGAATAAGTTATATCATGAGGTAATGTTTTGGAAGGTTGCTAGGATGATATCAGGATGTCAATATTTTCAGCATTATCTAATCTTCAAAGGTTTTGATTTTTTTTAAGTTTCGCTGGCTTTATTATTGGTATACACAACTTTTTTTAACATTAGATAAACTTTCATATCCATATGACAAAATATGATATAGATTAGAGAAACAACATATCCTAGCAGCTGTTTGTGCTGTGCTGTACAAGGGGCTGCTCTTCAGCAGGTGCATGTGAAATGGAAACAGGTTAATGCACTGTTTTGCATGCATGAGTGTTTCTTTTACAGCACTGACATGATCTATAAGCTCCTTGTGTCTGATGTAAGGATACAATGCAAAAAATAAATATATAGCCCTGTGATTCTAGATAGGGACTTCACAGCCTATCATGGTTGTGGAAATATGAGGTCTCTGGAGAAAAAGCATGTATAATATTATAAATTTAGGTCAAGCCGGGCACAAGTTGAGATGTGGCATGGGTAAGACCAGCCCCCTCCAGCTCTCAGCAGGCATGTGGAAAGCAGCACATGCAAGGGAATTAAGATGAACAAAACCAAGGAGAAGTACAGCAGCAATTCCTATAAACCCATATTGATTTCTGTCTTGCTGTTCACTCACATCAAGGTGAAAGCAGCTTCAAAGCAACAGACTAGAGTTCCCATGATCTCCTAGCAGTTACTGCTACAGGCAGAGGTACAAAGCGATGTTTGATTCTGCTTTAACTAAATGAAAAGATCTTCCAAGTGCAACATGATTTCTGATTGATGTCTAATGGTTCTTACTGGTACCAAGTTCCTCTCCATTTTCTTCACTACTGTCCTTAAAAACATAAAAGGTAAGACTTACATGACTGAAGTTATGCTGCGCTAGGATAATGTACTGTCCTTGGCGATTTTAACCCTCTTATCCTTGAATACAAACAAGTATTTCTTTAAAGAAAATTCTTATTTACTAAACAGCATTTAAACAAATCAAAATACATAAGTTCCAGAGGCATAATTTCAGGCTCCTAGGTCCCAATGCAAAATATGTACCAGTATCCACCAACCATCACGTTGTATTTATAGTACTGGCGTACTCCTATCTGGCAGAGGTGTCACAAGGGCCTGGATGCAACTTCTGCACCCCCTATAGTTATGCTTCTGATCAGGGGTGAACCTAGCCCCTTTGCTGCCTGAGGCGAACTATATAAAGATACCCCCCGCCCCCCAAATCTATCCGAGTAACCCCAGCCGGACATTCTGACTTTCTGCTGAGTTCAGCGGCCCAGCGCGGATGGCATGATGCAATGACGTCATTGTGCTAGGCCACTGAAGTCATCAGCGTGCTCTTGGACTGTTGTTGTTAGGAAAACGCCTGTTCCCTTAAGATCACCATGACTACTGTTCTAGTTCTGGTTTTACTTTGAGCCTATCTCTTTTCTCTATCCTTCTGCCTATCAGGTCTAGGGTTAGTATTTATACCTGGCTTCCTCCACCTATTCTTTGCTTGTGATTTTCTTGTCTGCATGTGTTTTGATCAAGCTACTTACCTACACCATTTACCTCTGACTTCTGGACTTCTTGGAAATTGACCTCCGCGTGTATTTGAATAACCCTTTGTTTACCAATTTTGATTATCTGCTCCCAGCTGGGTCTGACCTCTGCTTTCCCTGATATCCACTTGCTTACTGTTTTGGACGCTCTGTTTATTCTCTGGCTGTCTGGTTCCTGTTCAGGTTTGCCTGCATTGCACCTCTTATCCAACACTGAACTCTGCTAAGACAACCTGGGTTCTATGCAGCAAAAACCATCCTGCCTTGCGGTCGGCTCC
The DNA here is from genome assembly GCF_050947455.1 of Rhinoderma darwinii. Lineage (NCBI taxonomy): Eukaryota > Metazoa > Chordata > Amphibia > Anura > Rhinodermatidae > Rhinoderma > Rhinoderma darwinii. Next base: position 61,638,922 of record NC_134692.1, on the reverse strand, counting down.
TACGAAGACTTTAGAGTAACCTTAGACGCTGTCGATCAGAGATGTGACGGATTTGAGGTTGCGGATTTATTTGCATGCCTTCTCTCGGCAGCCTTTGGGGAATTGCTCAACTTGCAATTCCATAACATATAGAGCCCATTTATATTATATCCTTTCACGATGGAACCTATGCAAGTCCTGTTGGAACAGATGGACAATCTGACTCAGCTCGTACAAGGTCTGGCCGTGAGGGTCCAACATCATGAAACTGCGCAGGCCCATGCAGTCGTTCCAGTCGCAATTCCGGTGGAACCTAAGGTGAACTTAACTGATCGTTTCTCTGGAGATCGTAAGACGTTTGTTAATTTTCAGGAGAGTTGTAAATTATATTTTCGACTAAGACCTATCTCCTCGGGTACTGAGCAACAGCGAGTGGGTATCATCATTTCACTTCTGCAGGGTGATCCTCAGACCTGGGCTTTTTCATTGGGACCTGTTGCCCCTAAACTTTTTTCTGTGGAGACCGCCTTTGCGGCCCTAGGTTTAATTTACGGAGAACCAGCTATCACTGCAGTGGCTGAGGCCAATCTGTTATCTCTCCAGAAGGACTGCATCCTGTTGAAGAATATTTTTCGGAATTTAGGCGATGGTCTATTTCTTTACAATTTCTTAGATTTTCAGGTTGCAAAAAGATTGGCTATCCCCCTTGTTCAGTTGAGTACCCCAGTCAAAGTTTCTGCTATTGATAATACTCCTCTTGCTTAGGGGTTGGTCAAGTTCTCTACTCTGCCTGACATTGGAAGTGGGTACTCTACATACTGAACAATCACTTTAGTTATTCTAGAAAATTTGCCCTCTAAAGTAATATTGGGCATTGCATGGTTGCAGACACATAATCCAGTTATTGATTGGGTAAAAGCAGATTTGATTAAGTGGAATTCTAAATGTTATGATTCTTGCATATCTTTGTCTACTACTAATGTATCTTGCCACGCACCATCGTTGCCTGAGTGTATTCAAGAATTTGAGGATGTCTTTTCTGAAATCGGTTGTGAATATTTCCCTCCTCATAGGCTGTACGACTATCCCATTATACTTCTCCGTAATGCTAAGCTGCCCAACGGGCGGATATATAATCTTTCTGCTCCAGAAAGACAGGCCATGAAAGATTATATTAAAGGCAGTCTCCGTAAGGGTCATATTCGTCCGTCTACTTCTCCGATGGGTGCATGTTTTTTTCTTTGTTGAAAAAAAAGATGGTGGTTTAAGACCCTGTATCGACTATCGTGCATTAAATAAGATTACCATTAAGAAGCAATATCCTCTTCCACTCATCCCGGACCTGTTTAATCAGATCTCAGGAGCCAAGTGGTTCTCTAAACTAGATTTACGCGGGGCCCACACTTTGGTACGTAACCGCAAAGGGGATGAATGGAAGATGGCATTTAATACACCAGATGGTCATTATGAGTATTTGGTCATGCCTTTTGGTTTAAGTAATGCTGCAGCGTTTTTTCAAAATCTGGTTAATGATAGTTTCAGAGATTTTATTGGACGCTTTGCGGTGCTGTATCTGGACGATATTCTTGTGTTTTCTTCTGATTGGTCCTCTCATGTTCAACATTTAAGGTCCGTCCTTTAAGTACTGAGGGAAAATTGTCTTTACGTGAAATATGAAAAATTTATTTTCGGGGTTCAGGATCAGGAAGTTAACTTCTTGGGATATGTGCTGTCTCTTCATGATTTTTGTATGGACTGCGCTGAGGTTCAAGCACTTCACTAAAAGCTCTGCAGAGGTTCTTCGGTTTTGCTAATTATTACCGAAAATGTATTCATCATTTTCCTCCGTTGCCAAACCTTTGACGGATCTTACGAAAGTGGGTTCGGATCTTGTAAATTGGAAACTTAGTGCGGTCTTTGCCTTTGAAACCTTAAAACAGTGTTTTATGGAAGTGCCTGTACTTCAACCTGACCTTTCTAGTCCCTTTATTGTTGAGGTTGATGCCTCAGAAATTGGTGTGGGGGCTGTGTTATCTCAAGGGTCTTCCGTATTGACTAATTTGCATCCCTGTGCTTTTTTTTTCTCAACATTTTCTTCCACTTAAAAGAATTATGATATAGGTAATCGTGAGCTTCTTGCTATTAAGTGGGCGTTTGAAGAGTGGCGCCACTTTCTAGATGGAGCTAGATATCAAATTACTGTACTGACTAATCATAAAATCCTGAGATTTTTAGAATCAGCCAAAAGACTCAATCCCAGACAGGCTAGATGGGCCTTGTTCTTTACCAAGTTTGAATTTATTGTACACTTACTGAGCCGGATCTAAAAATGTCTGGGCCAACGCATTATCTTGAATTTTCTGTAGAAGGTAGAAACTCGAGGCACTCACTGTTAGTGGCAATACAAGGATTTATTGAAAGTGATCTCGGTCTGTCTGATGAGAAAAAGCCTACGACCGTTTCACGCTACAAGTGCTTTTTCAAGGCCCTTGCGTCACATCCTCTTTGCCCCTTTTATATCATGCTCTTCATGAGCTTACATAATACCCTTTTCCGTAAAGGTAGCAAAAAGTACACAACAATTAACAGCAAAATAATACAGTGTAACAGAAACATACTATGCACATTAAATATAAGAAAATGTAACAACATTTATATTAAGAAGGAAATGAGATTGTTGCGGTCATTAAGACCCAGCGGTCCCAGTGCCTCGGTTTTTAAAATATTCTGAGCCTCCTTTTGTAATAAGGTATGATGTCTATCTCCCCCTGATGGGGCTGGTTTAATCTGAACAATATCTGCAAAACGCATACCCCGGTAATCATTGCCATGGCACTCGTTCATATGTTGCATGGGTCTCGGACAGCCCTTAGAGAACGAACGTGTTCGCCAAATCGTTTTTGCATTTGGCGGATGGTTTTACCTATATAAAATTTCTGACATGGGCAAAAAATTACATAAACTACATATTGTGTTTTTGCAAGTTATCATATCATCTCTATACATAACGTACAGCCCACTATGTTAAGGTATCTTATACGTAGAAGTAAATAGCAAAATCTGCACTGACCGCATCTATGATTGCACTTCGGTATTGCTGTTGACAGCCAGTCTCCTGTCTCACTGCTTGATGTAAACCTCCCCTAACTAGTATATCCCTCAGGTTCTGACACCTACGGAAAGAAACAATTGGACGTCTGGTTGCGACCTCTGCGAGCAAAGGATCGTTCTCAACCAGATGGCAATTGTTATGAACCAACTACCTCCACCAATCGCTAGAATGAAAAAGCTGATGTGCTCGTATGAGCGCTCAGCTGCTTCGTTTCCGTTCAGCTTTTTCCGGAAAGCCGATGTATCGGTGTACAAGCTCATAGACATTCTATTGAGTCCGTACACCGATACATTTATTTCCGGAAATATCCGAACACACACGAAGCAGCTGAGCGCTCATACGAGCACTTCAGCTGCTTCGTTCTAAAGATTGGTGGGGGTGCTCGGACCCTCACCAATCCAAACTTCTGACATGTCTCCATGACTTGTCAGAAGTTTGTCAAACGTTTAGCTACACTTTAAGCCGGCAGACAAGGGAGGGAATATTGTACTTTAGTCAAAAGATTATTACATAGAGGAGGCCCACCGCCAATTGAATGATCGTACAGTTTACAAATTATTAAATAAGGATCCAACCATGACATACCTGGGAACATTATGTTCTTAAGAAGAGGAGTTGAAGGAGGATTTTTCTCTGATCGATTTGCAGAGAAATTAATTATATCCCTCCCTAAAAAAACATATTGGTATACCATTCCAAAAATACACAAATCTATGATCCGTCCACCGGGCCGCCCTATTGTTGCAGGAATAGGCTCTGTCATTGAGCCTCTTTCCTGCTACTTAGATTGGTTGTTACTCTATTGAAGAACATACCATCATATTTACAGGTACCAAAGACTTTTTGTCCATTATAATGGGTTTTGTTTGGCAACCACATTTCAAGTTGGCTACCATTGACGTTGAGAGCCTGTACACGTGCATCCCGCAGGATGCAGGTGTTCAGGCTGTTAGTCGTCAATTGAAACATACGAAGGGAGACCCCCTCTGCTCCAAGTACATTTGTGAGGTACTACAATTCATTCTCAATCATAACTCTTTCCAGTTTGATTGACAATGGTATCGCCAGACAGCCGGTACAGCTATGGGGACCCCAGTGGCCCCCACTTTTGCGAACCTTTTCCTTGCTGAATTGGAACGGGTGTTAATCTATAATGTATCTAACCCTTTTGTCAAATATTGACACTTTTTTTTTAAAGGTTTGACAGTTATTACCCCAGTCACATTATCCGGTCCCTCCCATACGCTCATTTTCTGAGATTAAGAAGAATAAACAACCATGATGACATGTTCTTTAAACAGTCTGAAGAACTTAGCCAAAGATTACTTAGACGAGGTTATCCATCGTATCTCGTTGCAAGAGCATTTGCAAGAGTAAATAACAAGAGTCAACGGTCTTTATTAAAATCAAAACGTAAAAATAAAAATATTAACATGGATAGTAAGCAATTTGTGTTATTTTTCTGTTTTAGTCCGATGAGTGACGCCATATGCTCCAGTATTCTTAACAATTGGCATCTGGTTGAGAACGATCCTTTGCTCGTGGAGGTCACAACCAGACGTCCAATTGTTTCTTTCCGTAGGTGTCAGAACCTGAGGGATATACTAGATGAGGGGAGGTTTACATCAAGCACTGAGACAGGAGACTGGCTGTCAACAGCAATGCCGAAGGGCAACCATAGATGCGGTCAGTGCAGATTTAGCAATTTACTTCTACGTACAAGGTACCTTAAGATAGTGGGCTGTACGTTTTGTATAGATGATATGATAACTTGCAAAACACAATATGTAGTTTATGTAATTCTTTGCCCATGTCAGAAGTTTTATATAGGTAAAACCATCCACCAAATGCAAAAACGATTTGGCGAACACGTTCATTCTCTAGACACAGGTAAGGGCTGTACGAGACTCATGCAACATATGAAAGAGTGCCACGGCAAAGATTACCGGGGTATGCGTTTTGCAGGTATTGTTCAGATTGAACCAGCCCCATCAGGGGGAGATAGACATCGTAAATTCACTGTTTCTTATGATATTTAACTTGTGCTCCAACAAAATATTGTAGATTTCAATTCACTGAAGTGACTAATGAGTAAAACGTTATCATTTTATTGAATAACTCGCTAAAAACAGGGGTACAATCACCACTGTGAAAAGAGCCCACCATGTTTGTTAAAAAGATTATTAAATATACTGCAATTTCTGGTTCATTTACGAACCCTCCTATAAATGAGTATGTTAGATTGTATGGGATCAACAGCGTTAAACCATTGTTTATCAGCGAATGGGACCCTACACCACACCAGAGCCTGCAGTCACCGCTCCTATGTACCCCAGTGCTGGGGTTGCCCAACGATACTGCTGTCACCTACGCTAAAACACCTCTGTCATCTGACCCTACGTGTTTCTATATATAACATTTCATCAGGGGTCTGTATTTTGTCGACTGGCTACTGCGCCAGCGATATAGATTTGTAACAGATATTCTGTTACATACACGGAAGCGTGCTTGCATTGATATCAGCGGTACGCTTCCCTCAGGACTCTGAGTTTATATAATTATTACTCCTCCCCTTGACCTGAGGCTAAGCCTCGAAACTGGCCAATCAAAATCGCCCATGTCCTTCGTGACGTATGGTCATGTGACTCCTGGTGCGTCATTTGACGTACCTTGGATGGTGGGAGGAAACTGTAGTTTTTGGAGATAAATTCTCCAGGTGGACCTCATCGATAGGTCTGTGGATAAGATATATTGATGACGTGCTGTTACTCTGGAATTTCACAGTTGAAGATTTTTATGCCTTTGTGGCAGCTCTGAATGAGAATGATCTAGGGCTGAGTTTTACGAGTGAGATCAGTGATCAATCACTATCATTCCTAGATCTTAAGATCACCAAAACTAAGGAAGGTACAATTCGAACTAAAGTGTACCGCAAAGAGACAGCAACAAAGAGTTTTTTTTACAATTGGACAGTTGTCACCCTTATCCCCTCAAACGAGGTATCCCCAGGGGTCAGTTTATGAGGGTACGCCGAAATTGTAGCTCTTTAGATGATTTTGAGCTACAGTCACAGGATCTGGCTACTAGATTGAAGGAGAGGGGTTTTCCCAAAGAGGTAATTAAAAGGCTTATGAGGTGGCAAGAGATTCTGATAGAACGAGTCTCCTAATTCCAAGAAAAAGAAAAGATGAAAAAATCACAAGCAATCAGAAATTATGAAAATACTAAAAAGATACTGACATATTCTCAGTGCAGATATGGACTTGGCGGATCAGATCACTCATCAGCCATCAGTCACGTTTAGAAGGGGCAAGAATGTCAAGGACAGAGTGATGCATAGTTGCTTTGATCCTATACCGCAAAAAGGAACATGGCTAGATAGCAAGATTCCAGGTACATATAAGTGTGGCAGCTGTAGAGCTTGTAACTTTATCAAGAATGGGAGAAAATTCAAAAGTGTCACTACCGGAATCGAGTATGATATACGAGATTTTGTGAACTGTAAAACAACAGGGGTGGTGTAGCTCATTACATGCCCATGCCCACTTAATTATGTGGGTAAAACTATTCGGCAATTTAGTCGCCGAATTAGAGAACATGTAGGAGATGTGACAAATGTCAGAGATACTCCCATATCTAAGCACGTACATGAAAAACATCATGGAAGAGCAGAGTGTTTAACATTCCAGGCGACTGAACTGGTCCGTCCTCCGAAACAGGGAGGGGACTGGGACAATCTAATCCTGAGAAAAGAGGCCCAGTGGATTTATAGACTGGCATGTATACAGACAGAGGGTTTGAATGAGCAGACAAACTATACATGCTTTATTTAAACATCTATTTATCTAGAGTCATCTTTAATATATACAGTTATATGAGCAGACATTTTGTACTTGCTTTATTTAAACATATATTCATCTAGGGTCATCTATTGATCGTTAAGTCTCTAAATTGATATAGTTGTTGTAACGAATTGGGGTAGGGAGACGGACAGGTGAGCCTAATCTACCCGCAACTCATTCCCTGCCTACTTGCACGGCCCGTCCTAAGTGACGGTGTACAACTGGGCGACGGTCCCTACGCTCAATAAGTGAAAGACAGACAACACAAGACAAGGGCACACAGAAGCAAAGGGGGAAGTAGGGGCAGTTGCCCACGGAACACCGTGAGCAACAGGCAGTGGTGAACGTAGTAACAAAATCAGAGCAGAAGAAGAGTCAGTCAAGCCAGGGTCAAAAAGAAACAGCGGTCAATAATGTAAATAGTAGGAATCGCAAAGCGAGGAAACAAGACAATCACAGGCAAGGAACAACTGCAAGTGAGGGTATAAATAGACCAAGGGCGGGAGCAGAACCGTCAGGCCAGGCTGTGATAGGTTCTCCCTCTCCTCAGCCTTCGAGCCTAAGTGGTAACAGATCACGTCACTCTAGCAGACCTTGGAGCTAATGAAGGCTGATTAACCCCGGGCGTCGACACAGAACCTGTGTATGGCAAATCCTTACAGTTGTTCTATATTATGGACAATATGTACTATCGTACAAAACACTTCTTTGTGCCTACTAATCCACACCTCATAGTGTTTGACCAGAGGGTTTGTTAGATTAGGGGTTGCCAGATTGCAGTGTTGAGCTGGACAGCAATCTTTGTTCTCACGTCAATATTTTGCTCCGCCCCCTAAATGTGAGGGCTAGAGGCGGTAACAAGATGCACTCTGTGGCCTCTCTCTGCTCATGCACGTTCGGACTGGCGATAAGTTACGGGTATGTCAAATGACGCGCCAGGAGTCACATGACCATACGTCACGAATGACATGGGCGATTTTGATTGGCCAGTTTCGAGGCTTAGCCTCAGTCCAAGGGGAGGAGTATTAATTATATAAACTCGGAGTCCTGAGGGAAGCGTGCCACTGATATCAATGCGAGCACGCTTCCGTGTATGTAACAGAATATCTGTTACAAATCTATATCACTGGCGCAGTAGCCAGTCGACAAAATACAGACCCCTGATGAAATGTTATATATAGAAACGCGTAGGGTCAGATGGGAGAGGGGTTTTAGCGTAGGTGACAGCAGTATCGTTGGGCAACCCCAGCACTGGGGTACATAGGAGCGGTGACTGTAGGCTTCTTGTGCGGTGTAGGGTCCCATTCGCTGATACACCAAAGGTTAAACGCTGTTGATCCCATACAATCTAACACTCATTTATAGGAGGGTTCGCAAATGAACCAGAAATTGCAGTATATTTAATAATCTTTTTAACAAGCACGATGGGCTCTTTTCACAGTGGTGATTGTACCCCTGTTTTTAGCGAGTTATTCAATAAAATTATGAAGATAGACATCGTACCTTATTATAAAAGGAGGCTGAGATTATTTTAAAAACCAAGGCACTGGGACCGCTGGGTCTTAAAGGAAGGGTGTCGCGAAAAAAAAAATTTTTAGATCAATTTGCTTTTAGTGTTTTATTACATTTTTTTTGATTTATTTGTGTATTTGTGTTTTACTTTTTTTTTTTTTCTAATTTTGTCTTCACTATGGGGGCTGCCATTTTATTTTTCATCTCTGTATGTGTCGATTAACGACACATACAGAGATGGAATACGGCACATACATCCCCATAGAGAATGCGAACGGGAGCCGTTCGCATTCACTATGGTGTACGCCGTCTGTGTGGGAACGGCGCATGCGCCGCTCCCACACAGTCCAAATGGAAGGTCTTCGGCCGAGCGACATCCGGCGCCATTTTATTGTGGACCGGAAGCCGCGGTCGGACAGTAAGATGACTACTTCCGGTCGCAGCTTCCGGACATGTGTTCTGAAGCAAGCACTAGGAGCGGAGGGAGCAGAACGACCGGAGGGAGCGGCGGCGGCAGGAGCAGGTAAGTTATGTCTGTGTATGTTCGTGTTTTAGTGTGTGATTACCACTGTATGTAAGCCTACTACACTGTGTATTCGCTCAAAAATGGCGGCACACAGTGTAGGAGGTTTGAACATTCAATCCCCTCCTTTCTCCTGGCACTAGCCAGGATAAGGGAGGGGGGATTCTGTGAGCTCACTAGAGCATGTGTCTTTACACCAAATTTGCAGCATAAAGCAATGTGGTTGCTTTACCACATGCCAATGCTGCAATTTTGGGAATTGCTCCCTCTTGTGACCAGCACAGGGAAATGTTATAAATTAGAATCTAATTTATAATATTTCCTGACTTGTGAAAAAATTAAAAAAAATTATAACAATGTCTAATCATGTATACACTAACTGTTTAACTAAAAAAAAATAAAAAAAAATTCTAGCGACACATTCCCTTTAATGACCGCAACGATCTCAATTTCCTTCTTAATATAAATGTTTACATTTTCTTACATTTAATGTGCAGAGTATGATTCTTTTACACTGTATTATTTTGCTGTTAATTGTTGTGTACTTTTTGCTACCTTTACGGAAAAGGGTATTATGTAAGCTCATGAAGAGCATGATATAAAAGGAGCAAAGAGGAAGTGATGCAAGGGCCTTGAAAAAGCGCTTGTAGAGCAAAACGGTCGTAGGCATTTCCACATCAGACAAACCGAGATCACTTTCAATAAATCCGTGCCTCGAGTTTCTACCTTCTACATTAAGTTTCATACGTGCTGCTTTCTATCGATGAACACCCCGCGGGCAACAACTTGACAGCTGAGTCCACGTGTTTTAGCTAGTAAGGAGCTTTATGCAGAGATTGTATTGTGCCTGAATCAGGGCAGTGCCAGCCTTATTTTTCTTCATTCAATTATCTTGAAGTTTCTGTTCCTCACAGGTTCCCGACATTCATCCTTAAACTATTTTATCTAACGGGATAGTGGTTTCTGCAATATCACCTGATCTTGGAACTGAGATTAAAGAATGTTAGGAACTCGCTCCGCAAACCATTCCTGCTGGGAAGTTGTTTGTACCTCCTCAGTTCAGATTTTGTTTGCTCAATGAGTTACATGATTCTGTTTTGTGTGGCCATCCAGGGATAACTGGTACTAAAAAAAATTAGTCTTGCGGCTCTATTGGTGGCCGTCTTTGTCTCGTGATGTGAATTCCTATGTCTCTGCTTGTGATGTCTGCGCTCGCGCTAGGACTCCTCGAACTCGTCTTATGAGTGAACTACTATTATTGTCTGTTCCACAGAAACCTTGGTCTCATCTGTCTATGGATTTTATCACTGATTTGCCTCCCTCTGAAGAGAAAATTGTCATTTGGGGTGTGATGGACCGTTTCAGTAAAATGTATCATTTCATTCTGTTGCTGCAACTCCCTGATTCCAAAACTCTGTCTAAATTATTTATTGATCAAGTGGTTCGTCTGCATGATCAAGTGGTTCATCTGCATGATCAAGTGGTTCGTCTGCATGGTATTCTGCACCCCAGTTCCTATGTTTTCATTCATAGTTGAGTCGCTTGGCCTTGTTTCCACATGGAAAGTATAGCTTTTTGAGCGCAATTCTTCCATGAAGACCACTTCTGGCCAGACTTCTCTGAACAGTAGTTGGGTTACCTGGGTCCCACTGGTTTCTGCCACTTCTGAGCTGATGGCACTGCTGGATATCTTACGTTTTCTAAGGGAAGTAAGCATGATGTGTCTTTGATCTGCTGCACTAAGATTCCTTGACCGACCACTACGTCTACAGTCCTCAATGTTGCCCGTTTCTTTGTGCTTCTTCAAAAGAGCTTTAACAGCACATCTTGAAACCCCACTCTGCTTTGAAATCTTTGCCGGGGAGAGACATTGCTGGTGCAGTATAATTACCTTCTGTCTTGTTGCTGTGCTTTCTGTCACAGCTACAGTTTATGGCTAGATCAAAGAGAAACTATCATCACAAAAAAAAAAAAAACACGAAACTACAAAAATCAGTATATAGCTTATAAAAACATGGATTCTGAATCTGTATTTTTATCTTTCTATTGACTTGCATTCCCCCCACTGAAAGCTCACAAACAGGCCATGCGCTGCATGCTGATGCATAGAGAGGACTCCTGAGCGATATAATAGAGAGGACTCCTAGGCTCATCATCAGCATGCAGTGCACAGCCCGATTCTGGGCTTACAGCGAGAGAATACAAGTGAAGTAGAAAGATAAAACCTACAGATGCGGAATCAGTGTCTTTTCGGCTATTATTATTATTATTATTATTATTATTATTATTATAGTTTAGAGGGGTTTTCGGAGTTGACAGAGTCCCTTTAAGAATAGTGTATTTACAATATGGGCCAAATAAGTATCGCTCAGGCACCAGTAAGAAGGGTAGCACAGAAAATGGGCATACCGTATGTTTATTTCTTATCTGTCTATTCTTTGTATAATATATAAATTCATATATTCAGTGGAAGTATATATATATATATATATATATATATATTCCACTGGAAGCAAACAATCTATATATATATATATATATATATATATACATATATACATATACATATATATATATATATATATATATATATATATATATATATATATATATATATATATATATATATGCAGAATATTTTGCTCTGTATTTCTCACTAGGAGCACTGGAGGCAAATCTGGTCTGATATATGCCATCTGTTGGATCATGCTGTGATTGTTTCCATTTGGCCGCATACTATACCTCCGTATGAAAATAAAGCAGTATGCATCCTCCATTGGAATGCACTACTAACGTATTTGGGATTCTTATAACACGGATACATTGTAAAATACAGTTGTTAACAGGTGACCTAAGATTAAGGTCTTTATTTAAAAAGAAGGTCATTTTATTTGAAATGAAATGTAAGTGCCTCCCTTACATATATGGTCATTTAACATTGATAGTAACAGGTAATGGGAATAAAAAATAGATGATAAGATTATGCTATATTTTTGTTTGGAACATGACACAACTTAAGAGAGAGACTTGACCCTTTGTGCAGCCCTCTGATATAAGTTACTTGAAGTGTCGGCTTAGATTCATGTAACTAACAATGGGGGCAGGATTTGCATGGCACACCTCTTATATTGTGATTAATTAAAGTCTACACCACTGTGAAATTATTTTTACATTCTGTCAGTACAAAAATTCCACTGAGAATCCTAAACGCTCCATAGCTATTAATCTACCGCAAATGTAAAAAACATTATGCATAAAAAAAAATCAGTGTATGGACCTGCAAGATACATTACAAACCAGTTATCCAATTGTCAGAAAAAGATTCCAATGCAGCTCAATTTATTTCTGACCTGCTCAGGGAGCAACCATGCTGTGTGTTTAAATACAGTATGTCCAACCTCTGGCAGCATGAGGTGTCATGGCTTGCAGAGATAAATGGGAAAGCTATAAATAATGCAAATGTCAGCAATTCACTTTAAATGGCCTAAAAGGGATTGTTGGGTTTCAACAAATTAATGTTATTTTTTTTTTGTATAATTAAAAGTTATACATTTTTTCAATATACTTTCTGCATTAATTCCTCACGGTTTTCATTGTTGTCATTCAGTAGGAACATTCATTGTTTACTTCCAGTGGATACAATTCTGTCCATGGTCATGTGATGAACACACAGGTGCGAAGACACAGCTCTGATACACATACCGCAAGCCATGCACCTGTCTGTCCATAAAGTGACCATGGATAGAATTGTATCTACTAGAAGTAAACAATGAATGTTCCTACTGAATTTCAACAAGCAGAGCTAATGAAAACCGTGAGGAATTAATAAAGAGACCATATAGGAAAATTGTATAACTTTTAATTTTACAAGAAATAATATTAGTTTGCTGAAACCGATCAACCCCTTTAACCCCTTAATGACCAGGCCATTCTGCGCGTTAATGACCAAGGATTATTTTTTGTTTTTTCACGGTCGCATTCCATGAGTCATAACTTTTTTTTTATTCCGTCGTCATAGCCGTATAAGGGCTTGTTTTTTGCGGGACGAGTTGTATTTTGTAATTGTACCATTTTTAGATGCTTATAATATATCGATTAACTTTTATTAACTTTATTTTAGGAGAGAAGTGAAAATAAGCAGCTATTCCAGCATTGATTTTTCACGTTATAAATTTACGCCGTTTACTATGCAGCGTAAATAACATATTAACTTTATTCTATGGGTCGGCACGATTACGGGGATACCAAATATGGAAAGATTTTATAGGTTTTCCTACGTTTGCACACTAAAAAACCTTTTAGAAAAAAATTACTTGGTTTTTGCATCGCCGCATTCCAAGAGCCGAAACTTTTTTATTTTTTCGTCAATGTGGCCGTATGTGGGCTTGATTTTTGCGGGCCAAGGTGTAGTTTTCATTAGTACTATTTTGGGGTACATAGGACTTATAGATTAACTTTTATTTTATTTTTTTATGGGGGGAATGGGAAAAAAGAGAGAATTTTGCCGTAGTTTTTTGTGTTATTATTTTACGCCGTTCATCCGGCGGTTTAATTAATGTGTTAATTTTATTGTTCAAGTCGTTACGATCGCGGGGATACCATATATGTGTATGTGTTATTTTGTTTTGACACTTCTACTAAATAAAACCACTTTTTGGGCAAAAAAAAGTTTTATTTTATTTTGACTGTCAATTTATTTTTATTTTTTTCATAAACTTTATTTAACTGCTTTACATTTTTTTTTTTAGTCCCACCAGGGGACTTCACTATGCTTCCTGCTGATCTCATATATAATGCTTTGGTATACTTAGTATGTCAAAGCATTATTGCTTGTCAGTGTAAAACTGACAGGCAATCTATTAGGCCATGCCTCCGGCATGACCTAACAGGCATTTGCTCAAGACAGACCTGGGGGCCTTTGTTAGGCCCCCGGCTGCCATGGAAAACCGACGGCGCCCCTTTGCGGGGGCGCCGATGTGGTGACAGAGTGAGCTCCCTCCCTCTGTCAAACACATTAGATACCGCTATAATATTTTCCAATATGTAAGGATGCACTCCTTAAAATAGCGCTATATTAGTGCTGTAGAGGTTCGGGCTGGAAACCCACAATGAAGATCCAAGAAATAACCTGAACGCACTCCAATGATTTTTCAGAATAATTTTTCAAAATAATTTATTATGTTCAGTTCGTGAACTCGTACCATGGATTTAAAGCGATTTAATTTACGTTTCGACCCAGCCTGGGCCTTTATCACAATCGCTGTGGGTAAAGAATAATAATAATCATCATATAGTATATATAACATATACGATAACATAATAAGATACAATAGACAATTGAAAATATCAAAAATAATGCAAAACAGAATCCCTGTCTAGAAATGGTATGAAATGTACAAAATAACCATTATCAATAATAAACATGCACATAATTTAGTCATTTGTCTTATAGGATTAAAGCAATTTCATCACAATGTGTCAACAGTAAGTGTTATAACAATACATATGGCAATATAGGTAGAAATCCATGTGATATTTAGTATACTAATACTAATAGTAGATTTATGACTAGATAGTCGATCTCTAATGTGCTGTGTGGTCTCACCTACGTAGACAAGACCGCATGGACATTTGATGAGGTAAACCACAAAATTGGAGTCGCATGTATTCTAGTCACTCTAGATGTTAATAGCCTTTACACTTCCATAACCCATCACAAGGGAATTCAGGCCGTTACACACCTACTCAATACCACCACGATGAATACCGATTCAATATCCCTATGTCTTCAGTTACTCAATCTGATTTTACATGAAAATTTCTTCCTATTTGGAGATGATTATTATGTACAGGTTTGCGGGACAGCCATGGGCTCAAACGTAGCACCGCCCTATGCCAATGCTTACATGTCTCTCTTTGAGGAAGAATATGTTTACACCAATTCTTTATTCCTACAACATGCAATATGCTGGTACAGGTTTATTGATGATATTTTCTGCATATGGGATGGTCCCCAAGGATCCCTTGAGAATTTCTTTGATTACATAAACCAGGTTAGAGAGGAATTGAAATTTACATTGAATCTCAATAAGGATAAAATCTGCTTTTTAGACACTACCATCATAAAGGACGGTGATGGATTCCTTACTTCTGATCTCTATTCCAAACCAACAGATAAAAATAGTCTGCTACATTATAACAGCAGCCATCCGAGCAGTATGATACGATCTTTACCAAGGTCACAGTTCACAAGAGTTTCTAGGATTGTATCCAATATTGATGTAAGAACCACCAGGTTACAACAAATGTCTACAAAATTTGAGGAGAGAGGTTACCCTACATCGCTTTTAACACAGGAACTCAATAGATCACTCACGACAAATAGGACCACATCACTCACTAGAAAACCTAAACAGAATAGATTTCCGCTAGTGCTTACGTACCATCCTATAATACCAAAATTATATCAGACCATTCGGAAACATTGGTCAGTACTACGTACTGCCTATCCCCACATTGCAGATTTTACTGGTCCGGTGATGATGTGTTCAAGAAGATCACCCAACATTCGTGATCGCCTCATTAAAGCTGATATTGGCAGTTTCACGAAGGTCCCTAGACAAACCTTTCTTCAAACCAAACGCAACGGTACCTTTCCTTGTTTGCATTGTGCATGCTGTTCCAACATTATTAAGGGTGATAAGATCCAACACCCAGACTACAATAGGACCTTTCCGGTGAAAGGTTATTTTACATGCGACTCCAATTTTGTGGTTTACCTCATCAAATGTCCATGCGGTCTTGTCTACGTAGGTGAGACCACACAGCACATTAGAGATCGACTATCTAGTCATAAATCTACTATACGATGTAAAAAAAACTTGGCTACCCCTTCCTGACCATTTTGAGAAATTCAATCACAATCTTTCTCAGTTAAAATTCCAGGTTATCGAACAGGTACACAGACCTCGAAGGGGTGGTAATCATATTAAGTTATTAAAAATGAGAGAATCTTATTGGATACATACACTTGAGAATCTTGCGCCTAAAGGTCTCAATAGGGAATATGATCTTCTTCTCTAAACATTGTTTGCATTCCTGTTTATTTCGGGATTTCCGTATGTAACACCTATATTCATTTCTTTCAGGCACGCTAAGAAAACATGAGATCGATTAGATGACCAGATACAGGTACCATAAAACCGGTTCACCTTTCTTCCTTTGTTTGTCTTATTTGTTCCTTTTCTTTTCCTTTTCCCATCTATCTATATCTATGATTTCATACAAATATGTTCTTTTTCTGTCTTTCTCTTTCTTGCTTAATATATATATTAGCTATATCAGTCCACCAGCAAAACCTATATTAAAATTTATGGTAATTATTCATATATTATTCACTCTCTTTCATACTCATATTTTCCACCAGCAACAAGATTGGCTTCTCAATGCAACATCATGGTGAATGTGGTCAGCACATATTTACATATACCCCATTAGGATCAATTAAGATCTATACCTAACTTTATATATTCTTTAATACTATATTAAATGTTAGATCATAAATTTACACATTACTAATTCACATATTCACATATACCCTATTAGGATCAATTGAGATCTATACCTAACCATGCATATTCCCAGATACTAGGTTTCAAACGTTTGATCGTAAATTCATTCATTAGTCAGGGTTGCCTTTAGCTTCTGTAGTTGAGTATTCATTTACCATTATAGCAAAGCACATACCATATAATTGATCTTTTAAGTCCAATTCACGATCACGTCCAAATAGATATTCTGGACTTGACTTCGCTTGCGTTCCAAACACACAGCGTTACTGTGTGTAGTGCGCTTGCGCTGGATGACGTGTGCGTTCCATACACCGGATATCCGGTGTTGGCGCGCTGTATTTAAACATCGACACGGGGACACAGTGACAGACTAGAATCTGAAACTAGAGCGTCTGGTAGACGCCGTTACTACGTTGTATTCTAACTATCATCAGGTATGCCGATACTTAGCTTCAGTTTAATTGTATCTTCTTATCCTCTCCTAATTTTCTTCATTCTGTGCACATCAAATATTAACCGGTATTTTATGGTATGGTCTGAGGGGACATCGTAGTTACACCCCCTCTTGCTATAACCATTCTTTTGAATAATTACCGTCATGAGTGTATTTACTGAAATGTTTCCTTGAGTATCGTTATTTCTTATCCACTTTTGAGGAAGTCCCTATTTATTTATTTATTTATTTATTATTTACTATTACCATTTATTTTTCTACTATGCGATAGTATTAGTATACTAAATATCACATGGATTTCTACCTATATTGCCATATGTATTGTTATAATACTTACTGTTGACACATTGTGATGAAATTGCTTTAATCCTATAAGACAAATGACTAAATTATGTGCATGTTTATTATTGATAATGGTTATTTTGTACATTTCATACCATTTCTAGACAGGGATTCTGTTTTGCATTATTTTTGATATTTTCAATTGTCTATTGTATCTTATTATGTTATCGTATATGTTATATATACTATATGATGATTATTATTATTCTTTACCCACAGCGATTGTGATAAAGGCCCAGGCTGGGTCGAAACGTAAATTAAATCGCTTTAAATCCATGGTACGAGTTCACGAACTGAACATAATAAATTATTTTGAAAAATTATTCTGAAAAATCATTGGAGTGCGTTCAGGTTATTTCTTGGATCGACATTAGATACCGCTGTCGCTATTGACAGCTGCATTTAATGGGTTAAACTGCCGGAATCGGAGAGCGCTTCGATTCCAGCAGTTGTGGCAGGAGCCAGGCTGTGTATAACAGCTGTGCTCCTGCCGCTGATCGTGTGGGTACACTGTCAGTACCCGCGCGATCAGAGGACGGATATATCCGTCCTTCGGCGTTAAGAGGTTAAAAGAACATTTGGTTAATAATATTAATAACAATTAACAATTATATTATAGCAATAAACTGAAACTAATGCTTTAACCCCTTCTCGCACCACGACGTGCCATTACGTCCTAGTGCGACGTGTAATGTATGGAGTGTGCTAACATGCTGATTGCGCTCCATATGCTGCAGGTGTCAGCTGTGATTTACATATGACACCCGGGACTAACGGCTAGGAACAACAATCCCGCTATTCCTGGCCGTTTAACCCCTCAAATGCTGCGGTCAATAGTGACCACAGCATCTGAGACGTTAAAAAGAGGGGGGCGACCCCCTCTGACAGCTCATCGGCGGCGCCACAACGCGATTGTTGGTTGCCGATGGCTGTCATGGCATCCCAGGTGCCTAATGAAGGCCCCCAGGACTGCTTCATTCTGCCTTTGTTAAGCCCTGTCTGTGGCAGGGCTTAACAGAAGGCTGTAAAAATTACTATACACTGCAGTACATCAGTATTGCAGTGTATTGTACCAGTGATCTAAGGTTCGCTGGCTCAATTCCCATAGGGGGACTAATAGAATGTGTAAAAAAAAAGTGAAATAAAGTTTTTAGTAGTGAAACAAAACAATAAAATATTAAAAGTTAAAAAAAAAACCTTTTCCCATTTTTTCTCTAAAGTAATTTAAAAAAGAGAAAAAGAAAACAAAATTGGTATCATTGCATCCGTAAAAAGTCTGAACTACTACAATACAGCGTTATTTAATGCGCACGATGAACACCGTAAAAAATTAAAAATTTTAAAATGGCAAAATCTCTCTTTGGTCAACTTAGCTCTAAAAAAAATTTAATAAAATGTAATCAAAAAGTTGCATGTACCAAAAGAAATGGTACCACTAAAAGCTACAGCTTGTTCTGCAAAACATAAGCCTTCACACCGCTCAATCCACAGAAAAATAAAACAGTTATTCCAGAATGTGGTGAAACAAAATAATTTATTTTTTTTAACAAAAAGTTGTTGTTTTTTTAAAATAGTAAAATATGAAAAAAATAAATATATAAAAATTTGGTATCACCGTAATTGGATTGAGCCACAGAACAAAGTTCTTGTCATTTTTACCGCATGGTGAAAGCCGTAAAAACTAAACCAAAAAAACAATGGAGGAATGACAGTTTTTTCTAATTTCAGACACAATATTTTTTTTCAGTTTTCCAGTACATTATATGGTACTTTAAATGCTACCACTCCTCCCGCCAAAGATATGCCCTCACACCACTCTATTGATGGAAAAATAAAAAAGTTTTGGCTCTTGGAAGGCAGGGAGTGAAAATCGAAAATGAAAAATCAAAAAATGGCTCAGTCCTAAAGGGGTTAAGCGAGTGTTCCTCAATCTGTGGCTTTCTAGCTGTTACAATACTTCAGCCCTCAACATGCACTGACGTCTATAGTAGTTTTGAAACAGCTAGAGAGCCACAGTTTGGATAAAACTGCTTTAACCCCTTCCCGACATCCGCCGTAAATATACAGCGCACGCTGGGTGGGGGAGCATGGAGCAGCAGAGGAAGCGTAATCTCGTGAGATTACGCTGTAGATGACCGGTTACAACGAGATTACGCTTGCTCTGCTGTAACTACCACAGACAGAGTAAGGGCATGACCACACGTGGCGGATTTCCTCCGCAACTGTCCGCATCAATGCCGCACAGAATCTGCGTTGCAGATTCTGCTGCGGATCTGCACAAAATGTGCAGTACATTGATGCGGACTAGCTGCTGCGGACTGCGGGAAAAGTGCTTCCCTTCTCTCTATCAGTGCAGGATAGAGAGAAGGGACAGCACTTTCCCTAGTGAAAGTAAACGATTTTCATACTTACCGGCCGTTGTCTTGGTGACGCGTCCCTCTTTCGGCATCCAGCCCGACCTCCCTGGATGACGCGCCAGTCCATGTGACCGCTGCAGCCTGTGCTTGGCCTGTGATTGGCTGCAGCCGTCACTTACACTGAAACGTCATCCTGGGAGGCCGGACTGGAGACAGACGCAGGGAGTTCTCGGTAAGTATGAACTTATATGTTTTTTTACAGATACATGTATATTGAGATCGGTAGTCACTGTCCCGGGTGCAGAAACAGTTACTGCCGATCGCTTAACTCTTTCAGCACCCTGGACAGTGACTATTTACAGACGTCTCCTAGCAACGCTCCCGTCATTACGGGAGCCCCATTGACTTCCTCAGTCTGGCTGTAGACCTAGAAATACATAGGTCCAGCCAGAATGAAGAAATGTCATGGTAGTAAAACCAATACGCTCCGCAGCACACATAAGATCTGCGGACTTCATTGCGGAATTTTGACTCTCCATTGAAGTCAATGGAGAAATTCCGCCATGAGTCCGCCACTGCTCCGGAACAGACAGAGCATGCTGCGGACACCAAATTCCGCTCCGCAGCCTATGCTCCGCAGCGGAATTTTACGCCTCGTCTAAACGAACACTGCTAAATTAAAGTGTAAGTCAATGGACAAACGGCACCGCTGCGGATTAACGCTGCGGAGTGTCCGCAGCGGAATTTAAGTGAAATTCCGCCACGTGTGAACCCAGCCTAACAAAGTGCAGAGATTCTGAATAAACATCACGTGGAATGTCTATTCACTCTCTAAACACTTCAGTATTGTTAATGTGTTAGTATAAGACAGCACATAGCGATCTAAAAGGATCCCTATGCGCTGCCTAAATGAATGCAGAGGAGTGCATGACGCTGATTGGTCAGCGTCATACACTCCTCTGTACAACGCCCACTTGGTCTAAAGTAAAAATACGCCCACTTGGGCATTAAGCAACTCATTAACATACATCTAAAATCGCTAATAAAGTGGTGAAAACAGATAGTTTTTTTTAAAATAAAAAGCACTGCTGTCACCTACATTATAGCGCCCATCTCCTTATGTAGCAGACAGGGCACTTATAATGTGGTGACAGAGCCTCTTTAACTGCCTTAGTGATAATTGAGGACTTATTACATGTTTGTTCAATGAGCTAAAGAAGAGTGACACCTAACATAAATAGCGTCTTTTTTCTTTTTAGAAAAAGTCACATGCCAATTATTTTGGATTATTATTATTATTATTATTATTATTGTTATTATTATACTACATAAAATTATTGATTATTAGTAATCTTATCTTTATTATAGGCACTTAATTGTACAAAAGTTAACAGATAGTCCAACAGGTTACTGGCAAGGTTATCCAAATAACCTCCAAACACAACATAGATTTAAATCAACAAAACAGAATTTGTAAAACACTAAGCTGGTTAGCAAACAAAAATTCAGGATCATACAGAGTAGCGGGTCCAACCAAGCAAAATGACAAAAAGATCCCTGTGAGCAATCCTCTAGCTACCAGAGAGTGGAAACTCGGTGCCTTCAGTTTCTGGAACGGGAAATAGCTGTTTAAGGGCAAAGCCCCACGTGGCGGAATTGCTCTTGAATTCCACTGCGGACACTCCGCAGCGTTAATCCGCAGCGGAGCCGTTTCTCCATTGCCTTCCACTTCTTTTTAGTAGGCTTCGTTTAGACGTGGCTGAAAATTCCGCTGCGGAGCATAGGCTGCGGTGCGGAATTTGGTGTTCGCAGCATACAATGGATGTTGCGGACCAGTGGCGGACTGGTTGCGGACTCATTGCGGAAGTTCTCCATTGACTTCAATGGAGATTCTAAATTCCGCAATGAAGTCCGCAGATGTCATGCACATGTTATGTGTGCTGCGGATGCGTCTTGCTTTTTTGACATGACATTTCTTCATTCTGGCTGGACCTATGTATTTCTAGGTCTACAGCCAGACTGAGGAAGTCAATGGGGCTCCCGTAGTTACGGGAGCGTTGCTAGGAGACGTCAGTAAATAGTCACTGTCCAGGGTGCTGAAAGAGTTAAGCGATCGGCAGTAACTGTTTCTGCACCCTGGACAGTAACTACCGATCCCAATATACAGCAACCTGTAAAAAAAATAGAAGTTCATACTTACCGAGAACTCCCTGCTTCTGTCTCCAGTCCGGCTTCCCAGGATGACGTTTCAGTCTAAGTGACGGCTGCAGCCAATCACAGGCTGCAGCGGTCACATGGACTGCCGCGTCATTCAGGGAGGTCAGGCTGGATGATGAAAGAGGGACGCGTCACCAAGACAACGGCCGGTAAGTATGAAATTCTTTTACTTTCACTAGGGAAAGTGCTGTCCCTTCTCTCTATCCTGTACTGATAGAGAGAAGGGAAGCACTTTTACCGCAGTACGCAGCAGCTAGTCCGCATCAATTTACTGCACATTTTGGGCAGATCCGCCGCAGAATCTGCAACGCAGATTCTGTGCGGCATTGATGCGGACAGCTGCGGAGGAAAACCGCCACGTGGGGCCATGCCCTAAGGCTGAATTCACACGTCGCGGATTTCACGCAGATTTTCAGCGCAGATTTTACACTTTGCAATGCAAAAATGTGAGATCTGCGTCAAAACCGCAACAAAATCTGCGACAAATCCGTAACGTGTGAACTCAGCCTAATAGCCACATTTAGGGCACGTTCAGACGTGGCAGAATTTTTCCGCTGCAAATGTTGGTGCAGATTTGGGGCAATTACGCAAAGAATCTGCACCAACATTTGCATATTTGACAGGTAATTCAGACGTTGCAGATATCACAGCGGACTTGCCACAGATTTTAGTTTTTGCATTGCGAAGGATGAAATATGCAGTGAAATTCCGCTTCTTCTCCGCAACGTCATGAGTAGAGATGAGCGAACCGGGACAACCGAACCCGGTTTCGGTCCGAACTTCCGGAAAAGTTCGGTTCGCAGCGAATCCGAACTTCACCGGGTTCGGCCGAACCCGTTTTGACCGAACCCGGTCAAAAACATTATACAAATCGGCAGCCACTTATCTCTATCAATCACTGATAGAGAAAAGAGGCTGCTGATTAAAAATAAAATAAAAAGCATTTCATACGTACCCGGTCGTTGTCTTGGTGACGAGTCCCTCTTCTTCCTCCAGTCCGACCTTTTCTGACGCGGCAGCCTGTGATTGGCTGCAGAGGCCTCTGCAGCCTGTGATTGGCTGCTGAGGCCGCGGCAGCCTGTGATTGGCTGCAGCGCTCACATGGGCTGCATCGTCATCAAGGAATGTCGGGCCGGATGTCGAGAGGGACGCGTCACCAAGGCAACGGCCAGGAGACCGGACTGGAGGAAGCAGGGAGTTCCCGGTAAGTATGAACGTCTTTTTTTTTACAGGTACTGTGATCGGTAGTCACTGTCCAGGGTACTGAAACAGTTACTGCCGATCAGTTAACTCTTTCAGCACCCTGGACAGTGACTATTTAGGGTATGTGCACACACACTAATTACGTCCGTAATTGACGGACGTATTTCGGCCGCAAGTACCGGACCGAACACAGTGCAGGGAGCCGGGCTCCTAGCATCATAGTTATGTACGATGCTAGGAGTCCCTGCCTCTCTGCAGGACAACTGTCCCGTACTGTAATCATGTTTTCAGTACGGGACAGTAGTTCCACGGAGAGGCAGGGACTCCTAGCATCATACATAAATATGATGCTAGGAGCCCCGCTCCCTGCACTGTGTTCGGTCCGGTACTTGCGGCCGAAATACGTCCGTCAATTACGGACGTAATTAGTGTGTGTGCACATACCCTTACTGACGTCGCCTAGCAACGCTGCCGTAATGACGGGTGCACACATGTAGCCACCCGTCATTACGGGGCCTCATGCACACGACCATAAAAACACCCGTTATCACGGGTCGTAATTACGACCCGAAATAGCGGGCCCATAGTCTTCTGTTAGCCACGGGTACCTTCCCGTTTTCTCACGGGAAGGTGCCCGTGCCGTTAAAAAGATAGAACATGTTCTATTTTTTTATTTTACGGGCCGTGCTCGTAATTACGACTCGTAATTACGAGCACGGCCGGCCGGCCACGGGCAGCCGGCCGCTTTTGCGAACCGTGCTGTCATTATAATTATAGCAGCACGGCCCGTAAAATAGAAAAATAGAACATGTTCTATTTTTTTAACGGCACGGGCACCTTCCCGTGAGAAAACGGAAAGGTACCCGTGGGTAACAGAAGTCTATGAGCCCGTTATTGCGGGTCGTAATTACGACCCGCAATAACGGGTGTTTTTACGGTCGTGTGCATAATGGGAGCACGGCTCGGAAAAACGAACGGCTGCCCGTGCTCATCTCCTGAAATACTCTGTGCTGCCTTAAACTCTGTGGACAGGTCAGGATCCTGTTTCTTTTAAATGCTGCTAGGGAACCCGCTCGATCCACTATATAAGGTTGCGCTACAGTGCAGCATTTAAAAGAAACAGGATCCTGACCTGTCCACAGAGTTTAAGGCAGCACAGAGTATTTCAGGAGATGAGCGTGCAGATTCAGTGCTGCTGTGAACTCTGCTCTTGCCATTACGTAGCTCTCAGTCTGTTACCTCTCCTCCACTCCTGTCCTCAAGAACACCTTCACATGATTGGCAAGTCACCACCCCGCACAAGATCCGCACGCTCATCTCCTGAAATACTCTGTGCTGCTGTGAACTCTGCTCTTACCATTACGTGGTGACTTGCCAATCATGTGAAGGTGTTCTGGAGGACAGGAGTGGAGGAGAGGTAACAGACTGAGAGCTACGTAATGGTAAGAGCAGAGTTCACAGCAGCACTGAATCTGCACGCTCATCTCCTGAAATACTCTGTGCTGCCTTAAACTCTATGGACAGGTCAGGATCCTGTTTCTTTTAAATGCTGCACTGTAGCGCAGCCTTATATAGTGGATCGAGCGGGTTCCCCAGCAGCATTTAAAAGAAACCGTGTTTGTGTATGTGTGTGTTTGTGTATATATGTGTGTTTGGGTATGTGACTTTGTCTGTTTTTGTTTTTATATGTGTGTTTGTGTATATGTTTGTGTATATATGGGTGTATTTGTGTATATGTTTGTGTGTAGATGTTTGTGTGTGTTTTTGTATATGTGTGTGTTTGTGTATATGTGTGTATATGGGTGTGTGTTTGTGTGTATATATGGGTGTGTTTGTGTATATGTGTTTGTGTATATGTGTGTTTGGGTATGTGTGTTTTTGTTTGTATATGTGTGAGTTCGTGTATATGTGTGTGTTTGTCTGTTTATGTGTGTGTGTATATCTTGTTGTGTTTGTGTATATATGTGTGTGTTTGTGTATGGTTGTTTGTTTGTGTGTCCGTGTATATATGTGTGTAGGCGAGTAGAAGTATTGGTATTGTTCACATTGATAACTGTTTTTTTATGTTGTTGCAGATTTTGATGTACCGATTGGACTACATCTTCGATTCGTTGGACTACTGCGTAGATCTACGTTTTTTCAAATTTTAATAAAATGGTTAACGAGGGTTTTGTTGGGGATTTCTTATTTCAATAAAAAAGAATTGTCTTTGTGTTTTTTTTTAAACTTTATTAGTGCCTAGATAATGGTAGTTGGCTGATTGACAGCGTCTATTATTAAGGCGGTACTTAGTGTTAGCCGGTGCAGAGGCTAGCACTAACCACCCATTATTACCCCGGTACCCACCACCACCAGGGGTGCCGGGAAGAGCTTGGTACGATCCAGTACCCGACCATCTGTTGTGATGGTCGGGTACTGGGGCGGCCGTAGGCTGGTATTATGAGGCTGGGAAGGGCCAAAATCAGTGGACCTTCCCACCCTTGTAATGCTAGGCTGCTGCTGCTGTGTTGTATCGGGCTGGTTATAAAAATGGGGGGGACCCCCACGTCGTTTTTTTTTTTTGAATTTAACAAATTTAGCAATAGACGGGTCCCCCATATTTTTAATAACCAGCCATATACAAGGCCGCAGCAGTCTGGCATTACATGGGTGGGAAGGGCCACTGGTTTTGTCCATTCCCAGGCTAATAACACTGTGTTGTATGTGGCTGGTTATGATAAATTGGGTGGAACCCCATGTCTTTTTTTAAAAAACTATATAAATAAATAATTTAAAAAAATGACGTGGGGTCCCCCCCACTTTTATAACCAGCCAGATACAACACAGCAGCAGCAGCCTAGCATTACAAGGGTGGGAAGGTCCACTGTTTTTGGCCCTTCCCAGCCTCATAATACCAGCCTGCGGCCGCCCCAGAGCCCGACCATCACAACAGATGGTCGGGTACTGGATCGTACCTGGCTCTTCCCGGCACCCCTGGTGGTGGTGGGTACCGGGGTAATAATGGTGGTTAGAGATGAGCGAACCGGGACAACCGAACCCGGTTTCGGTCCGAACTTCCGGTAAAGTTCGGTTCGCAGCGAATCCGAACTTCACCGGGTTCGGCCGAACCCGTTTTGACCGAACCCGGTCAAAAACATTATACAAATCGGCAGCCACTTATCTCTATCAATCACTGATAGAGAAAAGAGGCTGCTGATTAAAAATAAAATAAAAAGCATTTCATACGTACCCGGTCGTTGTCTTGTTGACGAGTCCCTCTTCTTCCTCCAGTCCGACCTTTTCTGACGCGGCAGCCTGTGATTGGCTGCAGAGGCCTCTGCAGCCTGTGATTGGCTGCAGAGGCCGCGGCAGCCTGTGATTGGCTGCTGCGCTCACATGGGCTGCATCGTCATCAAGGAATGTCGGGCCGGATGTCGAGAGGGACGCGTCACCAAGGCAACGGCCAGGAGACCGGACTGGAGGAAGCAGAAAGTTCTCGGTAAGTATGAACGTCTTTTTTTTTTACAGGTACTGTGATCGGTAGTCACTGTCCAGGGTACTGAAACAGTTACTGCCGATCAGTTAACTCTTTCAACACCCTGGACAGTGACTATTTAGGGTATGTGCACACACACTAATTACGTCCGTAAATGACGGACGTATTTCGGCCGCAAGTACCGGACCGAACACAGTGCAGGGAGCCGGGCTCCTAGCATCATAGTTATGTACGATGCTAGGAGTCCCTGCCTCTCTGCAGGACAACTGTCCCGTACTGTAATCATGTTTTCAGTACGGGACAGTAGTTCCACGGAGAGGCAGGGACTCCTAGCATCGTACATAAATATGATGCTAGGAGCCCGGCTCCCTGCAGGGTGTTCGGTCCGGTACTTGCGGCCGAAATACGTCCGTCAATTACGGACGTAATTAGTGTGTGTGCACATACCCTTACTGACGTCGCCTAGCAACGCTGCCGTAATGACGGGTGCACACATGTAGCCACCCGTCATTACGGGGCCTCATGCACACGACCATAAAAACACCCGTTATCACGGGTCGTAATTACGACCCGAAATAGCGGGCCCATAGACTTCTGTTAGCCACGGGTACCTTCCCGTTTTCTCACGGGAAGGTGCCCGTGCCGTTAAAAGATAGAACATGTTCTATTTTTTTATTTTACGGGCCGTGCTCGTAATTACGACTCGTAACTACGGGCAGCCGGCCGCTTTTGCGAACCGTGCTGTCATTATAATTATAGCAGCACGGCCCGTAAAATAGAAAAATAGAACATGTTCTATTTTTTTAACGGCACGGGCACCTTCCCGTGAGAATACGGAAAGGTACCCGTGGGTAACAGAAGTCTATGAGCCCGTTATTGCGGGTCGTAATTACGACCCGCAATAACGGGTGTTTTTACGGTCGTGTGCATGATGGGAGCACGGCTCGGAAAAACGAACGGCTGCCCGTGCTCATCTCCTGAAATAATCTGTGCTGCCTTAAACTCTGTGGACAGGTCAGGATCCTGTTTCTTTTAAATGCTGCTGGGGAACCCGCTCGATCCACTATATAAGGCTACGCTACAGTGCAGCATTTAAAAGAAACAGGATCCTGACCTGTCCACAGAGTTTAAGGCAGCACAGAGTATTTCAGGAGATGAGCGTGCAGATTCAGTGCTGTTGTGAACTCTGCTCTTACCATTACGTAGCTCTCAGTCTGTTACCTCTCCTCCACTCCTGTCCTCAAGAACACTTTCACATGATTGGCAAGTCACCACGTAATGGTAAGAGCAGAGTTCACAGCAGCACAGAGTATTTCAGGAGATGAGCGTGCGGATCTTGTGCGTGGTGGTGACTTGCCAATCATGTGAACGTGTTATAGAGGACAGGAGTGGAGGAGATGTAACAGACTGAGCTACGTAATGGTAAGAACAGAGTTCACAGCAGCACAGAGTATTTCAGGAGAGGAGCGTGCAGATTCAGTGCTGCTGTGAACTCTGCTCTTACCATTACGTAGCTCAGTCTGTTACCTCTCCTCCACTCCTGTCCTCAATAACACCTTCACATGATTGGCAAGTCACCACCCCGCACAAGATCCGCACGCTCATCTCCTGAAATACTCTGTGCTGCTGTGAACTCTGCTCTTACCATTACGTGGTGACTTGCCAATCATGTGAAGGTGTTCTGGAGGACAGGAGTGGAGGAGAGGTAACAGACTGAGAGCTACGTAATGGTAAGAGCAGAGTTCGCAGCAGCACTGAATCTGCACGCTCATCTCCTGAAATACTCTGTGCTGCCTTAAACTCTATGGACAGGTCAGGATCCTGTTTCTTTTAAATGCTGCACTGTAGCGCAGCCTTATATAGTGGATCGAGCGGGTTCCCCAGCAGCATTTAAAAGAAACCGTGTTTGTGTATGTGTGTGTTTGTGTATATATGTGTGTTTGGGTATGTGACTTTGTCTGTTTTTGTTTTTATATGTGTGTGTGTATTTATGGGTGTGTTTGTGTATATGTGTTTTGTGTATATGTTTGTGTATATATGGGTGTATTTGTGTATATGTTTGTGTGTAGATGTTTGTGTGTGTTTTTGTATATGTGTATATGTGTGTATATGAGTGTGTGTTTGTGTGTATATATGGGTGTGTTTGTGTATATGTGTGTTTGGGTATGTGTGTTTTTGTTTGTATATGTGTTTGTGTATATGTGTTCGTGTATGTGTGTATAACTGTGTGTGTGTGTTTGGATATGTGTGTTTTTGTTTGAATATGTGTGAGTTCGTGTATATGTGTGTGTTTGTCTGTTTATGTGTGTGTATATCTTGTTGTGTTTGTGTATATATGTGTGTGTCTGTGTATGGTTGTTTGTTTGTGTGTGCGTGTATATATGTGTGTAGGTGAGTAGAAGTATTGGTATTGTTCACATTGATAACTGTTTTTTTATGTTGTTGCAGATTTTGATGTACCGATTGGACTACATCTTCGATTCGTTGGACTACTGCGTAGATCTACGTTTTTTCAAATTTTAATAAAATGGTTAACGAGGGTTTTGTTGTGGATTACTTATTTCAATAAAAAAGAATTGTCTTTGTGTTTTTTTTTCAAACTTTATTAGTGCCTAGATAATGGCAGTTGGCTGATTGACAGCGTCCATTATTAAGGCGGTTCTTAGTGTTAGCCGGTGCAGAGGCTAGCACTAACCACCCATTATTACCCCGGTACCCACCACCACCAGGGGTGCCGGGAAGAGCTTGGTACGATCCAGTACCCGACCATCTGTTGTGATGGTCGGGTACTGGGGCGGCCGTAGGCTGGTATTATGAGGCTGGGAAGGGCCAAAATCAGTGGACCTTCCCACCCTTGTAATGCTAGGCTGCTGCTGCTGTGTTGTATCGGGCTGGTTATAAAAATGGGGGGGACCCCCACGTCGTTTTTTTTTTGGAATTTAACAAATTTAGCAATAGACGGGTCCCCCACATTTTTAATAACCAGCCATATACAAGGCCGCAGCAGTCTGGCATTACATGGGTGGGAAGGGCCACTGGTTTTGTCCATTCCCAGGCTAATAACACTGTGTTGTATGTGGCTGGTTATGATAAATTGGGTGGAACCCCATGTCTTTTTAAAAAAAAAAATGTAAATAAATAAATAATTTAAAAAAATGACGTGGGGTCCCCCCCACTTTTATAACCAGCCAGATACAACACAGCAGCAGCAGCCTAGCATTACAAGGGTGGGAAGGTCCACTGTTTTTGGCCCTTCCCAGCCTCATAATACCAGCCTGCGGCCGCCCCAGAGCCCGACCATCACAACAGATGGTCGGGTACTGGATCGTACCTGGCTCTTCCCGGCACCCCTGGTGGTTTTGGGTACCGGGGTAATAATGGTGGTTAGTGTTAGCCTCTGCACCGGCTAACACTAAGCCTCGCATTAGTAATGGATGTTGTCACTCAGACAGCGGCCATTACTAAAGTGGTAATAATAAAATTTGAAAAGAAAAAGACAAAGATATAGATAAAATATTTTATTGAAATAAAGCACCCCCAACACAACCCTCATTAACCATTTTATTGTAGAAAAAAAAAACGTCATCTAAGTAGTCCTCGAAACCGACGTAGTCCAAACACCAAACCTGTAAAAATGAAATAAAACATGTCGTAGGCTTAGATTCAGTTTAATGTGTGATACTGACTGTTATACCATGTATAGAAGCCTCCCGTGAAGTTGACTTAGATACAGGGTGCCAGCAGACAGTATCATACATGGCCATACATACATATATACAAATATACATACATACATATATACAAACATATATACAAGCATGCACATATATACATACATGCAAACATACACACATATATACATGCAAACTATCATACATACATGCATACACACACACATGAAAACATACATACATACAAACAAACATGCAAAGATACATACATACATATATACAAGCATGCACAAATATACATGCAAACATAAATACATGCAAACATAATTACATACATGCACATATATATAAACATACATGCAAACATACATGCAAAAATAAAAACATGCAAACATACATACATGCACATATATACATACATACATGACAACATACATACAAACATACATGACAACATACATACATGCAAACATACATACATGCAAACATACATACACACATGCAAACATATATACATGCAAATATACATACAAACATGCACATGTATACATACATGCCAACATACATGCAAACATACATGCACATATATACATACATACATGACAACATACATACATGCAAATATACATACATACACACATGCACATATATACATACATGCCAACATACATGCCAACATACATGCACATATATACATACATGACAACATACATACATACATGACAACATACATACATATATATATATATATACACACATGCAAATATACATACAAACATGCATACATACATGCAAACATACATTCATGCAAACACACATACATGCAAACATACATACATACAAATATACATACACACATGCACATATATACATACATGACAACATACATACATACATGACAACATACATGCAAAAATACATACATGCAAACATACATACATACATGCAAATATATACATACAAATATACATACAAACATGCACATATATACATACATGCCAACATACATGCACAGATATACATACATACATACATGACAACATACATACATGCCAACATACATACATACATACATACATACATACATACATACATACATACATACATGCCAACATACATACATGCCAAAAAATAATAATAATACGTTCATACTTACTTTCCTCCTGTCCGGCCTCCAGCGATGACGTTTCATTCATGTCGCCGCTGCAGCCTGTGATTGGCTGCAGAGGCGGTCACGTGGGATGAAGCGTCATCCTGACGTGCGTGACCGCCACTACAGCCTGTGATTGGCTGCAGCGGCGAAAGGGATGAAACGTCATCGCTGGAGGCCGGACAGGAGGAAAGTAAGTACGAACGTATAATTTTTATTTTTTTATTACATTTAAAATAGTATTTTCCGCGCGCCGAGCATGTACTGTGAAGGTTGCTGAAAGAGTTAGTGCAGCCCATTAACTCTATCAGCACCCTGGACAGTAGCATGCTCGGCGCACGTAAGTGACAGGTTCGGTCAGAACTAGTTCGGTCCGAACCGAACTTTTTTGTGAAATTCGGCGAACTAGCCGAACCGAACTTTTGATAAGTTCGCTCATCTCTAATGGTGGTTAGTGTTAGCCTCTGCACCGGCTAACACTAAGCCTCACCTTAGTAATGGATGTTGTCACTCAGACAGCGGCCATTACTAAAGTGGTAGTAATAAAATTTGAAAAGAAAAAGACAAAGATATAGATAAAATATTTTATTGAAATAAAGCACCCCCAACACAACCCTCATTAACCATTTTATTGTAGAAAAAAAAACGTCATCTAAGTAGTCCTCGAAACCGACGTAGTCCAAACACCAAACCTGTAAAAAAAAAAAAAATGAAATAAAACATGTCGTAGGCTTAGATTCAGTTTAATGTGTGATACTGACTGTTATACCATGTATAGAAGCCTGCCGCGAAGTTGACTTAGATACAGGGCGCCAGCAGACAGTATCATACATGGCCATACATACATATATACAAACATACATACAAGCATGCACATATATACATGCAAATATACATACATGCAAACATACACACATATATACATGCAAACTATCATACATACGTACATACATGCATACACACACACATGAAAACATACATACATACAAACAAACATGCAAAGATATATACATATATACAAGCATGCACAAATATACATGCAAACATAAATACATGCAAACATAATTACATACATGCACATATATATAAACATACATGCAAAAATAAAAACATGCAAACATACATACATGCACATATATACATACATACATGACAACATACATACATGCAAACATACATACATGCAAACATACATACACACATGCAAACATATATACATGCAAATATACATACAAACATGCACATGTATACATACATGCCAACATACATGCAAACATACATGCACATATATACATACATACATGACAACATACATACATGCAAATATATACATGCAAATATACATACATACACACATGCACATATATACATACATGCCAACATACATGCAAACGTACATGCACATATATACATACATACATGACAACATACATACATGCAAATATATACATGCAAATATACATACATACACACATGCACATATATACATACATGCCAACATACATGCACATATATACATACATGACAACATACATACATACATACATACATACATACATACATGACAACATACATACATATATATACACACATGCAAATATACATACAAACATGCATACATTCATGCAAACACACATACATGCAAACATACATACATACATTCATGCAAACATACATACATACAAATATACATACACACATGCACATATATACATACATACATGACAACATACATACATACATACATGACAACATACATGCAAAAATACATAGGTGCAAACATACACACATGCAAACATACATACATACATGCAAATATATACATGCAAATATACATACAAACATGCACATATATACATACATGCCAACATACATGCACAGATATACATACATACATGACAACATACATACATGCCAACATACATACATACATGCAAACATACATACATGCCAAAAAAAAATAATAATACGTTCATACTTACTTTCCTCCTGTCCGGCCTCCAGCGATGACGTTTCATCCATGTCGCCGCTGCAGCCTGTGATTGGCTGCAGAGGCGGTCACGTGGGATGAAGCGTCATCCTGACGTGCGTGACTGCCACTACAGCCTGTGATTGGCTGCAGCGGCGAAAGGGATGAAACGTCATCGCTGGAGGCCGGACAGGAGGAAAGTAAGTACGAACGTATAATTTTTATTTTTTTATTACATTTAAATTGTATTTACTGTGAAGGTTGCTGAAAGAGTTAGTGCAGCCCATTAACTCTATCAGCACCCCGGACAGTAGCATGCTCGGCGCAGGGAAGTGACAGGTTCGGTCCGAACTAGTTCGGTCCGAACTAGTTCGGTCCGAACCGAACTTTTTTGTGAAATTCGGCGAACTAGCCGAACCGAACTTTTGATAAGTTCGCTCATCTCTAGTCATGAGCATGCTGCGGAGAGAAAATTCTGCACTGCAGCCTAATTTCCGCACAGTCATTTTCTGCAACATCTGAACTAACTTTCCTAAAAATGTATAGAAACAAATGTAAAATACGGCCGCTGGAGAATTCCACTGCTGACTGTCCGCAGCGGAATTCAACAGCAATTCCGCCACGTCTGAACGTGCCCTTAGGGTAACGCCACATGTGCAGTCACGGTGCGTTTATGTTGCGTTTTTAAACCGCAGCAAGTCATTCTTCAATAGAATCAATGGTGAAATGTTTGTTATGGACAGACTGCTGCTATTATATTACAATGTGTTTTTTGTGCAGTTAACTGCATCTTCATAATGTCCGACCGCATGCAGTTAATGACCGCGCTGCCAAAGTTGTTGCTGAACTGCTTGCGTTTTTGCTAACAGTTCTGCAATACATTGTAATAAACTATATACAGAAAGCACCTAACAAACGCCAACACAGGTGAAAACTATGTCCACAATTATTTCCTTTAAAACCACAACAGAACTGCAGCATTAGGCCTTAGGCCTTATTCACATGAACGTATTTTACGTCCGTGATACGCGTGTGAAAATCACACGCATCGCACGGACCTTTGTAACTCAATGGTGCCATTCAGACAGTCCGTGATTTTCACGCAGCGTATGTCCGCTGTGTAAAACTCACGACATATCCTATACCTGGCCGTTTTTCGCGCATCTCGCACCTATTGAAGTCAATGGGTGCGTGAAAATCGCGCACGGCACACCGAAGCACTTCCGTGTGCCGCGCGTGATTCGCGTTACAGTTGTTACATGAATGAAAGTAAACATAAAAACACCTCCTTCTTTTATGTTTCTAAACATAAAAACGGAGTGTCATAACGATGCCATATGCGCAAAAATCATGCAGGCAGGCAGCAAATACTGCTGACACACGGAACTGCTACGCGTGCAAAACATAGCGTTTTTTGCAAGCACAACACGCACACAATAAGGCCTTACAGAGACAAAAAACACATGCAGTTGACCGCATGCGGTTTTCAAATGCAACAAAACCGCGTCAACGACGCACCGTGTGGCCTTACTCTAAGGGTATGTTTTCAAGCGAAAACAGCTCTTGAATTTCAGACGTAATGGCATATGCAGGCGTTTTTCGCAGCGTCCATTCTGGACGTAATTGGAGCTGTTTTTCTATGGAGTCAATGGAAAATGGCTCCAATTACGTCCCAAGAAGTGACAGGCACTTCTTTGACGCGGGCGTCTTTTTTACGTGCCGTCTTTTTACAGCGGCGCGTAAAAAAAATAACCGTCTGCACACAGTACATCGTAAAACCCATTCAAATGAATGGGCAGATGTTTGCCGACGCTTTCAAGCAGTATTTTCGGCCGTAATTACAGCACAAAAAGCATGAATTACGTCTGTAAATAGTGCGCGTGAACATACCCTGACTCTCATTGGGCTGCTTTGTTTGTCACTTATTTATCCTCCCTGTATAAACGCTCATTGACTAAGGGTATGTTCACACAGGTCGGATACTCATTTGTG
Source organism: Rhinoderma darwinii (assembly GCF_050947455.1). NCBI lineage: Eukaryota > Metazoa > Chordata > Amphibia > Anura > Rhinodermatidae > Rhinoderma > Rhinoderma darwinii. Next base: position 61,603,553 of record NC_134692.1, on the reverse strand, counting down.
GTGCAGTTTTTCGGCTGGAATGTCCGCTGTGAAAAACTGCACATTAAAAACCATGGCGACCTGTCCCTCCACCGTCCTGCAGCTCGGCCTCCTGGGGTGACGTTTGGCCAGCCTGGAGGAAGAAACACAGACTTCTGGGAAAGTATAAGATTTTTTTTTTCTGAGTTGCGTTTTTTTGCGGCGGAACCGATTGGTTTTCCACTGGAAAAAAATGCAGCATCTGCTATTTGTTGATGGGTTTTACCACCCCTTTGAATTCAATGTGGAAAACCCGCAACAAATAAGTGGCGATTCTGCGAATACAATTGACATGCTGCTGATTAAAAAACCGCTCCGCAGGTCAATTTTAGCATTTACGCAGCGTGCGGATGAGATTTGTTGAAATCTCATCCACACTGCTGCTACTGTATTATGCTGCGGATTTTCCGCAACTAAATCCATAGCGGAAAATCTGCATTATTTACACTACGTGTGAACTTACCCTAAGGGCTTATTCAGACGAACGTGTAATAGGTCCGTGCAACGCGCGTGTTTTTCACGTGCCTTGCACGGACCTATGTTAGTCAATGGGGCCGTTCAGACTGTCCGTGATTTTCACGCAGTGTGTTGCCGCTGCGTAAAACTCACGACATGTCCTATATTTGTGCGTTTTTCGCGCATCACGCACCCATTTAAGTCAACGGGTGCGTGAAAATCACGCGCAGCACACGGAAGCACTTCCATGTGACGTGCGTGATTCGCGCAACAGCAGTAAAAAGTATGAATGAAAACAGAAAAGCACCACGTGCTTTTCTGTTTACAAACATAAAAACAGAGTGTCATAATGATGGCGGCTGCGCGAAAATCACGGAGCTGTTATGGACCTTTTGCGCGCGCAAAACGCCACGTTTTTTATGCACACAAAACGCACACGCTCGAGTGAATCCGGCCTTATAGTGAGACATGCTGGATAGAATCTACATATAACATCATCAGGTATCAGATCAAATGACAGACAGACCTAACCTTTCACCATAATGTATAGTATACAGGTTTGTGGGTTTTTTCAATTCAAGGTTTGCTGCCTGGTGTTTCTGGCCATTTTACACCTCTGTTAGGGCTTATTCAGACGAACGTATAATACGTCCGTGCGACGCGCGTGATTTTCACGCGCGTCGCATGGACCTATGTTACTGAATGGGGCTGTTCAGACTGTCAGTGATTTTCACCTAGCGTATGTCCGCTGTGTAAAACTCTCGACATGTCCTATATTTGCCGTTTTTTCCGCGCACGGCACACAGACGCACTTCCATGTGCCGCGCGTGATGCGCACTATAGTAGTCAAAACTATGAATGAAAACAGAAAAGCACCACGTGCTTTTCTGTTTACAAACATAAAAACAGAGTGTGATAATGATGCCGGCTGCGTGAAAATCACGCAGTCACGCATCATATGCTGATGACACACGGACCTTTTGCAAACCTTTTGCACGCAAAACGCACACGCTCGTGTCAATCGGGCCTTAGTTGTGCCAATTTTCACTCTGCAGAAATAAAACATTCATTTTAAAATTATAAATTCATACTGAACCTACAACCTGCTACATTGTCAAAATACCACTGAGCATTATACACACAGGCGCCTTCATGCAATCTTGCATTAAACTACTTTTTTGTAAAAAAAATCGTATAAAAAATAATGTTTGTGGCTAAAAGTCTGACAGAAGAAGAAAATTAGACACACAGCACCACCTTAAAATAAATTTCAAGACGTGCAGGGTTCATACATGTCACTTATGTCTACATGAAAATATCTTCACAAAATCACCAGAACTGAGGAGACCAAAAATCTGCTTTTCATCATTAAAATAAAAAAGTATCAACTTCAAATCCAAACAAGGATTAGACACATTGAAAGTGAGTGCACCCTCACACCCTATATATTTCCTGAAAGTAGTATAGTTGTCTTAACATGCTGTTAAGAGTATGTTCACACGACAATGCCAAATACGTCTGAAATTACGGAGCTGTTTTCAGGTGAAAACAGCTCATGAATTTCAGACGTTTTTACAAGTGCACGCGTTTTTTGCGGCGCCTTTTACGGACGTAATTGGAGCTGGTTTTCATTGGAGTCAATGAAAAACTGCTCCAATTACGTCCCAAGAAGTGTCTTTCACTTCTTTGACGCGGGTGTAATTTTACGCACCGTATTTTGACAGTGACGCGTAAAATGACACCTCGTCTGAACAGAACATCGTAAGACCCATTGCAATCAATGGGTAGATGTTTGCCGACGTATCGGAGACGTCTTTTCAGGCGTAATTTGAGGCGTAAACCGCCTCCATTATGTCTGAAAAGAGGTCGTGTGCACATACCCTAACAGTCATGTCCACCTTCATATAACTTTGTGACAAATAGAAAAAAAAGCATTTAACGTTACATTTGCACCTGAAACTCGTATACTTGCAGAGGCAAACACACAAAAATTATTCGAAAATAATAGATCAATGAGTGTAAAGTTTCACAAGCGTCTATATGAAAAAGAGCTTAAGCTCTTAAAAACGCTAAAACAAAGCCCATGCAACATTTGCCTTCTCATCAAAAAATGTCATAAAAATATATCTATGTTTATGTTCAATGTTGCGTGTGTTAAAAAATGCAAATTCAATTGGGAATTTTCTATGTAATTCCCCATTCCCTATATGAACTCGAACTAATTAAAGCAGATCTATTTTATATATACATATATATATATATATATATATATATATATTGCAAAGTCTGAGGGCAGCATAAAAAAGGGACAGACACGCTGATTTTAGCGGTGTGACACTTATTAGTTAAAGGGGTTGTCCGAGATACCATCATATTTTCAAAAATATATACTTACATTTTCCAAAATGGCCCCGTTTCCAGATCCTGCCGTGGGGAACTTGACTGGTGACGTCACTCTTTGCACTGGCTCTGCCACTTTGTTGCTCTTTAATTCTTTGCCGGGTATACGACACGTCATTCGTCAAAAGTGGACACCGGAGCGGCTTATTGGTGCGAGGTCTGGGTGTCGGACCCGCACCAATAACATACTGATGACCTAACCGGTGGATATATTACAAGTGTATTTACATTTATAAATTACATGCATTAAAGGTTTTTTGAAAATATGATGGTATCTCGGACAACCCCTTTAATGTGATAAAGTTTCGGAGAATTTAAAGGGGTTCTCGAGCTTCTGACAACTGATGACCTATCCACTGGATAGGTCATCAGTATGTCATCGGTGCGGGTCCGACACCCGGACCTCGCACCAATAAGCCGCTCCGGACCGTAAAAAAAATCTTTCTAATGATCTTTTTACACCTAGGCCAGTAAGTAACAAGGACAAGGGGCATCCTCTACGTATAGAGGAATAAAAGTTTCCCCACTGTCACAGACGGGGATTCTTTACTGTAAGAGCAGTGAGACTACGGAACTCTCTACCACAGGATGTTGTGATGGCTGATTCTTTTATTAAGTTCAAGAAGGGCCTTGATGCCTTTCTTGAAAAATATAATATTACAGGTTATGAGTACTAGATTCTGGAGATGGGACATTGATCCAGGGATTTATTCTAATTTCCATATTTGGAGTCAGGAACTAATTTTTCCCCTAAAGAAGCAATTGCCACCAACCTCATGGGGGCTTTGCCCCCTCTGGATTGACACGGTAGGATTATAGGTTCGACTTGATGGGCCTGTGTCTTTTTTCGACCATACCAACTATGTAACTATGTAACTAAGTAGAGCCACTTGTATAAAGGATGTATTAGATATGTCCATGAATACTAAAGTGCTTCCCTGCTAGGACGTATGAGATACATCCTTGGCAGGGAAATGGTTCAAGGGTCGGACCTGAAATCACAGGGTAGTCACCGATAGGTGTCACTAGAAGGACAGTTTTCTTTCTTCCGGACGAGAGCTATTTTGCATATTTTTTCTAAGGGAACATTGTCCTAATGACTCCCTACTAGATGGATCCCTGTAAGAAAGATCAGTATCTTTCATAAGGTATAATTATTATTATTAGAACAAAGGTTATATTTGCCACTCCATGAGAGGCACTTGTTATAATATTACCATTGATTTAGCAACTATAAGTAAAAATCCCCACTGATTCTGAAAAGCTTGTAAATAAATATAAGCAAATACATTTATAGGTTACTGTATGTGATAACTATAGCCATTACAGTCATGATAAACTTAAATTTGACATATTTTTGGAGGTCAAAGGGCCCCAGATCAATTTTGCTATTAAACAAAACATTTTACTTATGTCGCAGGTCATAACTAGGCTAGGGCAAATCTGTGAATTAGGAGCAACTTGTCCAAAAATACCTATTTTTTTTTTTATTAAAGGTTATAGGTTTGAAAATGTATGCATACTGTACATGAGTTGAGAGTTGAGTTTGAATTTTCATTCCAGGACAATTATATTTTTATATTTGCTCTGAATTTTTTCAACACCCACTTTTTTCAGTTTGAGGACCTTGTGTTCTATTACCTGACTAATATATTGATTTGAAATAGTTCTTAAAAATGTAAACCTCCGCTATTTATGGTTGTTGAATCCGCCATAGCAGAAAATCTGGTCTTCAAAAATAAACTCAGGAAATGGTATGAAACGTAAACCTATAAGGGTATGTTCACATGGCCTAATTTCGTCCGTTTTTCGGGCCGTAAACAGCCGAAACATGGCCGAAAAATTGGAAGCAGAACGCCTCCAAACTTCTGCCCATTGATTTCCATGGGAAAAACGGCGTTCTGTACCGACGTGCCATTTTTTTACGCGCCCGTTTTGAAAAACGGCCGTGTAAAAAAACGCAGTGAAAAAGAAGTGCAGGTCACTTCTTGGGATATTTTTGGAGCCGTTTTTCATTGACTATAGAAAACAGCTCTAAGAAAGGCCGTAAAATACGCTTAGTGGCTTAAAAAACTTCTGAAATTCAGGAGCTGTTTTCCCTTGAAAACAGCTCCGTGTTTTCAGACGTTTTTTTTTCTAAGCGTGTGAACATACCCTTATACTAACTGAGGACAATCTCTGTTTTTTTACAAACATTATAATGTATTTCCTGACTTAATTCCCTGGCTCAGCTTTCCTGCCAAGTTTCCCTCTTTTTGTTCTCATGCTGCGTTCTTCATTGGCTGTAAGAACAGGTAGCTCTTGACTTCAGTGTGTGCACTGTGACCAGCTGTTTTTATCTTTTTTTTTTTTTATAAACAAATTTTTATTGATCCAGTATACATCTAATCATTACATACAGCAATGAAACATTGCACACAAAGCATTGGTATAAGGATCACATTTTTTACAGAAAAACAAAAGAGAAACATACATACAAACAAACAAACAAAACTCCCGATCTAGATACGGCAAATTGACCACATATTCGACTAAGGTAATCATAAGAGTATGTCGGAGTAAGTAGAGTCAGTCCATTGATCCCATAAGGAAGTACGAGCGTAGGACCCTTGAATAGAGGCTAAAGCGCGTTCCATAACACAATTATTGTTAACATATAAAATCACTTCACTCATACTAGGCGCCTTTGTAGATTTTCAATATTTTGCAATCAATATTTTTGCAGACAGCAATGCATGAAAAAGTACGTTTCTGACACCCGGAGAGTAATCCACCAATCCCACATGCAGTAGGGCTAGAGCAGGAGCGAGCTGAATGTCAACCCCTAAAAGAGATCGTAAAAAATCTTCTACTTGCTGCCAAAAGCTGGACAATACTGTACACTCCCAGAAAATATGGAGGATGGTACCCTTAGAAGTGAGGCACCTCCAGCACCTATCTGATGATGTTGGATATATTCGCGACAAACTACTAGGAGTGTAATACCACCTATACATTATTTTCCTAGACGCTTCCAAATGTGTAGCGCATTTAGAGAGAGAGCAAGCTAGATTGAAAGTTGCTTCCCAATCCTGCGTACTTATAGGGATTCCCAGATCTCTCTCCCAATGCCCCAGACAAGGAAATTCCTCCCGAAGCAAACCCTCACACAATACCTTATACATTTTTTATATCCCTTTGCATGTTTTATCCAGATTAGTGAATGACAATTCAAAAGGCGTTTTAGGGGAATCAATCAGAGGAGGCAATTCCCTGGCTCAGCTTTCCTGCCAAGTTTCCCTCTTTTTGTTCTCATGCTGCGTTCTTCATTGGCTGTAAGAACAGGTAGCTCTTGACTTCAGTGTGTGCACTGTGACCAGCTGTTTTTATCTTTTTATAGTAACTGATAATGTATGTGCCTGTCTATAAAACAAGACAAATATGCTTTTATAGTTACTCCTAAGCCATTGGAAATTTTTCGGATTGCGAAAACTGTCCAGTTTGCTTTAGTAGTGGCAGCTCAGATAGAATGTACTGGTCTATAAACTCTTTTACAATATTGATAGAATTTCTTAACTTTAAACAAGTAACATAATATTACTGCTTTTTCTTAAATAGCAAGCACACCAGAGTTATCGAAGTATAAGACTAACATATAAAATAATATTATTAAAAGTACTATCAGGAGAATACATTTGCTGGTATTGAGCTGGCGAGGGAGAAGGGGAAAATCGACCATTTGGCTAATTGAGTATTTTGTAGGGGACCCAAGCACAGATTATGCACTGGGGCCTAATAACTGTAAGATAGCACTCTAAAGCAGCTGGCTGGTTATTACTATATCATGACTCAAGCAGTAAGGGGACTATGACCCTTATCAACCGGGCCAATATCACTCTCAGCCTGACCCTGAGCATGTTCACCACAATCCATTTGATTTACTATAAAACATTGCTGCTAAACTTTAAAAGTTTCCTTTGCAGATCAAGGCTAGAGAGTTATAGGGTTATAAAAGTCTCCAGTCCAGACTTGCAAGTGATGCTACTGCAGCTGTTATTCCAGCTTCTCCTGGCAGGTTTGCATTACAGCTGTTTAAATGCCAGTAAACTGCTAGGTTAAGTCTATGCCCTTAGGTATGTGGCATACGTAGCTGTGCAAGGTCAGTCTAAAGAAACTGTAACATTGATGTCATATTTTTAGGATAGGCCATCAATGTTTGATTGTAGGGATCCAACCTCATTGTTTACATAAGCAGATCGGTTTGTTCTTACAAACGATTGTGCCTGGTAGAGCAGCTCGTCCTATTCACTTGAATGGGATGAGCTGCAGTGCCAGGCAGAGCCGCTTATATGGACAAACCACGGTACCTATGTAAACAATGAAGGGGTCACAGCTCTTTTCAGTACAATTGAGGAAAATGTATACCGACATATAAAGACTTACATCTGTCTAATGATAATCTATAGACATGTTAGACATACATCTTACTAAAGTTTCTCAGCAGCTACATGATATGTACAGGCAAAATGTGGTGTGAAGAGAGTCTTAGAATTATTTTTGCTGGAAGAGTGTGTTAAATAGGATGCATTAATTATAGACCTTTAAAAAAAACCTTGACATGTCATAGAGGCATATGAGACATTTTGATTGGTGGGGGTCCGGTTGCTGAGACCCTCACCATCGCTGAAACCCTGCATTTTCGGCTATGATAGCAGCTCCTTTTTAAGCTGTAGACAGCTCACATATAACGCCTATGAGCCCGTCTTCACACTAACAAGGAGCTTAGCTAAGTGCTTCTGCACCTTCGTTTCAGCGATGGTGGGGGTCTCAGCAGCCGGACCCCACCAACCAAACTTCTGATAAGTCTCTTTGACAAAACAAATGTTTTTTTTTAATTACAGTTAGGCCTCATTCAGACGAGCGTGATTCTCGTCTATGTATTGTGCGTTGTTTCAACGCACAGCACACAGACCCATTGATTTCAATGCCCCATTCACACATGCGTGAGTTTTTACGCAGCGAGTGTCCGCTGCATGAAACTCACTGTATGTCCTATATTAATGCGTTTTCACGCACCTAATCGCCAATTGAAGTCAATGGGTGTGTGAAAACCACAGACCGCACACGGACGCCATCCGTGTGCTGTCCGTGTTTCACGCATCAAATACATTGAAGTGCTTGCAAGTGCGTGAAAAACACATGCAAAGCACACTGATGCCAAAACGCAATGTATACGGACAGATTTACATACGTGTGTATGTAGCCTTACTCTTTAACCAGAAAAATAAGTCGGGCAGAAAAAGATCGTTTTGTACCAGGTAACCGCTATCATGCTAAATCTGCAGTGTTTGCTAAGTAATAACAAAGTATGATTATCCCTTTCTAAGGGCTTGTTCACATCAGCGTTGGCTTTCAATTCCGGGGTTCCGTCTGAGGTTTCCATCGGGTGAACCCCGCAACGGAAAGTGAAACTGAAACCACAGCTTCCGTTTCCGTCACCATTGATATCAATGGTGACGGAAACATTGCTAATGGTTTCCATTCGTCACCATTCTGGCAGGTTTCCGGTTTTCTGACGGAATCAATAGCGCAGTCGACTCCGCTATTGATTCTGTCGTTAAAACAGATATCTGCCGGAATGGTGACGAACGGAAACCATTAGCAATGTTTCCGTCACCATTAATATCAATGTGACAGAAACGGAAGCTGTGGTTTCAGTTTCACTTTCCGTCGCAGGGTTCACCCGACGGAAACCTCCGATAGAACCCCGGAACGGAATGCGAACGCTGATGTTAACAGGCCCTAACAGAATGTTGCACATAAACTAACGGCAATAAACTGCACATGATCTTATCTATTAGGGGATGAAAAATGGGATGCTCCCTTTTAAATAATAGATATATTTATCTTCTTAAAACCTAATCCACCACATTGATGTACAATTAGTCAATAAATATTTTTGCCAAAGCTAGCACACCCATGCAACATGATAAATATTTAACGCAAAATGGCTCTAATAAATACATTGAACACTCTCTGCTGTGCATACACCCATTAATGCTGACATATATTCAATAAAAGTCGAGCAGCTATCCGGAGTAATTTACAGTTTAATTTTGGCTCAAAACTGTGTGTGTTGTTATTTCTTTATGATTCTTTCCATATCTTGCCTTCTGTAGAAGGAGCGCATATTGTGTGGTACAGTAGCCTCTGTTCACACCCCTGCAGCAGCTGAGAAGGAGCGGAGAGAAGAGTCTGGAGCTGCTAATGAATGCACCAGCTGTGTGAGGAAATATCAGCCTTGGCCAGCCTCTGGGCTTTCATTTTTCCACTTGGGTTGTCATCCTGCACAGCCTCGAAGCACTGCATAAAATCGCTACAATGGCTGAGATGAGGATACAAGGAGCAGTGCTGGCAAAATAGCATTACACTGATTCAATCGTGCTTAAACAGCATCTGGTTCCTGGTGGCTCTACACAAATGTAGAATAGTAACAGAATTCAAGAACAAGCCACTGAATGGAAATCCTCATTGACATGTACTAGCAATGTCCAACTTTCCCTCTAGCTCTAGGTTATGGCATTACTTTTCCTACAGCAATTATTTATCTTTACATCAATTCTTAGCTCAGGGATCTCTTGTATATCCTAAGCCATGAATTAAATTTGTTAAGTGATATTATAAGTAATTGGAAAAAGTACAGCATTGAAACTGGAATAGGAATAGCACTGAGACTTTTGAATTCAGTTTTTTAGAATAATTTATCAAAAGCGACATATTTGTCAATCAGAGACATTTCTAAATTGTAGGCTAAATGCCTGCAGGGTTTCTGCAAACAGTACTGTATGATGGAAACACATAAAATTCAAGACCTGTATTTAGTCTATCCATGAGTGTCCATGAGCACAGAATTTCAGAGTACATAGACCTTGTAGCGTGGTATACAGAGTGCCTTCAGGACCGCATTACAGACGTGTAGGTATTCTGTGTGGCACCATATGGTGCCGTCTTGAGGTACTATATTCTTACCAGGAAGCATAATATCTCCACAAAACAGCATGCTATTAAAGGGTAACTAAACGTACAACAAACTTCTGACATGTCATAGTGACATGTCAGAAGTTTTGAATGGTGGAGGTCCGAGCACTTAGACCCCTATCAATCGCTAAAACGAAGCGGCAAAAGTGCTCGTGTGAGTTCTTAGCCGCTTCGTTTCTGTTCAGCTTTTTCCGGAAAGCCGATGTAGCGGAGTACGGGCTCATAAACCTTCTATTGAGCACGTACTCCGATACATTGATTTCCGGAAAAAGCCGAAAAGAAACAAAGCGGCTGAGCGCTCACATGAGCACGTGTGCCGCTTCGTTTTAGAGATTGGTGGGGATCTCAGTGCTCGGACCCCCACCAATCAAAACTTCTGAGATGTCACTATGACATGTCAGACGTTTGTTGAACATTTAGTTCCCCTTTCAGAATGCCCTTTAAGAAATTTTTGTTTTGTATTTTTTATGCATAATAAATGCATGATCCGGTGTTAAAATGGAATGTTTGACATTGCACACAAGCAATGCAGCAATGATTCACTGTGTTTTTTTCACTTTTTCTTTCAGCAGGCCCCATCCCTGACAATAATGCTCTATTAATTTACATTGTTTGATCATTGTTTACATTTTTGTTCCCATAAATCATTAGTACAATTGAATAAAAGAAACTTTGTAATATATCTTATTACTAAAAATGCCTTTTTCTCCACTTATAAAACTCCCCTTATCCTCCCTCTTGCCTTCTGCACTAATCACTCAAACTCAATTCCCTGGTAAAATCCAACTGGTAAAATGCAACTCAGAGCTGTGCGTAGACAGGAACAAGGACAAGACTCGCGAGAGATCGCACAGTCTTGTCCTTGTCTGACGAGAGCTGAAGAGTGAGTGTGAGCGAATGCGGCACAGCTCCGAGCTGCGTGCACACGCTCTCCTCTCTCCAGCTCTTGCTGTGGCACTTTCTGTAGCTGATTGGACAGTGTCACAGCGATGTTTCACACCCCCTTGCCTAAACACGCCACATTGACAGTTCAGGGGATTATTTAAATATCAGGCGCCAAATATAACGGCACCGATATATCAAAATAACGGAGAAGGGTAGGAGGAAAATGTAAAGTGCCCCAGGGTTTGTGCAGCCCTGCCCATTACATGCCGCACTCAGCTGCACATGTATGGGGAGGTGAAAAGTTATTTTTAAGGAAATGTTGTGCTACCTATCTGTCCTGAGGTGAATATTCAGGTAGGACCGGACATTACTGTTCTCTTATTTAATGAGGGGCATTATTGTACATTAATACTGGGATGCAGGAAAGATAATAAAGAAATGCTCGGCAATCATAAACCAGCTCCACGGGTAGCAAGATCACACAGGTGCACGGTAGCAGGAGGGTGGGATTCCAAGTAAGATATTCAAGTAAAAACGAGGAATATCCAATAACTCCATGTGGTGAAAAATCTCTTTCTTCATTCTAAAAACGTAAAGGCAGAGGACATGCTTCCAGACAGACAGAGGATATAGCTTATGCGTTTCGGGTTATACTAACCCTTACTCATAGCATACGATTTAACATCAAACACATCACATTTAAATAACAAAAGCCGACCAATCAGGATAAAACCGAAAGAACATGTGATCAGAACAGGTTATCCGTGATTAACACACCTATGACCTGCAAATGCATCGATCACTATATGAACCACAATAGCTAGACAAAACAAAAACGCAACCGAATATGTATAGGTACCTAAATAATCAAATCAGGATTTTTAATACTAGGTCAGGAACAGCGTAATAAAAATAACAATTTTCCTGACCTAGTATTAGAAATCCTGATTTGATTATTTGGGTACCTATTCATATTAGGTTGCGTTTATGATCTATATAGCCATTGTTGTTCATATAGTGATCGGTGCATATGCAGGTGCTGATCACATGCTTTATTGGCTTTATCCTGATTGGTCTGTTTTTACCTTTTAAATGTGCTACATTTGATGTTAAATCATATGCTATGAGTAAGGATTAGGCCCCATGCACATGAACGTGCTTTTGCAGCCGCAATTCCCCAAAAATCCACGGGAGAATTGCGGCCCCATTCATTCCTATGGGCCCATGCACACGACTGTGGTTTCCACGGTCCGTGCATGGCCCAGGAGCCTGGACCGCAGAAAGAACAGACATGTCTTATTACGGCCGTGTTCTGCACATAGGAAATAATGCACGGAGCCATGTGCACGGCCCGCGATTTGCAGGTGGCTCGCGGTTGTCACTCCGTGGCTGGCCGACCCGAAAATCACAGCCGTGCACATGGCTACGGTCGTGTGCATGAGGCCTTAGTGCAATCCTTGGTCTGTCTGCCTGGAAGCATGTCCTCTGCGTGCAGGAAAGCTGAAAAACTATAACACTGCAATTCATGGAACTGAAAAAAATGATTTAAAATTAAATGTCACGTAAACGCCATATCCAACTCAATATCATATTCCATTCTATCTCTGGTAATTCTCAAAGGCCACATGTTATAATATTTTGTGTAATAACAAATTAGAAGTGTAAATGGAAGGGTTTGTTCATGTAGCAGATAACAAAAGATGGACCAAGTTCATGGCCTTATAAAAAATAATATGTATATATTGATAACCTACATGTCATCATGAAAAATGTTCTTAGGTTAAGCTTAAAAAAGTTCTGACATACAAGAAATAAGATAACTTTGTGTTATGTATAGCAAGTAAAAGTATATCCGACTTGCGCCGTTTTCCCAGAAGAGGTGATAAAGAATTATATCTGTTTGTGCGAGATAGGAAATTTTACAGAGAGGGTGGTGAATTTATGGAATAATCTCTGAGTAGGCAATGGTGGGTGCCTCCAATAGACACATCTGTTATAAGAAATGCAATTGCATACCGAATACAAACACAGTCTGAGGTTCACATGAGGCATAATGTTACATTATAGTTAGAAAAGGACACACAATTTTACAACAGTACTAAATCAATGTGGTGCCGTTCACCACCGATAAGAAGTGAGCATCTCAGGAAAAATAGACTTCCCTAAATGCGCATATATAATGGCCTGTAAATAAAAAACACAAAATATAGGCTGTTGTTTATTCAGAGTATAATTTTTTTATTCATTTAATCATTACTTTAATATTCCGCTAATTTGTTCTTACAGCGATTCAAAAAAGGAGATGTATTCTGATAGTGGAGTGTTCCTATGTACATTGGTCTTTACCAGTAGAAGCAAAGCCCTGTGGGTACCAAACTAATGTGAGAACTCTGCAATTAGAAATGTATTTGGCTCTATTCATACCATGTTTGATCCATACTGTTGCTCTATTAAAAAAGTATCCTGTCAAAAGAAATGCAAACTCATGCAACTGTATGCCTATATATTTAAACACCTACATACAACTAAAAAAGTGACAACATTTACAATATATTTAATAAAAACTAACCTTTATTAATATATATTGTAAAATCATATGAGGCATTATTTAGCAGTGATTCAAATACAAATGGCCTAGTAATTTATTCAAACAGGTAACCCAATTTCAGAACCATTCAGAATCATACGTTAAGTTGGCAGTAAATGTACAATCATTAAATCCTTTTGTTTACGATAAAAAAGTTTCCTACATATCAACTACCAACTAACCATCTAACATACAAAATCTATGTATATGTATAGTAAAATGTACAGATTTACAAATATTTCAATGTGAATCTTTTCTTTGTATGCCTTATGTACTGTTAAACCAAAACAGCTCTGGCCTATCGAGGCCTGAACTCCACAAGACCTCTGAAGGTGTTCTGTGGTATCTGGCACCAAGAAGTTAGAAGCAGAACCTTTAAATAATAACTAACTTTTCAACAAACTTTGCATAAATCAATAGTAATCCATGCAAGATATCGTATTAGATAAAAAAATGTCTCTCCTCTTATCAGGTTCCTTTCTCCCCCTCCCTCCTAACTGTTCACTCACTATGATTTACTGCTAAACCCATCTCCTCAAGAGGAAATGAACTATCAGCTCACTGAAAGATCAGGTTAAAGCTGCCAATGAAAGTCTATGGAGAGAGGAGGAGGAGGGAGCAGGACAGAGTGAGAGTGAGGCAGAGAGATATACATAGAGAAGCTGCTGCTGCTTCTAGTAAGTGTTTTATCTCACCCCGGTGCTGGATTGCCATCTACACAACTCATTATTGCTGTATGATGTCTTTCATGCTGCTGCTGTTCCTGAGTGTGTACTACAAAGAGATTAGGGAGAAGGATGTTCTCTTCCCCATGTGTGCAATATATGTCAGACATAATAGCAGTTAGGCTCCAGCCACTAGCTCAAAGAAAACTGAGAGATAAAGATAGAGCCCAGAGAGAAGAAAACTGCTATAGAATGCCGGATACCAGTTATAAAATAGTTAGGTATAGTGTTATTGCTCATGTATACACATATGGCAGCTTATTTTGACAAGCCACATGAAAGGATGTGTAAGCTTTAAAGGGGTTGTCTGGGATTAAGAAAAAAAAGGTAGACAGAAAAAGACATAAAATAATAAAAGAAGCTTTTCTTACATTTTAACTCCTCTGCTATTCCGATGCCGCTGCTACCCGTGATCTCTACTGCCCTTTGTTTACTGAGCTGCAGCGATGATGTCACATCGACACATGTGATCGACCACTGCAACCACTGCTGAGGCCAGTAACATCATCAGTAAAAAAAAAGACTAGCGGGGGATTTAAAAGAATTTTAATGCTTCTTTTATTATTTTATGCAATTTTCCCACCTTGGCTTGCTTTTTCTTGATCACGGACAACCCCTTTAAGTTATACAAGTTGCGAGGTGGGCTCTCAATGAATGTAACTTGTTTTTCTAGCACATCCCACAGATGCTTGGTCGGACTAAAAATTTAAGAATTTGGAGGCCAAGTCAACATGTCATATTTCCCAAACTGTTTCTGAATAATTTTTGCAGGGTGCATTTTCCTGCTGAAATATGCCACTGTCGTTAAGGAAAACAATTAGGAAATTGTTGCAACTTGGTCTGCAACAATGTTTGCATAGATGGTACGTGTCAAAGTAACATCCAGATGAATGGCAGAACCCACGGTTTCCCAGCAGAAAATTACCCAGAGCAGTACACTGCCTTCACCGGCTTGCCATCTTTCCATAGTGCATCCTGGTGCCGTCTCTTACTCAGGTATGCGACACACACATCATCAGACCAGGCCACATTCTTCCATTGATCCATGGTCCAGTGATGATGATCACATGCCCAATGTAGACAGTTTGGCGGTAAATCTGACCTGGACTATCTTGTGGACTATATTCAGTGCAAGTTGCGGCCTGACTCAGGAGATGGTGATACCACTAACCACAGGGTTCTGACTCTTCCTACTAGTTCTGCTAGGGAGTACTGGATAAGATTCATTATGAAGGCAACCTTCCCTTGGTAAAACAGCTTCTGGAGAGCAAGGTATCCTTAATCTGGGGAATATTTACTTGAGCAGTGCACCATTCTGGAAAGTCTGTGTAACAAGTGCTATAATTCCCAACATGGTGCATACCTGTTGAAAATGCGGTGCATGCTACTGAAAAACAAAAGGTATTACCTCGAATTGTTGTTTGCCACTTTTCTAATGCAAAGAGTGTCCAAAACATAACAAAGTAAATCAATCTTACACAATGAGACGGTGAACTTTGTCCACTTTTTCTGTCGGAAAAAGTAGTTCAGGAACTGATTCAACTATATATATATATATATATATATATATATATATATATATATATATATATATATATATATATATATGTGCAGTGTCTTATATGTGACTTAAGATTCAGTGGAGGAGTTTTCGTAAATCCTGCAACAAATAGCTTAGTTCATATCTGTTTATTTTTTTCTGTGTGCTGTTTTTTTTCTGCAGGTCAAAGCAACCTAATAAATAAATTTAAAAAAAAACAAAAAAAACACAAATTTATATATACAGTTAAGTCCAGAATTATTTGGACAGTGACACAATCTTCATGATTTGGGCTCTGCATGCCACCACATTGGATTTGAAATGAAACAACTGAGATGCAATTGAAGTGTAAACTTCCAGGTTTAATTCAAGGGGTTGAACAAAAATATCCTGTGAAATGTTTAGGAATTTCAACCATTTTTCTACACAGCCTCCTCATTTCAGGGGCTCAAAAGTAATTGGACAAATTAACATTACCATAAATAACATGATTTTTTTTTAATACTTTGTAGAGAATCCTTTGCAGGCAATGACTGTCTGAAGTCTGGAACCCATGGAGTTCACCAAACGCTGGGTTTCCTCCTTTGTGATGGCTTGCCAGGCCTTTACTGCAGCTGTCCTCAGCTGTTGCTTGTTTGTGCCTTAAGTTTTGTCCTAAGCAAGTGAAATGCAGCTCGATCGGGTTGAGATCTGGTGATTGACTTGGCCATTGCAGAATATTCCACTTCTTTGCCTTAAACTCCTGGGTTGCTTTCGCAGTATGATTTGGGTCATTGTCCATCTGTACTGTGAAGCGACGTCCAATCAACCTTGCTGCATTTGGTTGAATCTGAGCAGAAAGTATATCCCTGAACACTTCAGAACTCATCCGGCTGCTTCAGTCACATCATCTATAAACACTAGTGACCCAGTGCCTTTGGCAGCCATGCATGCCCATGCCATCACACTGCCTCCACCATGTATTACAGAGGTTGTGGTGCGCTTTGGATCAAGAGCCGTTCCAAGCATTGTCCGTACTTTCTTTCTCACATCATTCTGATACAGGTTCATCTTAGTTTCATCTGTCCAAAGAATGCTGTTCCAGAACTGGGCTGGCTTCTTTAGATGTTGTTCGGCAAAGTTTAATCTGGCCTTTCTATTTTTGAGGCTGATTAATGGTTTGCATCTCGTATTTGCTCTCATGAAGTCTTCTCTTTCTGGTAGACTTAGATACTGATACACCTACTTCCAGGAGAGTGTTCTTCACTTGGGTAAATGTTGTGAAAGGGTTTTTCTTCACCATGGATAGGATTCTGCGATCAACCACCACATTTGTCTTCCGTGCCTTTTGAAGTTCACGAGATCACCAGTGCGCTCTTTTTTTTTTTCTCCAAGAATGTACCAAACTGTTGATTTGGCCACTCCTAACATTTGTGCTCTCTCTCTGATGGATTTCTTAATTTTTTTCAGCCTAACGATGGTCTGTTTCACTTGCATTGAGAGCTCTTTTGACCTCATGTTGTGAGTTCACAGCAACAGCTTCCAAATGCAAATGCCACACGTGGAATCAACTCCAGACCTTTTACCTGCTTTATTGATGATGGATTAATGAGGGCATAGCCCATGCAGCCCGCTAAATAGCTTTTGAGATGATTGTGCAATTACCTTTGGTTCCTTGAAAAAGAGGCAGCTACATATTAAAGAGCTGTAATTCCTAAACCCTTCCACAAATTAGGATGGGAATACCCTCAAATTAAAGCTGAGAGTCTGAACTTTGAGCCCATATTGATTATATAACTGTATATTCAATATGTTTTGGTAAACAGCTAAAATGCCAAAACTTGTGTCACTGTCCAAATCATTCTGGACCTAACTGTATATGTATTATATTAGGGGTGAACAATATATGAAGCCTATGGTGAGAGACATCAGGTACTTGTCTTTCCTCCCCAGTGAATGCGTGTCCATGTCAACATTGGAATCTTTTGGAATCTGCTTCAAGTTCCTGGAGAAGAGAAGGGTATATCAGCAGACACTTTGCTGTAGAATGTCTAAATTGTGTATTTAGACTGGTACTTGTTCCATAAAGGACCCCTATGTTGACCCTGCGTTGATAGCCACTACATCACTATCATCACTACATCATATACTAAACAATGTCATGCATTTTAGTTTCAGTTTTATAATCAATCTGATGTTTAGATGCGTACAGTAATTTATTTATGCATTTTTAATGGTTTGTACAAGCTTTTATTTATGGCAAGCGATGGCTTGTTTTGGTACGCCTTTCACGGTATAGCGCCCGTGCTGGCCTACTGCAATTCAGCTCATATTTACTTGAATAGGAGCAGAGCTGCAGTACTGCAGCACAGCCGCTATACAGTGTACAGAGCCATCTGCTTCTGGCACTGGCCACTTCATAACATCCGATGCTCGTAGGTAGCCGGTACAGCTAATCGGTGCAGAGTTCAGGTGTCAGACCCCCACAGATAATATACTGATGACCTATCCTGTGGATAGGTCATCTGTATGAAAAACCTCCCCATGCCTGGACAACCCCTCTCAGATAGAAATGTCCAAAGATTTTCGGAATGATTTTCCAAACCACAGATTGTTCATCAGTGGTTTAAAAAATTGTTCAATGTAGACGAGCCTTGAGAAACCATCTTGCTAGCAGACAGTGGGGCAGATTTATCAATGTTTTTAACCCCAGCTTTATGACATAAATACATTGAGAAACATGACGTTCAGGTTGAATACCATATTTATGAAGCTAATGTGATTATTTTTCCAAAGTATACAAATGGATTGAGAAAGTATGTGGGCTTCAGAGTCATGCAGAGCACAACTCACTTGTCCCACTTTCCAACACTTTTCTAATTGGAAAATTGTCAGAAAAAAATGTCTGGCCCAATCTGGATTTTATCTTTTAAGACACTGCCAGATTCATCAACAGGTTGTACGCCCTGAAGATGAATCTGCCCGTTCTCTCCTCCACCTCTACTATACTGCAGCATAAATAAAATAAAAATACCTCATATTCAACTTTTTTAGCGCTAGGGACCAGTAGCCATCTTCCCCTTGTGGGGATGAAGGTCTGGTCTGCTATTTTCTGAATCAGTATTGGAATCAGTAATAGTGCTCACTGCACATACCATTCGTGCTATCAATATGGTTTAATTCATAAGTTATCGCTTCATTTGTGGTAATTGCAGCCTATTATTTCATGTAGTTGCATAGTGCAGCTAATAATACTGTAATAAACTAATTGATAATGGAAAGTCTGTCAGTTATGAGTTTGTAAGCATTAACACCCACTATGAGATCATAAGAAGAGCTATAATACATTATAGGAAACATTCCATGGTAGAGACTTAAGCGCTGAAATGTATTCAAACCCATTTTCTAAAGACATCCTTAAAATTTCATTCGCATGTGGAAATGATTTTAGAAAAGTCAGATGTGAGGATTTACACTTTCGAGGTCTGCTTTGTTCACTGCATAAAGTTATTCCCTTTAGTGATCATAACACAGTTTCGCTCTTACAATACTGATATCTCTGCGCATGCAGATAATTACTGCAAAGCCTAGATAGCTATCCAGGGATACATTGGGTATTCCATCTTATTACTAATAAAATGACCTTCAATGGTATTCCTATCGCTTAAAAACACTACACCCACAGCTACAATTTCCATCATAACCCACAGTCTATTTCCAAAAGAATCTATTTCCTACAAAGGAAATGAGTCTCAGGAAACACATTAGAAGCTGCTGAGGCATAAATTTGCTTCAAGAGAGTGATCAAAAGCCTGAGCAGGAAGTCTTGCACGTGGGAAATGACACAGGCATTTGCCAGATATGTTTGGCTATTATGGCACATAGCATACTTGGTGTTGCTAGTCATTTCCCTTCCTGCCCTTTCATACATTTCTTTTTGTTCTGGTCTTCTTGGTCGTCTCAGAAGGTTTAGACCACACATCTCACCAGGAAGCCAGAAGAAAAAAATCCTAAAAGACAGAAGGGGACACAGGACGTGAGTGGAAAATCATTACATTAGTATGGATTGTCTGGTATGTCTCTGAAGATTTCACTTTGAGACATATTGGCTTTCTCCAGCAGCATCACTGGGGACATATGCATTGAGCTCTACTTAGACTTTTTCCTCTTAATCTGATACCCTCCTATTCAGGAAGTCTAATATTCCGAGAAATAATTAGCCCCTCTTTATAATAGGTCTTATTAATCATTCTGCTGACAAAGGGGCACTACTCATGGCTAAGCCCCTTGACAGTGCGGAGCGTTACCACAATTAAGACGTAATAATAAAGATAATTTTACATTGTCTAAATTAATTATTCCCATAGTGTGATCGTTATCATGAACAATATACTTACTTTAAAGAACATCAGCAGTTTCCTCTCATTTTCTATAGTAGAAAAATATATTTTGATGGTTATTACTGAAAATACTTTTTCAGCAGTTTTTTAACTTATTTATAAAAAACTGTATTTGCCACCAAACAGGCTATTCTATGATGACAGATATATTTGTTTATAAGTATATATCTGTCTCACCTGTAACAGTGGTTATGTTACTGAGTTACTAAATGACCAGATTTACACAATGCAGTTGTAACACTGTTACTACATTTATTTATTTAGGGAAAGGCAGGGATGTATCCCAAAGAGAAGGAATATAAAGTTTTCATTTAGAAATTTCAAAAGTATGGGGCAACATTGCCAGAGGCATAATTTAAAGCTCCTGGGCCCCAAAGCAAAATCTGTCACAGGGCCTCCCACTTACCATGTGCCATTTATAATACTAGTATCTTCTTATGTGGCATTGGGGCTTTTGTGCCCCCAGTCGCCAGGGCCTGGTAGCGACTGCTACCTCTGAACTCCTTATAGCTATGTCCCTGAACCTTGCTGCAACTGCATAGTGTGAACCTGTCTTATACACAGATTGTCCACTTTATTATAGACACCTGCCCTTTCAAGATTGGAGCTTTCCTGTATGGAAACTAGATTTGTGACCCCAAATTGCAGCATTAAATCAAGAAAGCAAGTTTTTTGTGGATCAGTTTCAGTGTGAGCCCAAATTAGAATGGGAAAATTGAGCGATCTGAGCGACTTCGAACAAACCATGGTCATTGGTGGTAGACTAGCCGAGGCTAGTATTAATTAAACTGTAGGGTTTTCTCGTGCAACGGCGTCGAGAGTATACCGAGAATGGTGTGATCAAGGGAAAACATTCAGCGAAAGAGGATTCTGTGTAGGTCAACTAATCGTCTACGAAATAGGTCAGAGGATGATGTCAAGAGTCATTCTGACAAACACGATATGCACACTCTAGCAAATTTTCAGCTGAATACATAGCGGGTACTCCAACTAATGTGTCCAAATGCATAATTCTTCATTCCATAGCACGGATGAGCTTTAACAGCAGACGACCAGTTTAAGTGCCATTGCTGTAAAAAAAAAAAAAAAAAATTGGATTCCACTGAGCAGTAGAAATACATCGCCTGATCAAATCAGTTCAGATTTCTTTTGCACCACACTGTTGGCAGTGGAATTTGGTGCAAGTACCATTAATCGATAAACCCTTCCGGTCAGGTGTACAGGCTGGCGGAGGTGGAAAAAATGGTGTGGGAGGGTTTTCTTAGCAAACCATGGGTCCGAGTTGTTTGCCCTATGGCAGAAGGACACTTTAGGTGCAGCAGCCATAAGCTATCCTGTCCGCATGGGCCAATGTTGATTTCAACACCTATTGGAATCTATGCCACGACAAATTGCTGCGGTTCTGAAAGTCAAAGTTGGTCCAACGCACTACTAGATAGTTGTCTCTCATAAAGTGACCATTAAGTATATGTTACATTACTGTGAATTATAATTTAACTTGCAATGTCCATCCTATACCCTGTCACTTAAACAGATGTATGCAATGATAGATGGATTATTCTATGGAAAGCTATTATGTACAATTTATAGTCTAACTCCTAATTATATAATAGGTTTGTGCAATGGAGCATATCTTTCTTTAACTTTATGTACACACATATGGATACAGATTTTTCTAACGTATTAAAGGCCATATAAGTTGATAACAAGTGGTGTAATGCTGATATTGGGTTGTAATAAAGGTTAATAACCTAAATTATAAGGCATCAGTTATAATATTAAATAGCATTCACTGTACACTGTACAGAGATTTTCTTGGAATTCTATCAGCGTGATGCATTAATTGGGTAAACTGTGAAAAGATGATTTATATTCAATGCCGTCATTCAGAAAAATGTTTATCACTTATTAGTGCACTTATCAATTGTCAATAAAATGAGAATATTGACAGAGAATAGTCACAACGCTTAACCCCTTAGTGACCAGCCCATTTTAGGCCCTAATGACCAAGCTATTTTATTTGTTTTTCTATAGTCGCATTCAAAGAGCTATAACGTTTTTATTTTTTCGTCTACATAGCTGCATGAGGACTTGTTTTTTGCGGGATTAGTTGTGCTTTTTAATAGCACCATTTTTGGGTACATATAATTTTTATATTAACTTTTATTAACCTTTTTGGGGGGATTATAAAAAAAAACTGAAATTCCGCCATTGTTCTATGCGTTTTTAAATTGACGCCGTTCACTGTGCGACGTAAATAACACATTACCTTTATTCTATGGGTCGGTACGATTACAGCGATACCACATATGTAGAGGTTTTTTTATGTTTTACGACTTTTGCACAATAAAAACACTTTTGAACTAAAATTATTTGATTTTGCATCGTCGCTTTCCAAGAGCCGTAATTTTTTTATTTTTCCATCAATGTAGTGATTTTTTGGGCTTGTTTTTTGCGGGACGAGACGTACTTTTGATTGGTACTGTTTTGGGGTGCATGGGACTTATTGATTCATTTTTATTATGACTTTTTTGGGGGGCAATGGAAAAAAATAGCAATTTCGCCATGTTTTTTTGCGTTTTTTTTTTACGGTGTTCACTTTGCGGTTTAAATTACATATTAACTTTATTAATGGAGTCATTACGGTCGCGGCGATACCACATATGTGTACTTTTTTTTTTTTTTACACTTTTACTAAATAAAACCACTTTTTATGGAAAAAAATGGTTTTATTTATTTTTTTACTGTACTTTTTATTAATAATCTTTATTTCACTTTGATGACTGATTTTATTAGTCCCACTAGGGGGCTTTACTGTGCGATGTTCCGATCGCTGCTATAATGCTTTGGTATACTTCGTATACCAGAGCATTATTGCCTGTCAGTGTAAATCTGACAGGCAATCTGTTAGTACGTGCCTCCGGCGCGTCCTAACAGGAATATGTCCAGGGCAGACCTGGGGGCTTTTATCAAGCCCCCGGTTGCCATGACACCCCATCGGAGACCCGCGATTGCATTCGTGGGCCGCCGATGGGTGACAGAGGGAGCGCACTCCCTCTGTAAACAAAGTTAAATGCCGCGGTCGCTATTGACGGCGGCATTTAACGGGTTAAACGGCCGCGATCAAAGTAAACTTCGATCGCGGGCGTTGGAGCAGGAGCTCAGCTGTCATCAGACAGCAGAGCCCCGGCTCCTGCCTGCACGGGAGACCCGTGCAGGACTTAGACTAGGCTGACGTGAAAAGGCGTCAGCCTAGCCTAAAGCCCATTAGTGAATCACGTAAAAAGGCGTATTGGTGGTCACTAAGGGGTTAAAACATGTTCACCACTCAGATTTCAGAGCTAAATATGCAAATGACAACTTGCTGTAATATTTCCTGAATAACACAATTGTCCTCTGCATACTAAAAGTTATGATTCAATGGCCCATGTATAATATTCAGAGTCAGAGATGAACGCCACGCCTCAGCGGATATGATGAAGCAGCTGTCCAGTCAGATGTCACTTGTACTACAAGCCTGATAGCACACTTGGAATTACCACTTTTATACCATTCAATACTTAAAGGGGAAATACAGTTTAACAAATTTTTTAACATGCCACATCACATGGCTCTCTTAAATAGTGCTATATAAATGCTGATACATTATAATGACATTAACCCCTTAAGGACACGGCCAATTTTGGCCTTGAGGACAGAACCATTTTTTTTATATTACCCTCTTTGCATCCCGACGCTCATAACTTTTTTATTTTTTGTACGACGTATTTGTATGAGACTTTGTTTTTTGCGGGATGAGTTGTACTTTATGTAGGTACCATTTTTGGTACAAATACTTTATCGTTCAATTTATGTAAATTTAAATTTTGTCGAAAATGCAGAAAAAAAGCAGTTCCGCTGCAGTTTTAATATCTTTTTTTTACACCACACACCGATCATCATAAATAATGTTATACATTTGTTGTAGAGGTTGTTACGGTCGTGGCGATTCCAAAAATGTCTATATTATTTCATGTTTTGGGACTTATATTTTAAAAAGTTTATTTATTATAAAAAAAAATGTATATGTATTTTTTTACTTTTTATTTATTTATTTATTTATTTATCATAAAAATGTTTTACATTCATTTAACTTTTTGTTTTAATCCCATATAGGGATTTTTCATTTTGATTTTTTAACTGTAATGTACTGTCATAGATCTATATGCCAGTACATTAGCCTGTGTACTGATTGTACACAGGCAGTTGTTAGGGCATACCTCAGTATGCACTAACAACAGGAAATATCTTCAGACAGCCCTGGGGTCCTTCACTGGACCCTGGGCTGTCTGGCCATACAAGTTATGAGCTTTGATCGCGTCACTGTTATTTTCTGTGACGCGATCAAAGTGCAGTCCCCCTTCCTTGAACGCCGTGATGAGCTTTTATCACGGCATTCAAGGGGTTAACGGCGGAGAGAGGATGTTTCTCTTCTCTCTGCTGTTAGAGCGGGGCTATGGCTGTGTATAACAGCCATTGCCCACTCTCGATCGCACGCAGAGACAGCTGTCACACAGGACAAGAATGCTCGTCCTAATGCGCGAAGTACCCACCGCTCAGGACGAGCATTCTCGTCCTGTGTCGGCAACAGGTTAAAGAATAAATACATTAACATACTACCTCACACTACACTCAATATAAACTCTTTTGTACTATTTTTTATTAACTGTACAATAAGTGTAATGATGTACTTTGACACTGACTTCAGTGCATTCGGAGAGTCTTCAGACCCTTTCACATTTTCACATTTTGTTAAGGCCTTGTGCTAAAATAAAAAATGATTGAAGCATGGTGGTGGCAGCATCATGCTGTGGGGGCGTTTGTCCGCGACTGGGATAGGGAGACTGGTCAGGTTTGAGGAAAAGACAAATGGAGCAAATGTCCTTGAGTGGCCCAGCCAGAGCCCTGACTTGAACCCAATCAAATATCTCTGGAGAGATCTGAAAATGGCTGTCCACCGACGGCCCCATCCAACCTGACAGAGCTTGAGAGGATCTGCAGAGAAGAATGGCAGAAAATCTATGTATGTAAACCTTGTGACATCATACCCAAGAAGACTGGAGGCTTTTATCGCTGCCAAAGGTCCTTCAACTAAGTACTGAGTAAAGGGTCTGAATACTTATGCCAATGCAATGTTTTCGTTTTTCCTTTTCAATAAATTAGCACAGATTCTGTTTTCACTTTGACATTATGGGGTATTAAGTGCAAAATGATGGGGGAAAACATGATTTTTATTTTATTTTAGCAAAAGGCCTCAACATAACAAAATGTGAAAAAAGTGAAAGGGTCTGAAGACTTTCCAAATGCTCTGTAGATCAGATTAGCTATGATTTTTATTTTATTTTGCAGTAATAAGGTAAAAAAAAACTAGGGCATCTTGAAATATAAAATGTGTATAGCATGTTTTATGTGTACGCTGGGAATTTAAGTCTATTGGATGATAAGCAGCAGAGCAGAGGTGGAACCATTCCCTGCAGGATACAAGAAGCCAGCTTATTCTAGTTAAAGTAAATGGGAGTCCAAACACTGCAGTTCTCAGCTATGTATGAGTATTTTACTGCTCCATGTATACAGTGATATAGGAGGATGTAGATAAATATAATTCTTCTGGAATAGCAAGTGTTTTCTATCCAGTAGGATAGCCTTAGGAGAATACACACATAGCACAAGTATGGAAGCAGACTAGTGACTTAAACTAGAAATTTTGCGTAACTTCTTAATTGTGCAGAAAATAATGCAGGTGTAGAATAGTTTAGAAGATAATGGGACAAGCTGAATTCCATAGAAAATCTGGGGTATGGTAGATGATGAATGATATAGTGAAAATATCCTTCATAATGTCTTAGGTGCCATTAAAGTGAACTGAAAGCGCTCATATTGAAGTTTAGACAGGTATAGAGGTATAGTGCCGCTAGGCTTGACAACTTGTTGTCCCTTAGTTGTTGTCTGGTTTATTTCTATGAGTGATACAAGGATTCAAAAAATGCCAAAGTGAGAATTCCTGTTGCATGTACCCTAAGGTCTCTAAGGAATATCAGTGTATTAGTTTTACCAAGAGTGCTCCTGTAAGTTGTTTAAAAAAGAACATTGACCGCCACAGTGCCCCCAAAGCTATGACAGTCACAATGCTCCCCATAAAATTGACAGCCTCTGTTACTCTCATAACAGTGACAGCGATAATTACCACATAACAGTGACAGAGTCCATCCTCATTAGTGCCAGCCACCATCCCTCCGAAGTAGAGCCTGCTACAAGCCTCTCTTTACTGCTAGCCACAGTGCCCCCAAATAGTACCAGTGCTCCAATTTAGTGGCACCTGCAGTATCCCCAATAAGTGCAAGCGACAGAACGCCAACAATTACAGTCATCAGTCACAGTGCCCTCTATTAGTACCACCCGCTACAGGGCCCCATTAATCCCATCAGCCATAATTACCTTAATAAGCATCTTCCAGGTCCTGCGCTGGTCAGCGTAGAAAAGACAGTAAAAATAACAAAATAACAGCACTCCATTCCTGCAACAGAAAGATGGGGCTGTTTTTGGCAACCAAATCTTTCTGTGCCATAGGGACACTGACATGCATGTCCTTGTCCTAGTGGTTGTTGGCTGGGAATTGTGCACTTCTGCTAATTGCCTAGATTTTCACCATAATATAGCTCAGATTGAACCCTCTTACGACGAAGGATGGATATATCCGTCCTATGCAGGAGCTAGTTCCCGCATAAGGATGGATATATCCGTCCTCTGAACGTGCGGATACTGCCAGTGTACCCACGCGATCAGCGTCAGGAGCACGGCTGTTATACACCGACTGGCTCCTGCCCCAACTGCCGGAATCGAAGCGTTCTCCGATTCTGGCAGTTTAACCCTTTAACCTAATAGATGCCGCTGTCAATAGCGACAGCGGCATCTAATGTGTTTAAGAGAGGGAGGGAGCTCACTCTGTCACTCCATTGGCAAAGAAATCATGGTGCGCCTTTGGATTTCCATGGCAGCCGGGGGCCTAACAAAGGCCCCCGAGGTCTGCCTTCAGCAACTGCCTATTAGGCCATGCCAGGGGCTTGGCCTAATAGATTGCCTGTCAGTTTTACACTGACAGGCAATAATGCTTTGGTATACTAAGTATACCAAAGTAATGTATCTGCGATCTGAAGATCGCAAAGTGAAGTCCCCTAGTGGGACAAAAAAAAATTGTTAAATAAAGTTTATATAAAAAAAAAGATTACAGTAAAAATAAAATCAAATCACATTTTTTTCCCCAAAAAGTGTTTTTATTTAGTAAAAGTGTGAAAACAAATAACACATACACATATATGGTATCGCCACAATCGTAACAACTCGATCAATAAAATTAACACATTAATTAAACCACTGGAGGAACGGCGTCCAAAAAAAAATGCAAAAAACAATGGCAAACTTATTTATTTTCTCCCATTCCCCCCAGAAAAAATAAAATAAAAGTTAATCAATAAGTCTCATGTACCCCAAAATAGTACTACTGAAAACTACACCTTGTCCTGTGAAAATCAAGCCCACACATGGGTACATTGACAGAAAAATAAAAAAGTTACGGCTTTTTGAATGCGGAGATGCAAAAACAAGTAAATTTTTTCTAAAAGTGTTTTCTATCGTGCAAATGTAAGAAAACATAAAACCTTTACATATTTGGTATCCCTGTAATTGCGCCAACCCATAGAATAAAGGTAACATGTTATTTACGCTGCATAGTAAACGGCGTGAATTTATAACGTGAAAATCAATGCTGGAATAGCTGCTTATTTTCAATTGTCTCCTAAAATAAAGTTGACAAAAGTTAATCAATATATTATATGCATCCACAAATGGTGCAATTAAAAAATGAAACTCGTCCCGCAAAAAACAAGCCCCTATACGGCTATGCTGACCTGACAGAATAAAAAAAAAGTTACGACTCTTGGAATGCGACCGCGAGAAAACAAAAACGAATCCTTGGTCATTGATGCGCAAAATGGCCTGGACGTTAAGGGGTTAAAATAGGTCTTCCCGACTTAGACATTTATGGCATATTCACAAAATATGGCATAAATGTCTGATAAATGAGAGACCCTCAACTATTTTGGGAATGGGGTTACACTGATCCCCGTCCCTCCTAGCTAGGTGGCCACTAGCCGCATCCAGCAGGAAAATTAGTGGAGAAATCACTGTGCAAGCGCACAGCTCTCTGCATTCACTTTAATAGGAGTTTAGGGAAAGTCCGAGCGCGCTGGTTCAGCTGATTCCATAACTCTCATAGAACAGAATTGAGAGAGCCGTGACCCCCGTCAGTCCTGGTGTGGCGGCCACCGCATTCAGGCAGAGCGATGAGTCGGAGGGTGACTCCCACTTAAGTGAATGGTAGAGATTCCCACCTGCACAGCCACCTCTCCACTGCACACCCACTGCACACCCACATCACTAGGTGAAACAGCATATCCTATGGATATGCCATAAATGTCTGAGATGAGGTTACCATTTTAAGGCACTTTTTAAATAAAGAGTTGTGTTCATTAAACTTTTTAAATGGAAATGCATTGGATGCATTTTTTTTTCATTGAGCTTGGCCTTTGTGAGTGGAAGGAATGAAGTGTGTGGTCTAAACCTGACATTTTCAGATTGCAAATCACCAAATCGAGCTCTGCGCCGACACTAAGCCACAAAGAAATTCTGCGAAATTTCAACGCTTAAGGTTACAGAGTTATGACTGCATCTTTGGACTCTATAACATAGGCTGTCACTCAGAATCAATATAAGTATTGCAATGTATTTACACAGTTACTCCATATTTTATGTGGATAAATTCTATATGTAAACAGTAAAATAGTGCTGAACGTCTGACATACTCTTTCAACTTGATGCACAAAAAATCCCAATGAGCATATTTGCAGGTGTTTTTTTTTAGGAGGAGATAATAACGTACATTTACATTGAGTAAATGAGATTATTGCAAGCAAATATGCATCCAATGTTATAAATAGACAAACTACTACGATTAAGATACGGATTTCGATTGTATATAGTATATATGTGTCTGTGCAGTGCGATTGCATGGACGTTTATGCAACTTATGTCAGATTGTACCATTAGTTTAAACTAAACATGCTCCATCTTTGCGGTTATATTGTTATGCTGACACAGCTACGTAGACATACAATCTGCAACATTATGTGTGCTAAACATAGACAATTATTAAAGAAGCCTAATCGGTTATGTCTGAACAGTAGCCAAGACGACTTAGAAGATAAAATAGATGGACATGAGAATGCTTGTAGTGAAGTACGCTTTGACACTAGATAATTCCTTCTCCTCTATTTTCTCCGCTCTAGCACGAAGCAATTGACCAATAATTCATAACCACCATAATGCTCCATTGCTTGTCTCAGATGAACAGAAAGCTGTTTATATTCTTTATGTAATATTACAATGTGAAACCTGTAATGGAAGCAACCAATGTACCCAAGAATTGAAATGGTAATACAGGTATTACGCTGGATGCAGCATTGGAGTTTGCATAATTTATTCTAAAATAATGTAATATAGCTGTACCGCTGGGAGCGGGACCAAAGTAAAATTCTTGAGAAGTGAGTTTATATCCTATAAATCGTGGAGAGTAACAACAGATCGTTTAAGCTTTTTATTTATTTATTTTTATAAAACATTCCTAATGAGACATTGTCAGACCTATAATGCAGGAGATTGATAGATCCGGCATTGTGCCGGATGTATTTTTTGGAGGCAGCTTTTGCAATTCAATTACATAATATTGCAAGATTTTCACACCAAGAATTACATCTAGAGGCAACGTCTTCAACTGACACGTGCAAGAGACTCAGAGATGATATGATTAGCCTGAGACATTGGTAGCTGCCAAGTTAGTAGCAGTTTCATTATATAGGCACATTTCATGCTCAACATATTCATTTTAAAGGGTCACTGACCCTAAACCCCTTAGGAATATATAAAGAACCAGTACTAGATAAGCCTGCAGGAATAAGTATAGTGCTGTGACTATAAATGTCAGTATAATGATAAATTAGTACAATTTGCAAAAATTAGCCAATGCCCTTTAACTTAGCCGATGCGTACCTTATATTCGGTCTTATTCACACGAACGTGTACGTTTTGCGCGCGTAAAAAATGAAGCGTATTTCCTGCCTTGCAGTTCCGTGTGACAGCCGTGTACGGTGCGCGTCTGCGTTTTTTACGCGCGTATGTCATCCGTATCTCACGCGTTTTTACGTCTTCAAAAAAAAACTGAAGGAGGTGTTTTTCTTTTTCTCATCATTTCTTAAACAACTGTTGCGTGAATCACGGACAGCACACATTTACTTCAATAGGTGCTAGATGCGCAAAAAACGCAGAAGAATTGGACATGCAGTCAGTTTCGTGAAAAACATGAATGTCTGAATGGACCCATTGAATTGCATAGGCCCGTGTGACGTCCGTTGTTTTAACGCGTGTAACACGGACGTGAAATACATTCATGTAAATAAGGCCTAACTGTAAGAATTTCTATCAAGAAGATAACCCAAGCACTCAAGCGAATGGATAAGAAAGATATTCGTTTATTATTTTGTTTTCAGTTTTATCTTCACTGAAGTAAATCTTCACAAGATTTCCGTAATTTTTTTACAGGCGATTTTTATCAAATCTTCACAAGATTTCCGTAATTTTTTACAGGCGATTTTTATCGATGTTTCGGCCAAACCAGGCCTTTATCATAATCGCTTAAACTGTATACACTCGTGGAGCTGGGTATTGAGGCATCTACCAGACGCTCTGCATGTGTGTCTGAGCAGTTATCAGAAATAACTGATTGAAGACTTGGGTGAATTAAACATGTCCTGTTGAATGGATTGTCCTACGTAGACAAACTTTAAAAAAAAAAAAGACAATCATCATCATCGGCTTCCCTAACCTCCTAACCGTCTAGGCTTATGTTTCACTATTAGCAGTAACCACGGCAGGGGAGATGAAGCATTAAAGGGAACCTGTCACATTGAAAAAGACAGTCCTATCTGCAGGCATCATGTTGTAGAGCAGATTGATATATGTAGCTTTGTGGGAAAAGATTTAGTATAACTCTTAATTTATTGATCTAAACCTCTGCTCATTTTGGCATTATGAGTCGAGTTGGCAGTTCTAATCAGTGATTAACAGCCTTCCCTGTATAAGTGCACATACGTACTGTAAATAATGGTCAATCACTGAGTGGGACCCCCCACTGGACTGCTAAGCCCAGAATGAGCATGGTTTAAAATCAATTACAAGTTATACTGAATATTACCCAACAAAGCTTTATATCAATTTGCTCAGCTCCTCCTGCTCTATCACATGACATGCTACCTGCAGATCAGACAATAACCCATTAGTGACCGCCCATAGGTGTTTTTACGGTGGTCACTAGCAGGCTTTACTCTGATGCATTGGCCTTTTACGGCCTATTTACGGTGGCAAAGCAGTACCACAGGGAGGATTAAAAGTATTAAAAGCTACCTGCTCTCAGCTACCGGAGCGGGCGGGATCGAAATCATCATCGGTCCTGCCCATTTAACCCGTAGAATTCAATAGCGACCCATATAATCAATAGCGACTGCTGCATTTCAGTAGTGGTGTTAGAAGGAGGAGGCTTCCTCTCTTACCCCATCGGCACCCCCGGGATGCCTAACAAATGCCCCCTGGTCTGCCTTTAGTGGACGCTAAAATTTCACACTGACAGGCAATTATACACTGCAATACAGAGGTATTGCAGTGTATTATAAAAGCGATCAAATTATTGCATAGTGAAGTCCCCTAGTGGGACTAAAAAAAAATTAAAAAAAAGTTTAAGAAAGTTTATATTAAATAAATAAAAATCCCAAGTAAAAAAAAAAAGAAATACACACTATTTTCCCCTTGCTTTATTATGAAAAAACAAGAAAAAAAGTAAAAAAGTTACACATATTTGGTATCGCCACGTCCGTAACGACCCCAACTATAAAACGGTTACATTATTTAACCCGCACCGTGAACGCCATAAATGCCAGAATTGCTGTTTTCTGTTCATCCTGCCTTCAAAAAAATGTGATAAAAACTGATCAAAACGTCATAAAGTACTCCAAAATGGTACCGATAAAAACTACAAGGTGTCCAGCAAAAAAAGTCATGTGTCAACAGAAAAATAAAAAAGATATGGCTCTTAAAATGTGGCAAAACAGAAACAAATAAAAAAGTCTTCTTACTGTGTAAAAGTAGTAAAACATAAAAAATTACCGCAATCATAACAACCCACTGAATAAAGTTATTATGTCTTTTATACCACATGATAAACGGCGTAAATTTAAGATGCAAAAAAAGACTGGCGAAATTGCTGGGTTTTTTTCTATTCTCCCCCCAAAAAAAGTTCATAAAAGTTAATCAATTAAATTTTATGTACTAAAAAATAGTGCTATTAAAAAATACAACTAGTCCCGCAAAAAAAAAGGCTTTATACAGCTATGTCGACAGAAAAATAAAAAAAGTTATAGCTATTTGAATGCAACAATGGAAAAATTTAAAAGACTGTTTGGTCATTAAGGCCTAAAATAGGCTGGTCACTAAGAGGTTGACCTGAAAGGTTCTCTTTGAATGGCCGTCCATATAATGCATATACACTTACACATAGAGGAGGGTCCTGAGTGTGCGGCCCCCTTTATGAAATGCATATACCCTTATAGGGCATGTGAACTAATCTTTTTGGGGTAAGTCAACGCCATGTCCCCGCTTGGTGGCCGCGGCTCTAGAATGCGTCCATATAGGGTTACTAGGCAAATGAACGCCCTGCCGTGTGCTGTGGTCTCTCTTTTTGAAGCTGTGGCTCAGATAATCTGGCAACGGCTCTCCTGCTCTCCACTGCGGGAGTGTCTAGTTGCCATGGCAATCGTCAATTCCTTTTGACGTCACTCAGCGCCTGTTCAAAGGAGAACTCGGTCTTGTTACTGGATAAGGGCATGACCACACATGGCGGAATTCCTCCGCAACTGTCCGCATCCATGCCGCACAGAATCCGCATTGCGGATTACGCTGCGGATTTTGGCAAAGTGCTGCGGATTGCCTTGCGGATTTAGTTGCGGATTTCGTTGCGGATTTCAAAGGCAAGTCTTCCAAAAAGGAACTGACATCATTTGGGAGTTCAGTTCCTATGACGACGAGCTGGACACACCCATGGCATGTATAAGTGTGGCCAGAAAGAGAAGTGAATCTCGCCGGAGAAGTATACTAGTCCGAAGTGTGGGATAATGCCTGACATCCAGGAGCGACCACTTCAATTACGCCGACAATATTTGATTCTGCTGCTGCGCACCATAGTCAGCATTGTCCGTCGTCGCCAAAGGCAACGTGTAAGTAATATTTAGTCATCTACACACATCCAATGCAAAAGTATATGTTTCTGTCTGCTAATGATATAGTAACAGGTTTCTTGGATTTCACAATCATTATTTGCACACAGGCTGAAGAACGAGGCCGTGTCCGACTGTGGGTTCACCCTTTGGTTGCAGAAAGATCAACCAAAGGTCATTTTGCACTTCTTTGCTGCGATCTAAGAAGGTATATATTTGGGATACAATCTTTCATTGTCACTGCCCCTGTTGTTCTGTTGGGTAACTTAAGAGCACATGATTCATATGTTTTGTAATGAGTCTCTGCTCATCTCTACTCACCAGGCTGCTATATGTGAGAGTAGGGTGTAGAGTAAAGTGCCCGGCTTGCAAACGCCCTGTTCTGTGCAGTGGATAGGCCATTGATTTATCAGCGCTTGCCCTCGGACAGTCGTCCCTGTCACCGATCAGTTGCCGTGAAGGGTCCATAGTGTTCGGATACCCTTCTTTGGCTTAAGTTACTCACAATTCAATAGCTCACAGAGCAAAATTGGCCAATCCCACGAATTCAAAGACTATCCCATTGCAGTGCATCTGAGAATTATCGCATAGTCACTACATACACTACCTGTGTATTGGCGATTGACAGCCTAATCAAGTCAAGGAAATCCAGGGGTAGTATCAGTCGTCCGAGCACAGCGTGTGCTTCCAAACAGCTAGTTGCTGACGGTCTCGTGTGGAGGACCCAGAGGGATGATATATTGATGGGCTATCCTGAGCATACCACATTCATTACTGGTGTCTGGACCACACCTGGGGCAAACCTACGTACAAGTAGTACAGACGGACGAAGGGTGTAATTAGTGCACACCACATGGTGTGTGTAAATGCTGGCATGTGTTTCCCACTTAGGCTGGTTACCCCGCATTTAGGTTAATCTTCTTTGTGGTGTGGTCTAGATATCCAGACAAATTTACGGGATTCTGCCGGATGAGCATCGAAGCATTTGACAGGCTGCTCGAAATTGTCAGGCCACACATTACCAAGCAGAATACCTGGATGAGGATGGCGATTACTGCTGAGGAAAGGTTGCTCATCACCTTGCGGTAAGTTGCCACATTTCTGCGTGTCATCTAACATACAATCATTTTCTCTATTGTGCATTTTGCGAGCTTGGGTACGTTTCTTGTTTCCCCAAACATATGTATTATAGTCTCCCTACATGTTGTTCTTCCTAAATAGTGGGATGTAATGTAATGCCTGATGTTTTTTGGTTTCAGATTTTTGGCCACCGGCGAGACGTATGCATCCCTGCACCTCCAATTTCGTGTGGGCAAATCCACCATTTCCCAAATTGTGAAGAGCACATGCAAAGTTCTGTGGGAAGAGTTGCAGCCCATTGTCATGCCTTGCCCCACTCCCGAGATTTGGTTAAATGTCGCAGCTGGCTTTAGAAATGTCACCCAGTTCCCAAACTGCATAGGCGCAGTTGATGGCAAGCATGTAAGGGTGCAGCAGCCACCGCACTCAGGATCACGCTTCTTTAATTACAAGAAGTATTTTTCGGTCGTCCTGATGGCGGTGGCTGATGCACATTACAAATTTGTTACCATTGATGTTGGTGCCTATGGTAGTACTGGGGACTCCCGGGTGCTGCGAGCCTCCCAGATTGGCCTCCAAATTCTCATAGATAACGTGTCTCTCCCCCCTCCGACACCTCTTCCAGGAACCACGCGTCCAGTCCCCTTCGTGATGGTATCGGATGAGGCATTTCCTTTGAGCCCTAACCTGCTGCGCCCATACCCACGAAGGGGACTGAATGTCCGTCGTCGGATTTTTAATTATAGGCTGAGCAGGGCACGACGTTTCGTCGAGTGCACGTTTGGCATCATGGCAAATCAGTGGCGGGTCTTTACCTCGGCCATGCAATTGGAGGAAAACACCGTTGATGCGGTCATCAAGGCATGTTGTGTCCTCCATAACTACCTCCAGGAATACCGTCAAGAAGTTGAGGGCGACTCACTTCTGCCCTATGTTGGCAGTGCCATTAACTGGGGTTCTGCTGGTCAGGGCAGTAGTGGTGTACGCGTACGAGATATTTACTCGGATTATTTCCTCACTTCTGAAGGGGCCGTACCTTGGCAATACTCCTGTGTTGGCGGGGTGCGGCCAA
Organism: Rhinoderma darwinii; assembly: GCF_050947455.1. NCBI lineage: Eukaryota > Metazoa > Chordata > Amphibia > Anura > Rhinodermatidae > Rhinoderma > Rhinoderma darwinii. The sequence continues at coordinate 61,567,982 of NC_134692.1, read as the reverse complement.
CCCAGCAGTAATCGGTTTAATGTCCAAACAGTAGGCAATTCTGTCATTGATACTCCTATGGAATGGAAAATTGTGTGTTGGATGTGCTTCCTTTGCAATAAAATAATGCACTATTACTTGGATTTGGCCTAAGTGTGTGTATTTGATGAATCCCATGTCTGAATAGGGAGTATGATGTCTAGGTTGCCTTTCTTGGTTGAGCACACCATAGCATCTCAAACCACACAGTATTTACTAAATGAAAACGGCCACACTGTGAACAATCGTTATCGTCCCCTTGATGCCCTCCCGCATTTTGGCCTCCTCCCATCCAAATCAAAAAAAACACAAGTCAGAGTCATAAATTCAACGGAACTTTGATGGAACGTATGCACATCACAACTAAATACAAGTCGAATCATGTAAGTAACAAATATTAAATACCTGGTACATTAGCGACCAAACAAAAAACAAAACATACTACAATATGTGGAAGCGCGGGGGGCTTAATTGTGGATGCGACGAGGGGGCAGAGGAGGAGGTTGAGGTAGGGGGCATGTATGCCGCAGAGGTGGGAGGATGGATATGAAGAGGTGGGAGAGTGGACGAGTATGGGGTGGGCAAAGGGTTTGGGACATTGGGGTATGGGCGGAAAGTGGAAGCAGAGGGATGTCCATGAGTCCAGGGGGAAAAATAGGGATCGGGCTGCAGGGAGGGTGCAGAGGCAGGAGGTGGGGCGTGCGGCACAGCGGCAGACGTCTCAGCCCTACGGCCAGTTAGTGTTCGCAGGTGAAAAATGAGATCTCCCACATCGGGTAGGGCCTGGGGGGCCTCAAAGATATCGGCCAGGGCGAAGACACAGGTCATATATGCCGCCCGCCGAGTATTTTCCATCTCGCGGCATCGCCCACCAACGGCATTCCCGAAACTGGTGTATTGGTCTTCGGCCTCCACCCTCCGAATCATGCGCATGGCTTGGCCCTCTACCGTGTCACTTTGGTCTTCTGGCGTATGGCGCTTTCGGCCACCCACTCTTTGGCGCGGTCGGGAAGTAGCTGCCGTGGGGGCTGGAGAGGTGTCGCCACGCGGAGTTGCTGGTGCCGGGGTTGGCTGGTAGGGCGCATCTTCCTCAGCCACCATTGATGAGGAGCCTGCCACGGCCTGCTGCTGCACCTGGCCACGTGCACTCCGTTGTGGCGTCCGGGGTGGTACATTTCCAGACGTTCTGCATGGAAAAAAACGCTCATTGACTAAGGGGATTCAGAAGACATTTCTCCAACAGTTTGTCAGTCGCTAATCTCGTTAACATATCCTTTTGCCATTCTACACACACCCCAACTGACACCAATCTTTGGGGGGGGGGAAACTAAAGACGTATTCTCGTCATGAAGAGAATGAGTTACATAAGCAACACAGAGTGATATGTGATAATGTGTACGGTCAGGGGTCATTTTCGTGACAACACTGGCAAAAGGAAAACAAACATGTGGAATATAATCTTCACGCAATAGACATTGCATTACGTTATTTTTGAATCACATGTTTCATGCGCTCCCTTTTATAACCCAGGTGTGTGTGCGAATAGAGACTTACCTTCGTAGCTCCCTGCAGGGAATGAGGAAAGCCAGTTCCTCATAGTAGGCTATGGCACGGCCCCGTGAAGGAGAGGAGCCACTTGCAGGTGTCTTTGATAGCTGTTTGCGGAACCGGTCTCGTACTGTCCTCCACCGATTGCGCACATCATTTTCTGGAAAAGGAAGGATGTGTTTTAAATTAGGGCATAGTGGATGAAGTCAGGTGTATACAGCTCAATTGCGTCCTCTGGCCTGTCGTGAGGATATATCATCAATGCAACCACATCATTGGGGCAGAACTTGAGTAGACAGCAACTATGGCTACGCCTGGGTTGCCACCACCTCTTGCCATGGCAAAAATAGGCCACGACGCCACCAAGATGCTGGCAAACATCTGCCCATGCATTTAAATGTGCATATGGTTGTCCACGCTTGCAAAAGGTACTTCAGGTCGTTAAATGGAGTGTGTAAGGCAGGATTTAGTGCCGTCAATAGGCCATGTGCACATACCCTTACAGTCGGGGAAAAAGGGATCAGCAACTGCGCATGTGCCATAGTGACATGTCAAAAGTTGGGGTATGGTTTAGCAAGGCAGGAAAGGAAATTAGTGCTGATTTTTGCTAGCATGCTAATGATGCAAACCAACCTTTGGCAACAGTGTTTTGACCTCTCTGCATTACAAACTAAATGCAAACTTACCAATCACTCCCTGCTCCCTCTCCAGCATCCCGTCCCACTCGGGGTACAGTCCGCGGCACACAAACGACCATCCCTCGTCACGGGCGTTGCGGTCGCTGTAGGCAGCTATCGAGCTGTCCCAGATCTCTGGCCTACTATGCACCTATAAAAATCCCAAAAAATTGCATAATGCTGTTTGCTTGGTACTCTGGAATCACAGTGGAGCTGTTACATGGTGATCTGCCTTAAGAAAATGGACATTCTGCAGGTGCTGCTAGTGTTAATCCATACATAGTAGACATCTTGAAACAACATGACACAAACATATACATGTACTTACCAGATTAATGAGGGACGAAACCTCCATGTCCATACGTCTGTACCTCGACATGGCAGCCTGTGTTCAGAGTTGGCTCTTAACTTTTTTTAAATTCTCTGTCAGGCTGCAAGCCGAAAATGGCGTCTTCCTTTTGTAATATGCTGAATGCTGATGTCATATCCTGCTCCGGCAGGAAATACGCACCGCACCACTAACTAAATCCGCACCACACATAACATCTGCGGACTTCATTGCGGAATTTCGATTCTCCATTGAAGTGAATGGAGAACTTCCGCAATGAGTCCGCAACCAGTCCGCCACTGCTCCGCAACAGACAGAGCATGCTGCGGACACCAAATTCCGCTCCGCAGCCTATGCTCCGCAGCGGAATTGTACGCATCGTGTAAACGAACACTGCTAAATTAAAGTGAAAGTCAATGGAGAAACGGCTCCGCTGCGGATTAACGCTGCGGAGTGTCCGCAGCGGAATTTAAGTGAAAATCCGCTATGTGTGAACCCGCCCTTACGCTCCGTTTAGATTTCTTTCCTGGTTCTGTGGTTCTAATCCTGGTATCGTCTCCTTGCCTGACTTCAAACTACGGTTCTGTCTCATCCTCTGACTTGCTACATCCCTACTAATCCGTTTACGACTATTTTGGGGATCGCAAACTGGGAATACAATGAGGTAAGAGCACAACTCCTTGCGGTGTGTAAGGATGGAGATTGGGAGATTCCTTAGCCGCTGCACCCCAGTCTAGCAAGTGTCAAACCGATTGAGGCTATGGCTAAGTTCACACTTGCATTGTATAATCCATTACTCTGATCCGTTTTTAGATGAGAATAAGGATATAAACGGGTCCGTTAAAAATCCCATTGAAATCAAAATAACGGATGCAAACAGATTACAATCTGTTTGTATCCATTTTACATTGAAACCAATGGTAAAATAACCCATTCATTAGACATCCGTTTTTTTGAACGGAGAAAAAAGTCCTGTACTCTTTTATTTCCGTCGTAAAACAATAACATAAAATAACATAATGCAATTAAAAATCCCAGTAATTTGAATGGAATTTTTAACGGATCTGTTTTTATCCGTTATTCTGATTTAAAACGGATCTGAGTAACGGATTATACAACGCAAGTGTGAACTTAGCCTTAGGCCTAATTCGCACGAGCGTTTTATACAACGAGCGTCACATGGACGTATGTAATTCAATAATGCCATTCACATGGCCGTTGTTTCAAGGATCCGTGAGAATATAGGACATGTCCTATTTTTTCACGCTTCCCACATACCTCCATAGACTCTAGTCTATGCACCTCGGACGTGAAAAACGTCAGATTTTCATGTCCAAAATGTGCAACGCTCGTGTGAGATCGGTCTTAGGCCAGATTCACACGAACGTTGCGTTTTTGCGCGCGCAAACAACGCAGCGTTTTGCGAGCGCAAAAACCATTTGACAGTTGCGTGTGTCATGCGTGTCTGATGCGCGGCTGCGTGATTTTCGCGCAGCCGGCATCATAGAGATGAGGCTTGTCAACGCCCGTCACTGTCCAAGGTGCTGAAAGAGCTAAATCTTTCAGCACCCTCGACAGTGAATGCCGAACACAACAGCGAAAAACCTGTAAAAAAAAAAGATAAAGTTCCTACTTACCGAGAACTTCCCGGCCGTTGCCTTGGTGACGCGTCCTTGGTGACGCGTCCTTGGTGACGCGCCTCTCTTGACATCGGGCCCCACCTCCCTGGATGACGCAGCAGTCCAAGTGACCGCTGCAGCCTGTGATTGGCTGCAGCCTGTGCTTGGCCTGTGATTGGCTGGAGCTGTCACTTGAACTGAAGTGTCATCCCGGGAGGTCGGACTGCAGGAAGGAGACAGGAGTTATCGGTAAGTTAGAACTTCGGTTTTTTTTACAGGTTAATGTATTTTGGGATCGCAAGTCACTGTCCATGGTGCTGAAACAGTTTAACTCTTTCAGCACCATGGACAGTGACTATCTCCTGACGTCGCGTACCGATAATTTTTTTGCCGGGATCGGCCAAAACGAGTTTGGCCGAACCCGGTGAAGTTCGGTACGCTTGTCCGGCTTCGCTCATCGCAAAGACACTCCGTTTGGATGTTCGGAAACAGAAAAGCACGTGGTGCTTTTCGGTTTTCATTCATCCTTTTCACTGCTGTTGCGCGAATCACGCTCGTCCCACGGAAGTGCTTCCGTGTGGTGCGCGTGATTTTCACGCACCCATTGACTTCAATGGGTGCGTGATGCGTGAAATACGCAGAGTTATTGAACCTGTCGCGCTTTTTGCGCAGCAGACAAACGCTGCGCAAAAAGCACGGACTGTCTGTACTGCCCCATAGACTTGTATTGGTCCATGCGTGCCGCGTGAAAACCACGCGGCCCGCACGGACCGAATACACGCTCGTGTGAATCCCCCCTAAGGGACCACACGGAAGCACTTCCGTGGGACGAGCGTGATTCGCGCAACAGCAGTGAAAAGGATGAATGAAAACCGAAAAGCACCACGTGCTTTTCTGTTTCCGAACATCCAAACGGAGTGTCTTTGCGATGAGCGAAGCCGGACAAGCGTACCGAACTTCACCGGGTTCGGCCAAACTCGTTTTGGCCGATCCCGGCAAAAAAATTATCGGTACGCGACGTCAGGAGATAGTCACTGTCCATGGTGCTGAAAGAGTTAAACTGTTTCAGCACCATGGACAGTGACTTGCGATCCCAAAATACATTAACCTGTAAAAAAAAACGAAGTTCTAACTTACCGATAACTCCTGTCTCCTTCCTGCAGTCCGACCTCCCGGGATGACACTTCAGTTCAAGTGACAGCTCCAGCCAATCACAGGCCAAGCACAGGCTGCAGCCAATCACAGGCTGCAGCGGTCACTTGGACTGCCGCGTCATCCAGGGAGGTGGGGCCCGATGTCAAGAGAGGCGCGTCACCAAGGACGCGTCACCAAGGACGCGTCACCAAGGCAACGGCCGGGAAGTTCTCGGTAAGTAGGAACTTTATCTTTTTTTTTTACAGGTTTTTCGCTGTTGTGTTCGGCATTCACTGTCGAGGGTGCTGAAAGAGTTAGCTCTTTCAGCACCTTGGACAGTGACGGGCGTCGACAAGCCTCATCTCTATGATGCCGGCTGCGCGAAAATCACGCAGCCGCGCATCAGACACGCATGACACACGCAGCTGTCAAATGGTTTTTGCGCTCGCAAAACGCCGCGTTGTTTGCGCGCGCAAAAACGCAACGCTCGTGTGAATCTCCCCTGAGGGTATGTTCACACGGCGGGGGTCCGTAACGGCTGAAATTACGGGGATGTTTCAGCCTGAAAACATCCCCGTAATTTCAGCCGTACCGGCATGTGCAGGCGCTTGAACGCCGCGTCAATTACGGCCGTAATTAGCGCTGCTATTCATTGGAGTCAATGAATAGCGGCTCCAATTACGGCCAAAGAAGTGACAGGTCACTTCTTTGACGCGGGCGTCTATTTGCGCGCCGTCATTTGACAGCGGCGCGTAAATTTACGCCTCGTGTGAACAGACAAACGTCTGCCCATTGCTTTCAATGGGCAGATGTTTGTCAGCGCTATTGAGGCGCTATTTTCGGGCGTAATTCGGGGCAAAAACGCCCGATTTACGTCCGTAAATAGGCCGTGTGAACATACCCTAAGGGTATGTTCACACGGCGGGGGTCCGTAACGGCTGAAATTACGGGGATGTTTCAGCCTGAAAACATCCCCGTAATTTCAGCCGTACCGGCATGTGCAGGCGCTTGAACGCCGCGTCAATTACGCCCGTAATTAGCGCTGCTATTCATTGGAGTCAATGAATAGCGGCTCCAATTACGGCCAAAGAAGTGACAGGTCACTTCTTTGACGCGGGCGTCTATTTGCGCGCCGTCATTTGACAGCGGCGCGTAAATTTACGCCTCGTGTGAACAGACAAACGTCTGCCCATTGCTTTCAATGGGCAGATGTTTGTCAGCGCTATTGAGGCGCTATTTTCGGGCGTAATTCGGGGCAAAAACGCCCGATTTACGTCCGTAAATAGGCCGTGTGAACATACCCTAAGAGAACCCACTTCTCCGGTTAGAAATATAATAGTATAATTCCTCTTTTGACAACACAAAACGAATAATTTCACAATGGGACTCACAATGTAAAAGCAGCTAAGGCTTTGCACAGTTATTTGCCTTTATTATACATGCTTCATTTAGTACAAATGTTCATAAACTGGGCAAGATCATATTATTTCTGTGGTACATCTACATTGGTATACTGCTTCTCTGTTAGGTAATACATTGCCTGGCTTATTACTATTACACACAAACTGGCACGAGCCGATTATTTAACACTTTGTTACATTAACATGGCAGAAAGATTACTGATGACCTTCCTTAGATATTGTGCAGGTGGAAATAACATAGGAGACAATGACTGGAGCAGGTGCTGTATCAATTAAGCCAGCAGGAGAGACTATGAGCCATTCACAGAGTAATCAGATTACAATTCAGAGGAGAAATCACGACTTCCTCACAAGGTCCATTTACTCTCATGCTGTAATTGAGATGGCAGGCATTGCTTCTCCCTGTGCTTCCATCACGATGCTGCATGTGTAGTAGGCATTAGTGGTCTGCTAGAAAAAAATAAACTGTATATACGGTATCTCCTTTACAAAAAAAAAACATATTTATACAAGATGATGCACACTAACCTAATAAGTACAGATGACTTAAAACAAAAAATAAGTAAAAAGTCAAATTAGTTCATTGATTTGCCATACACACATCTTCCTATGTCCTGGTGCACGGTAATGGTATGTTCACACAGAGTGTTTTCAGGCGTATTTCTGGGCGTTTATGCCTAGAAAAACGCCTGAAAAAGCAGAAGCAGAACGCCTCCAAACATCTGCCTATTGATTTCAATGGGAAATACGGCGTTCTGTTCCGATGGGGCGTTTTTTTACACCTCGAGAAAGAAGTGCATGTCACTTCTTGGGACGTTTTTGGAGTCGTTTTTCATTGACCCTATAGAAAAACAGCTCCGAAAACGGCCGTAAAAAACGCAGCGAAAATCGCGAGTATGATTAAAAAGCGGCTGAAAATCAGGAGCTGTTTTCCCTTAAAAAAAGGCTCCGTACTTTCTGACGTTTTTAATTTTGTGTGTGCACATACCCTTACTGTTTTTTTCTGCGGTTTTGTTGAGTTTTTCTTTGCCACAATTTTACAAAAATTGCTACAAAATAAAAGGCAAAAAATAAATCTCACATCCACGAGAAGGAAAACTGGAGTAAAAGCCCAAATCAACCAATCACATTTCTGCTTTCATTTTTCAGTCTGACTTTAAAAAATGGAGCGTGGAACCTAATTGGTTGCTGTGGGCAACTGCTCCACCTTTTTCTTTGCCTAGGGTTGATACATGTAGAGGGAAGTATGTTTTAAGTACAATGGCAAAATATAATTTTTTGTATTGTCACATGAACAGACTTTGGGGGCTTAGAATGGATTCACCATGAGTTTGGAATTTAAAGGGAATCTACGATGACAGATCTGTAAAGAGGAACTAAGTAAAACATGTCAGTGGGTTAATGGTCCCCCAACTCTCATTTGATGTAAAGGCGGTGTATGGCTGCAAGGCACACATAATAAACATGGGCTTTATTTATCAAAATTGTCTAACAGAAATATTGCCCTTGTTGTCCATAGCAACCAATCACAGTGCAGATTTTATTTTTTTCAGAGCAGTTAAAGATATGAAAGTTGAGCTCTGATTGGTTGTTATTAACAATAAGGCCAGTTTTTCTATTAGACAGTTTATATATACATAGCTGCCAACATTTGAATTTTTTTCCCAGCGACACTTGGGTGTGGCTTCTTTGGTGGGTGGGTCTTAGGGGATGTGGCTTAACTGGTGGGTATGGCTAATGGGCGTAGCTTCCTTCCAAGAATTTCTGCATACAAATAAACAAACAAACAAAACTTTCTGCACTAGTTTGGCTGACAACCACTATGGTGGCCAGTATCTCTCTCTGATTATCCAGTTGTTTACAGGCAAGTGATGTCTCACTTTATCACTAGGGCTAGGTAATATGAGCTGACCACTATTGGTAGCATAAAAACCAGCATAGATAGTGCCACAGTCAGTGGCCCTTGTAGATGGTGCTCCACACTGCTCCCTGTTGATATTGCCACACACTGCTTCCTGTAGATGCCACTGTGCCACCTGTAGATAGTGGCACACACTCACTATGTAGATAGGGCCACAGTGCCCACTGTAGATAATGCCACAGTGCCCTCTGTAGATGTAGATAGTGCCACAGAACACTCTGTAGATAGTGCCACAGTGCCCTCTGTAGATAGGGCCACACACCCCCTGTAGATAGTGCAACACATACACCCTGTAGATAGTGTCACACTCAAGCCCTGTAGATAGTGTCAAACACTTCCTTGTATAGTGCCACACACACCCTTGTAGATAGTGCCACACACCCCTGTAGATAGTGCCATACACACACCCAGATAGGTAGCGCCACACCCCCTATAGATAACGCTACCCCCTCCCTCTAGATAGCGACATTGGAGTTCCCTCTAAGAGTGAAATCCCCAGTGGGATACCACTCCAGAAGAAGCCCCTGACATCACAGTCCATATATGAATAGTGACATCAGGGGCTTTTCCAGAACGCTCTGGCTGGCGATTTCGGTCTAGGCGGAGCCCCTGGTAGTCAGGGGCTCCCTCAAGGAGAGGAATCTCCAGTCAGAGCGTCAGCAACGCTCTGGCTGGGGATTCTGGTTCAGGAGGAGCCCCTGACTTCACTGTCCATATATGGACAAGGACGTCAGGGGCTCCCTCTAGAAGCGGAATCTCCGGTCAGAGCATCAGAATTGCTCTGGCTGGGGATTCCAGTCCAGGAAGAGCCCCTGACCTTACCGTCCATATATGGATAGTGACGCCAGAGGCACCTCCAGGAGTGAAATTCCCAGCCAGAGCGTCATCAACGCTCTGGCTGAGAATTCTGCTACAGGAGGAGCCCCTGACTTCACTGTCTATATATGCACAGTGACATCAGGGGCTCCATCTATGAGCAGAATCAATGGCCAGAGCGTCGGCAACTGGCGGGGGATTACGCTCCAGGAGGAGTGAGTGGCAGAGAAGGGAGCGGATAGTTTCCGGCTCTGCCATAGTATTAAATTGTATCTGTGTCCTGAGAAAGCAGGCAACATTGAATATGGCAGTTGGACACATCTGGGACAATAATTTACCGGGACTGTCCCTGTAATTTTGGGACTGTTGGCAACTGTAATATTGTGTATATAGTGTGTGTTGGGCCAAGTTTGGGGCACAGCCCAGCAGGTGCTGAGATGAGCATGTCCAAACAATATCTGGAATCTGTTCCAGAAATTTATATTTTTTCACATTAGAGATAAAAGAGATTTACACGTAAGATGTGATGTGTGAATCGGGGGCCTAGAGAAAGGCTAATATTAATTTGTCACATTACCAGGCCACCTTTTTTTACCTCATAATATTATTTCACAAAGATTTTGTACATTTTGTGTAAATTATTCATTCACAGTTTAAATATAACGTGTAGACAGACACAATATCCAAGGGTAAATGACTTAATCTTCTTCATATACAATAGGCCTTTGCAACAACTTCTGAGAAACGTTGCATTTAAAGAAAAGGCATCTGTTCATAGGCAAGTAAAATGCAATCCCAATAATACTAATGAAGACGCCTTCTTTACATTGAGGAAGCTCTTGTTCCATTTTAAGTTTGTCTAAATAATAAATGTAAAGTACAAATGTTATTAATAATGAATCAGTGAGGAAAAATATTTCAGTTCATACATTATTACTGGTAGATATTGCACTGCAATGAGAAAATAATCTGTTCAACGCATCCTTTAAAGACAGTAAAAAAAAAAAAAAAAATGGCAGCGTTTTCTCATTTCCAGAGACAGTGTGTAGTTTGGGGTTTGTCTGCTACAAATGCCAGAAAATGGATCTTGTATGTGAATCAATATTTGACAACTGCTGTTGGGCCTAGCGTTGCCATGGCTACTGGAGGACACTTGGCAACTGTGGCCTAACAGGTCACACCCTCTGCTGTTACAGTGTCTCTGGAGAGATGACCTTTAGCTTCTTTTCTTTAATTTTTTTCCACTGTCTCAATAAAAAAGGCTTTTCTTTTTCTCCCATGTCACTAAGCTCTAAATTGTCTTTGTTAACACATTTACAGATTGAGAAAAAAAGTGCAATCGTACAAAACACCTGTCATGACCACACTTCTTATTCAATGTGCAACCGTGTGTGCAATGACAATTTAGTGCTTATCGACTGGAGGACAAGGCACGTGGCCATAATAACCAGGCAGACTGACTGACCCGAATGTCGGGAAATGACTCAGTGCTAGGTAGGTTTCTCAATGTGGAAACAAAATCACCTGAGAACAGATATACTGATGTTATGATCCTATCTGGCCATTTATCAAACTGGAAACCTAAAAACAGGGACACCTTCATGGTGCATACCTCCAACGGGACTACAAAGGATCAACTAAAAGTAGAATTTTTTATTTACTGAAAAGTCTCAGCAATACAACGCATTTCAGAACACCAGAGGCCCATTTCTAATGGGACTGTATATAATTCAGCGAACACCAGCTATTTAAATTACAGAAACAGCGCCAAAACCCATAGGTTCTCAATGCCGTTCCACTGGGCGTGTGAAGAATACAGTTACAAAGTTGCAAAACTATATCAAAATAATTTGTTCAAAATAACCATACATAAAAGGAATACGTGTATATACTCAACAAATGTATATTAATCAGGCTAGAACGTTATTATTAAAAAGTACGCCAAACTGTACAAAAAGACATGGACCGCACGTCCACTTTGTATACATTGTTGCAAAGCGAAATTTATAAACATGAATATGAGGTTCTTTGTTAATATTTTGATCAAACTGAATACGTGGCCCAGAGCTAAGATGGCTTAGTCTGGCGGGATGCTGCTGAACTTCTGGGCTGCTCCCCCTGCAGGTGCTGTGTTCCAGCAGCATTGATTGTCATGCGATAACACCCCTAATAGAGTAGGGAACCACTTGAAAGAGGTCACCGTGAAGTGGCAAGTGGGCTTATACAGTTTGATCAAGATGTTAACAAAGAACATCATGTTCATGTTTATATATTTCACTTAGCAGCAATAGATCAATGTATATAAAATGGATGCGCGGTCCATGTCTGTTTATACAGTTTGGCCTATTATTATAAAATGCTCTTGTGTTGCCCACAGCTCGAAAAATTCACTACAATATACGCCGTAGATTTCCTTTCTTAATAGATTAGGCGTATTTTACTCCAGTGTTCTTTATATTAAGAATGACGTATAAAATGCAAGTCTTAATGAAATCAGCTTAATGAAGGGAATTTATAAGACTGACGTTTCATATGCCCAGGGCTGCACTGTCCATGAGGCAAGGTGAGTGTCTCGTCTCAGACGGCCTGCTGCTTCTCTGAGGGGGTGGTGGCGTCACTGAAACCAACTGTCGCCACCTCCTACTGCACTATAAATGTATCTGCATCTATAGAACGCAGATATAATTACATGGATGACTAGGCAGGGCAAGGAACATTAGTTCCCTGCGCTGCCATTCAGCGCATTTCAATGACGCAAGTGGCGCGATTACGTCATTGCGCTACTTGCGTCAATGAAATTCAATGAATGGCAGGGAAACGATGTTCCTTGCCCTGACGTTCAGCGCCTTTCAATGGCACAAGCGGTGCAATGACGTCATCGCGCCACTTGCCTCATTCAGCTTCAGAAGACGCCAGGCCTGCGTTGCTAGAGGACGGCGTGGGAACTAAATCAGGTGAGTATGTACATTTTTTTTTTAGTTACCAGTGTGAGTGCCATTATCTAAAGGGGGCTTTATCTACAGGGAGCACTATCTACAGGGGACTCTGGGGGGCTATATCTACAGTGGACTCGGGGGGGCTCTATCTGCAGCAAACTCTGGGGAGCTCTATCTACAGGGGACTGGGGGGCTCTATCTACAGGGGAATCTAGGGGGCCATCTCTCCAGGGGGTACTATGTATGGGGGCACTATCTCCAGGGGGCACTATGTATGGGGGCACTATCTCCAGGGGGTACTATGTATGGGGTCACTATTTATAGAGGCCACCATCTCTAGTGGCACTATGTATGGGGGCACTATCTCCAGGAGGCACTATGTATGGGGGCACTATCTCCAGGGTTGCACGATGTATGGGGGGCACTTTGTATGGGGGGCACTTTGTATGGGGGCACTATACACAAGAGGGCACTTTCTCCATGGGGCTCTATGGTGGGGCGCTATCTACAGGGGGCACTGTGTGTGTGTGTGTGTGTGTGTGTGTGTGTGTGTGTGTGTGTGTGTGTGTGTGTGTGTGTGTGTGTGTGTGTGTGTGTGTGTGTGTGTGTGTGTGTGTGATACAGTGTATGGCTCTTTTATAATCAGGGACATAGTGTATTGCACTATTATATTTAGGGTCATAGTGTGTGGCACCATGAGAATTTAATCCTCGCTTATTGGTGTGGAAATGTTTGAAAAGTGAGAGATTGAAGACATCCGAGTGGCAAACTTCAGAAATGGGTCGTGGCTGGGAGAAGTCGTTATGTGGTCTGGACTGGATGAAGAAGAAAAGAGAAATAGAATGACTCCAACCTGAGAAGATGTCACCTGTGAGTCACTCAATGTAAATGTTTATTCTGCCTCTAATCAGTACTGTAATTACTGTATGATCTGCAGCGAGATGATGGGTGTTATGATTTGTTTTTTTTTTTTAAAAAGCAACTCCCGGCTATTCTTACCATTGTTCGGGTCATGCTGGGAACTGTAGTTTTACGTTGTACAAACCTATATGGCAGGGGTTACACTGAATATTCAAATGATCTCTGTACTGAGATGTATTTGTTCCGGTCCTGTATATATGTACTGAGCTCTGTTCTGGCACTGTATATATGTACTGGGCTTGGTTCTGATGTTGTATTTATGTACTAAGCTTGGTTCTGGTGTTGTATTTATGTACTAAGCTTGGTTCTGGTGTTGAAAATATGTACTGAGCTCGATTCTGGTGCTGTATTTATGTACTGAGCTCGGTTCTGGTGCTGTATTTATGTACTGAGTTTGGTTCTAGTGCTGTATTTATGTATTGAGCTTGTTTCTGGTGCTGTATTTGTGTACTGGGCTTGGTTCTGGTGTTGTATTTATGTACAGAGCTTGGTTCTGTTGCTGTATTTATGTACTGAGCTTGGTTCTGGTACTGTATATATGTCAGAGCTTTGTTCTGGTTCTGTAATTATATAGGGTATATTTATAACAACAAAATTGCATGGAATTGTTGCAATTCATTGTTTATTTAATGGGAACCTGTCAGGTAGTTTTAACCTCTTGAATGTCCACCATGCGGTAATTCATGACCTGACAATATTTCCAAATATTCCCCTGTATGTTTTTTTCAGATGCAGCAAAAGCTAAAAGTCAACTTTTAAAAATTACGCACACTGTATGTTAATTACTCTATAAAGGGTCATGGGGCGGTGCCGCTATCCTAAAGAGTCACATAGTCCTGCCTCCAAACCCACCTTTCCATGCTTGATTGACACCTTCCTGGCTGTTCTACATCACTACCAGTCTTTTCCAGCTTTCTCGAAAGCGCCATTGCCTTGTACCCGATAGGCACGCACCGTGCAGCGAGGTGTACACTGCAATGGCGCACCCGCAACAGTTGGAGGAGGCTGGTAGTGATGGAAAACAGCCAGCAGGATATCAATTAAGATCTGGCGATGCGCCATTTAAATTTTCACCTCAGGCAGCAGAAAAGCTAGAATCGGGCCTGCATACCCCAGACCTAAAATGAAACATGCTTAAGTAAGATGCATTTGATTTATTAAAAGGCGCACGCCTTTTAATAAATTAGGCGCATCTCTGGCTGCCCGTGCACCAGAAGATCAAATCAAGATTTGTGCTATAATTTCCGCCTGCTTCTAGCATATATTATTGTAAATTTGTTGGCCGCATAAAAAAAATATTTTTTGCGAAAATTGCAACTTTTCTAAGCCAGGAAACTCCCCCATTACTGTTACAACAACGAACCAAAACAAGGTTGCTAAGTAACCAAAATAGGACACATTTAGGAAGATGCACACCTTCAGAAGGGATAGCATGGCTAAATAACCCATATGTTATCCCGGCATTAGGGAGACTACCAACCTTTCATTGTTTGTGCATATTGGGAGGCATGTTAAAGCTCAAAGTGAAATAAAAATACAAAGCACTGTAGGGGCTGTGCTTGGGTACTAACCCTTGGATAGCGTCACATGTAACCAAGAAACTGAACTGCCATTCCAGGTGCAACACTCTCAAAGACTGGGGAGCATCTGAGGCATCTAGGCAAACAAATTCTAGTGGTGTACACATGCGTATTAGGCAGAATATGGTAAAATCAGTGACTAATAGTAAATAACATTGTCCATGAATCCAGGTGAATACTTCCGGAGGTAGTCCAGTAGTACAAATATCATCTGGTCCTGGCTGTAAATAGATTCAGGGATGCTCACATATTAAACAAGTTAAAAAATAATAAGTTGAATTCCAGTCAAGACATAAAAATGATGTTGAAGCCACTACCTCATGGGTGATGTGTATCTGCTTTTTATTCTCTATTGCCTGCTTTTTAGCTTTGCTTCATTAGGGCACAGCTATGATCAACTGTTTTGACTGAATCAACAGCGCTATTGGTTCCGTCAAAAACAACAAAACCCGTCACAAAGGTGACAAATGGAAACCTTTAGCAACATTTCCATCACCATTGAGATCAATGGTGAGGGAAACGAAAGTTAAGGTTTCAGTTTGCCTTCCAACATCCAACCTGTGGTGTTTCATTATAAACTGACAGTCACTGGAGGAGCCCGCTTGAAAAAGGGGTGAAAGTTAGGAGGATACAGTGGGTGCTTTCAGTGGCACTGTGGCAGCCTAGCAAATGGGATGGTGGCGTGTCTGACACGAGTGATAATGTAAAATAACCCCATGTGATTTATAAACTATAATAAACACTCAATGACTATCTGTAATAAATATATTCATATTTTAATTTGCAATGAATGTATTACACATAATGTACGCCTTTCAATTTATCTGCCTGGAGTACCAGAGCACTTTGTCCTGCCCCTGATGGGCATTCATCGATTTAAGTGTGTACCATGTAATACTTTGTTTGCAGCATTCACACGCTCATTCCCCCATAGTAACAGATAACCGAGCTTCCAGCAGACATGCACCGAAATGTGTTTTACATTGTTGCATTGTAGATTTTATAATTCTGCATATAGGAAGTAATTTATTAGTGTAAGCCACATTATTAAAATGCAAGAAATGTAATTTATATGTTAGCAAGCAGAGATGCACATGTAAGTTTCTATTTATAGACAGAGGGTTAAATGTTAAAGTTCCCACTCTGTAAAATCCATGTTGTTTTGTTACTGGGTTCCTTTAATACAGAAGTTATGTGTTATTTATTATAATTATGTAATTAAGTCTCTATTAATCAATTAAAACATTACCCTGAGCTAGTTTGTAGATAACAGCATCCTCCTTGATAATAGTATCTTTCGAGATCGGCGTGTAAGCAGATTATGTAGATTATCTGGGGATCAGCTGTGTCTGTTTTGAGCCATGATACTCTACAGCTGCCATCTAATGCCAGCGGGTTAGCCATTTGTAATGTTTTCTTAGGGTATGTGCACACACACTAATTACGTCCGTAATTGACGGACGTATTTCGGCCGCAAGTAGTGGACCGAACACAGTGCAGGGAGCCGGGCTCCTAGCATCATACTTATGTACGATGCTAGGAGTCCCTGCCTCTCCGTGGAACTACTGTCCCGTACTGAAAACATGATTACAGTACGGGACAGTTGTCCTGCAGAGAGGCAGGGACTCCTAGCATCGTATATAACTATGATGCTAGGA
This sequence comes from Rhinoderma darwinii, assembly GCF_050947455.1. Taxonomy (NCBI): domain Eukaryota; kingdom Metazoa; phylum Chordata; class Amphibia; order Anura; family Rhinodermatidae; genus Rhinoderma; species Rhinoderma darwinii. The sequence continues at coordinate 61,551,405 of NC_134692.1, read as the reverse complement.
GCCCGGCTCCCTGCACTGTGTTCGGTCCGGTACTTGCGGCCGAAATACGTCCGTCAATTACGGACATAATTAGTGTGTGTGCACATACCCTTACTGGGCAACTCGTGTTTTCCTGGTGATTGTTCCTTTTCCTAGAAATGTTTTACTCCCTGCCCATCTGACAAAATATATTGTTGGGACTTGTATTTCTAACATGTCTCATGCACATGACCATCGGAACAATACGATGCCATACGCACTGCACCCTTAACTTCTGTGTGATATCATAATGTTTCTGTGTGTTTCTATCTGGCATTCATTATTGGTACTTATGAATACAAAGAAATCTCATTTTTTCAAGCTGTTTTTTTCTATTCAAGCCCCTATAGTTGAAGAATGAAAAACGGTATTCGTATAGTACGAATATGGATTATTTTTTTTGCAGATCTATATACACATATACAATTTTCTACTCTTCATTGACTTCTCTGTTGGAAAATTTGCATCCATACAACATTTAATGGAACATGCCATGATATTTTTTTTTTCCATGTGGCAGAGCACAGAAGTCTCCATAGGATAACATTAGTACCGTATTATGGATCCATGTAATTTGGTTGTGCACATGTTTTTTTTACTCTACGATTGATTTAAAGACTTATGTGACATTGACATCAGTTTACAGTTTACATAACTTTCCAAAAGCATTTTTAATCTGTCACTCCTTGTAAAAATAAATAATGAATATTAGCATTTCATTGAGGGGAAATCAAGTTCACAATAAGGGCTTATTCAGACGAACGTATAATACGTCCGTGCTACGCGCGTGATTTTCACGTGCGTCGCACGGACCTATGTCAGTCAATGGGGCCGTTCAGACTGTCAGTGATTTTCACACAGCGTATGTCCGCTGCGTAAAACTCACGACATGTCCTATATTTGGCTGTGTTTCGCGCATCAAGCACCCATTGACGACAAAGGGTGCGTCAAAACAGCGCACGGCACACGGACGCACTTCCGTGTGCCGAGCGTGATGCACGCTATATTAGTAAAAACTATGAATGAAAACAAAAAAGCACCACGTGCTTTCCTATTTACAAACATAAAAACAGAGTGTCATAATGATGGCGGCTGCGCGAAAATCACGCAGCCACGCATCATATGCTGCTGACACACGGAGCTGTTATGGACCTTTTGCGCGCACAAAACGCACACGCTCGTGTGAATCCGGACTAAGACTTTAATTATTTGCAAAGTTGGAAAAAAGTTGCAAAGGGAACTTTTGCAGAATTTCTAATATCGTGATTTTCTTTTGATTTCCACACAACTTTTAGCTACCGCTAAGCCTGATCCAAAACACATTCAAGAACTGGGGCTATCTTTACATTGTGCTAATGTTATTAATCTATGCACAAACTTTAATAAAAGGCATAAATACACAATGAGGCTGGGTTCATTCTGTGCGTTTTTGTTGTGTTTTTAATATGAGTTTTTTTGTTTTGGTTGATAAACCCCCATGCCTTTCAATGGGAGTTCATGTAGCAAAACAAATAAAACGCATGTTAAAAACGCAACAAAAACACAAAGTGTGAACCCAGCCTCAATTAAACCAAAGGCCTCGTTGATGTGTTTTATGGAATCCTATTAAAATAACTTTGGGGCAGCTAAACTCAAGTATCACCTATGTAACCACAGTAAATGCTGTAAATGTATCACTCTGTTGTTGTTTTTTTTACACACCCATCCTTCCCCATCAAATATAAGAAATCCTCAGACTACACAAGGGCCAGAATTGCCATAAGGCATATGCATATGGGTAGCCCTACTACAGGAGGGCTAACAGAACCGATCTGTGATGGCTTATGTTGGGCAGAGAGAGACGCTGCATTTTAGACCTGAATCGATCTCTGCTAGCTCAGGATCAAGTCAAGAAACGACATAAAACAGCCACTAATATGCTCTTTGTTTGTAGCATAGGGCGCATGGTGGGAGCATGTGGGAGGTCAGTATAGAAACAAATAGATCTCTATACTCTTATGGAGATCTGAATGTGTCATTATCATGTAAAAATAAGCACTGCCATTACGCCTCTTCCGCAAACAGAAGAAAGGGAGTAAGTTGGCCACCATGCTAAATCAAGGATGACTAAGTAAATAAAGAGGTTGTCCCAACTAGACAACCACTTCTCAGAAGAAAGCTGCCCTGGTGATCACTATGGGTCCGGCTTCTCTAACAATCAGCTGCATAGGATAGGCAACAATCGATTACATGGTGCCAAGTCTGCTATAACGGAACTTGCTCTCTCTAGTAGCTCTCCAATATTGCTCCCCTGTTCACACATGGGGCCGTTCACACATGCGTGAGTTTTCACACAGCGAGAGCCCGCTGCGTGAAACTCACTGCATGTGCTATATTGGTGCATGAAAACCATGTACCGCACAGGGATGCACATTTTGCGCATCAATTCGATTTTAAAAATGATTTAAAAAAAAAAAGGTGCTTTGCGAGTGGGTGAATAACGCTTGCCACTCGCAAAGCACACTTATGCATAACGCTACACACACGGACCAGATTCACGCGCGTTTTTCACACACATTAATCTGATGCGCTGTGAATGTAGCCTTAGTTTTCTTTTTTTTGACTCTCCCTTTATCTTCAACCAAATCTTACAGATAGCAACAATGATTATGATCCCCACAATAAACAAATAAAGAATAAATACTTGAAGAATAAATATAATGAAGCACAAAAAGAACTAATTATTCACTTGGCAGGGCTTCAATACATACAATTGAACTCAAGTTAAAATGTTTATCGTGTTTCTGCCTCTCTGAAAATGTAACATAATTTATATAAGTGGCTTTAATTTTCATCAGAATGTTTTTCATTATGAACTAAATAGTAATAAGTAAAGGTTTCCAGGTTATGTAGAGGATGCTAAAGTTGAGGACAATTAAAAAGGCCACATACTGTATGAACAGAATCACCGCTGATACAACAGACCTATCTTCTCGTCACTAAGGATTGGCACACAATGTTTTGCTACACTGTGTGTTTTTTTTAGGTAAAAATTACGTCAGCCAGATGTACTGTAACCTGTACTGTACTGTAACCTTAGAGAATATAATGAAATATTGCAAAGTCTACATACTCAGCGTTTTAGTTTGTGGCATTTTGGTGGCCTTTTTAGGTTCAGTGGCTTTTTTTTTTTTTCAAAACGCAGCATGCTCTATGCATGACGGGTTTTTCTGGTGTTTTTCCTATCAGATTCTCTATAGGAAAACACCAGCAAAAACGCATGTTCAAAATGTTACAAAATAAAAATCGCCACAAAAATAAGCTTAAATAACATTGCTATAAATGTTTCTTAGAATCCTCTATCTTGAAACAGCGGCTGTCCCACGGACCTATGTAATTCAATGTGGCCGTTCACACAGCCGTTGTTTCAATGGACCGTATGAAGGGGCCGTGGGAAAATAGGACATGTCCTATATTTTCACGCATCACACATCCCTCCATAGACTCTCAACTATGGGGGATGCGTGACATCGCGTCCCGCAGCGCAGAGCACAGATGCACCTCGGACGTGAAAACGGAGGTTTTTCACGTCCAAGATGCGCAGCGTACGTGGGAAACAGGCCTTAGGCCCCATGCACTCGACCGTAATTTTTATCCGTAATTACGGATGAAATTGCAAACCTATTCATTACTATGGACGACGGACACCTTTCCGTTTGTTTGTTTATATATATATGTATATATATATATATATATATATATATATATATATATATATATATATATATATCTTGTATACACCACCGTTCAAATGTTTGGGGTCACACAGACAATTTTGTGTTTTCCATGAAAACTCACACTTATATTTATCAAATGAGTTGCAAAATGACTAGAAAATATAGTCAAGACATTGACAAGGTTAGAAATAATGATTTTTATTTCAAATAATAATTTTCTCCTTCAAACTTTGCTTTCGTCAAAGAATGCTCCATTTGCAGCAATTACAGCATTGCAGACCTTTGGCATTCTAGCTGTTAATTTGCTGAGGTAATCGGGAGAAATTTCCCATGCTTCCAGAAGCCCCTCCCACAAGTTGGATTGGCTTGATGGGCACTTCTTGCGTACCATACGGTCAAGCTGCTCCCACAACAGCTCTATGGGGTTGAGATCTGGTGACTGCGCTGGCCCCTCCATTACAGATAGAATACCAGCTGCCTGCTTCTCCCCTAAATAGTTCTTGCATAATTTGGAGGTGTGCTTTGGGTCTTTGTCCTGTTGTAGGATGAAATTGGCTCCAATCAAGCGCTGTCCACAGGGTATGGCATGGCGTTGCAAAATGGAGTGATAGCCTTCCTTATTCAAAATCCCTTTTACCTTGTACAAATCTCCCACTTTACCAGCACCAAAGCAACCCCAGACCATCACATTACCTCCCCCATGCTTGACAGATGGCGTCAGGCACTCTTCCAGCATATTTTCAGTTGTTCTGCGTCTCACAAATGTTCTTCTGTGTGATCCAAACACCTCAAATTTTGATTCGTCTGTCCATAACACTTTTTTCCAATCTTCCTCTGTCCAATGTCTGTGTGCATTTGCCCATATTAATCTTTTGCTTTTATTAGCCAGTCTCAGATATGGCTTTTTCTTTGCCACTCTATCCTGAAGGCCCGCATCCTGGAGTTGCCTCTTCACTGTAGACGTTGACACTGGCATTTTGCTGGTACTATTTAATGAAGCTGCCAGTTGAGGACCTGTGAGGCGTCTATTTCTCAAACTAGAGACTCTAATGTACTTGTCTTGTTGCTCAGTTGTGCAGCGGGGCCTCCCACTTCTCTTTCTACTCTGATTAGAGCCTGTTTGTGCTGTCCTCTCAAGGGAGTAGTACACACCGTTGTAGGAAATCTTCAGTTTCTTGGCAATTTCTCGCATGGAATAGCCTTCATTTCTAAGAACAAGAATAGACTGTCGAGTTTCACATGAAAGCTCTCTTTTTCTAGCCATTTGGAGAGTTTAATCGAACCCACAAATGTAATGCTCCAGATTCTCAACTAGCTCAAAGGAAGGTCAGTTTTATAGCTCCTCTAAAAAGCAAAACTGTTTACAGCGGTGCTAACATAATTGCACAAGGGTTTTCAAGTGTTTTCTAATCATCCATTAGCCTTCTAATACAGTTAGCAAACACAATGTACCATTAGAACAGTGGAGTGATGGTTGCTGGAAATGGGCCTCTATACACCTATGTAGATATTGCATTAAAAACGAGACGTTTGCAGCTAGAATAGTCACTTACCACATTAACAATGTATAGAGTGTATTTCTGATTAATTTAATGTTATCTTCATTGAAAAAAACTGTGCTTTTCCTTAAAAAATAAGGAAATTTCTAAGTGACCCTAAACTTTTGAACGGTAGTGTATATTTTCGAAAGTTTGTTTGTTAGAAGCCCGATTTTTCATTGGTTTAAAATACGGATCACCAGTATTTCACCCGTATTTACGGACCCGTTTTCTCTGCACTAATTTCAGCACCCTGGACAGTGACTATCCCATGACATCGCCTAGCAACGCTCCCGTAATTACTGGTGCACACACGTAGCCACTCGTAATTACGGGAGCCCCATAGACTTCTATGGGCCTGCCCGTGCCGTAATTACGGCCTGAAATAGGACATGTTCCATATTTTTAAACTGCACGGGCACCTTCCCGTAAGCAAACGGGAAGGTACCCGTGGCCAATAGAAGTTTATGGTCCCGTAATTACGGGCCGTAATTACGGCCCGTGATTACCGGCGTTTTTACGTTCGTGTGCATGAGGCCTTCCCCCTTGGCACATCCTGTTAGTATGGTGGCCTCGATGACGTGATCCATTTTAAACCAATGAAAAATCGGGCTTCAGACAAACAAACTTTCAAAAATATATATAAGATGGGTATGTGTGCTGTAAGTAGAATGCATAAAGGCCATAAAGCTGTTTATCCATCTTGGACATTTATGGCATTTATCGATATGCCATAAATGTCAAAGATGGACAAACCCAATTCAACCTACACCACACTGACCACATTAAAATCCTTTTTTTTTTTAAACATATCTTATTTATTTATGTTTTATATATTTATTTTTAATCATGTCTTCTTTTGAACGTTTTTTTAATCTTTCTCCCTGGTTGTTTTTTTTTGTATTTTTTTTGGTAAAGATGATAATTGAAAAATATATTAAAAAAGGTTAAATATGACAAAAAAAAATTAAAGAATTTAAAAAAATTAAATAAATAATATATAAAATTAAAAAGACAAAATTAAAAAAATGTTAGTTAAAAAAATAAAAAAATATTAAAAACTGAAAATAAAAATATAAAACAAAAAAAGGGAAAAATAAAAGGTATTGTGCAGAAATACTTAAAATGAACCTGTTATCAGCATTTTAGCTATTACTCACTCCTCACTGGCCGCTGCTGTCAAAAGTTCATTGGTACTATTTCATCTCCTAAACTCCTCCTCTGACCTTAAATAATAGTCTGCAAACATTTTGTGCCTTTTATAGTAATAATTCAGCAGTCTCGTTCGTTCCTCTTCTTATGCCAGCCCACCGCTTGAAACTGCCCGCCCTGAATGCCGAAATCTTGTCTGAGATAGCATTCATGCACCCGTCATGTATGGTCCGACACCCTTCCATGCTTTGTCCAGGCCTCAAATATAGTTACTGCCCGTGCGCCGCTACAGTGTCCCCATGTGGGCACGTACCAGAACAAGACATTGATGCGCAAGCGTGGAATTTCGTGTGTGCTGGGGGGGGGGGTGAGGAGCTGTCAATCAAAAGTAAGGAGGCACAGCTAACTCGGAATTGCTTGAGGAATGAAGATATGACTCTTTTCGAAGGAAGATATGACTCTTTTACGCTCATTAGCATACTGCGCTGGAACACTAAAAAAATCAATACTATATGTACAGAACCGACTTAGAAGATAATTATAGGTTAGATGACAATGATTTTTTCCCCCGCTTTCACCAGGTATTGCTGGTTTAATAGGTGAAATGCTAGTGACAGGTTCCATTTAAGCTCGCAACCCACATCAAGGTCCTTATTCTCTTGCGAGTCCCTAACTAATAACTAAAACCAGGAACAACTAACTAGCTAAACAAAACATAATAAACAGAACCAACACAGGAATGACAACTGTCCATATCCAACTATCTACTGACGTGGATTGCATCCATCTGCCAAGGAACCGCCCCAGCAGAGGACACAAATTATTCTGCATAGAATTCTCAAGTCAACAGTCCAGCTGCTCCAGGTCTTTCATGAAGGGTGTTTTCCACAGAGATGGTAGAGATCGGAGGAAACTGCTTCAGGTCAATGTCAACCGCAGACTCATGAATCCTGCAGAAATTGTGGAGAATAACACTGGATTGAATAACCAGCATCACGTTCTGTGGATCCATTTGAAGAGAGCTCTGGAATACCCGCCATTTGTTGCTCAGAATCCTGAAGGCACACTCCACATACCGTCTCGCACAGGTGAGCCGGTAATTAAAAATATGCCTTCTTTCATCCAAACCACGCCAGGGGAATAGCCGCAACACATGGGGGGAAAGTCCAAATCTTTCATCTGCCACGATGACGTTATTATGTATGGTGGCAGCTATGGGGCATTATACTGTATGGGGGCAGTTATAGGGGCATTATTCTGTATGGGGGCAGCTATGGGGCATTATACTGTATTGGGGCATTATACTGTATGGGGCATCTGTGTGGGCATTATACTGTATAGGGGCATCTGTGTGGGCATTATACTGTATGGGTGTATCTGTGGGGGCACTATACTTTATGGGGGCATTATACTGTGTGGGGACAGCTATTTGGCATTATACTGTGTGGGAGGCACTATGGGAGCATGATACTGTGTGGGCTGAAACGGGTGTGTATGGGATTGGGCAGGATTAGAGGTGTGGCTTAAAGGGGAAAAATTGACACGGCGCTAGGCGCGGCACAGACGTTGTCCCTCTTTGCGATACGTCATAGTTGGGAGGTATGCATGCTCAACTGCAGCTCCATTCAAAGTCCTGCAGAGGGACCCTCAATCAATCAGAAAATGATCACCTATCCTGTGGATAGGTGAAAATTGTCCATTCAGGGAATACCCCTTTAAAATGTGATGAGAGATAGATAGCTCGATAGGTCGATAGGTGGATAGATAGATAATAGATAGATAGATAGATAGATAGATAGATAGATAGATAGATAGATAGATAGATAGATAGATAGATAGATAGATAGATAGCAGCCTCAACTCTCCTTGGGTATGATGCTGCAAGCTTGGCACATCTGTATTTGGATATATTGCCTCCCAATCTTCTCTGTAGATCCACTCAAGCTGTCAGGTTACATGAGAGTTGAAGCACAGCTATTTTTTTTTTAGGTTTCTCCAGAGATCTTGGCCCAGGTTCAAATCCAGGATTTGGCTGGCCCAGTTAAGGACATTCACAGACTTGTCCCAAAGCCAGTCCTGCCTTGTCTTGGTGGTGTGCTTAGGGCAGCTGTGCTGTTGGAAAGTGAATCTTCACCCCAGTCTGAGCTTTAGAGTGCTCTGGAGAAGATTTTCCTTAAGGATCTCTGTACTTTGCTCTGTTCATCTTTCCCTCAATCCTTTCTTGTATCCTAGTTCCTGAGATCTTCAGTACTGCAACCCTTCCCGAGATCTGTTCCTCAACACAATCCTCTCTGGGAAGTCTACAGACAATTCCTTCGACAATTCTTTTGTTTTTGCCTTGGCATGCATTTGATTTACCTCGACTGCAATCAGGTTTTAAAAACATCTCAGGGATGATCAAGGGAAACAGGATGGACTTAGAGTGTCATAGAAAATGATGAATACGTATGTAACTATGACATTTCAGGATTTTGTATTTTTTTAAATAAATGTTCTTATTTCTACAAACTTCATTTCACTTTATTATTGTGAGGTATTTTGTGTAGGTTGATGAAAAGAAAAAATGAATAATTTTAATTTTGAAATATGTCTGTAATGTAGCAAAATGTGTGAAAAGTGAAGAATTCTGGATACTTTCTGACTGCACTGTAGATATTTTCCTACATTATCAAGTTTGATTATGCTGTTACTTTTATATCAGAGATAAATTACACTTGTGTTTCCAAACCCAGAACAGACTGATTTAATTCTTTAGCTGAAATGTTATTCCATGAAGCAAATAGCTTGTCATGTGTAATAAAAACACATATAGATTTCCAATCAAACACACATTCAAACATTTTATTAGAGTCATAAAACCATTATAACCGCAGACTTGTAAATATATTTACTTTTATTTTGTCTCTTTGTGAGTCACCTTGTTATGTCTTTACTTTAAGGTTAAATTGTTTTTAGCTCATTTATGGATGCATAAAAATCCTAATTCATAGTCGCTCCATAAAATAAAAAAGGATGGGAAACAATTTTAGTATTACATGTTTATACAGGAGACACTTGTCTAATCGCCTCATGTATTTAACGTGGCATCACATTTCAGGCAATATGTGTTTTGTCCTAAATTTTGTTTGTATACATTTTCAGTCTTTAAAAGTAGATGGCATTTCAGCAGCATCAATATGGTCTATCTAGAATTTAGTTATTAGGGTGAATTCACACATGGCAGATTATGTTCCATTCATCTGAAAGTGGTTGTTTCTGTAGAAGGTGCATTGATTTCTGTAAGTTCTATTCACATGAATGGAATTGATTTTCAGTCGCAGAAATTTCTGCAACCAAATCTGCCACAGGTGAATCCACCCCTAATTATATCGTGTTCATGCAGCTTTTCGGACGGAATCATTGTTGCAAAAAACAAAGTTGGAAAAAAAAGCCAATACTTACCTCAGTGAGATTCCCATAGTGACGCGTCTCTCTGTTCTCTGTGCAGTCCAGCATCCTGTGATGACGCTGCAGTTCATGTGACCGCTACAGCCTGCGATTGGCTGCAGCAATCACATGGGATAAAATGTCATCTCAAGAGGCCATGCTACATGGGGGAGCTGAAGGAACAAGGAGTCGTCGCTATGACAACCCCAGAGGGATAAGTATACTTTTTAAATTAAATTTAAACAAAAAAAGTTTTGTTTTTTTTAGATTTACGATTTTTCCATTGGGATCACAGCTTTTCCGTTGCAAAAATCACAACATTTGTTGTGCAACAATTTGACAGCAGAAAGGAAATCTGTTGTGGAAAATCCGCAGCTAATCCGCCAAGTGTGAACATACCCTTAAAGCAGATTGTTGCAGACCCCGCCTCTCTAAACAGAGACGCAGCTGATCGCACACAAGACAGGATATCAGCTGTGTCCGACAATCGCTCCTTGGTGTTATGCCACAATTTTTTTGATAATCATGGCAATAAACTGCATTTTGATTAAAGAGTGTGAACATACACTAAGCAGACCTAGGCTCTATTCACACTAATGTTTTTCTCTATATTAATATTACAGAGAACTATTTCCATTGTCCCGACTGTTTCTGTTTTATTCTCATGGTAAATTAGATTAGTTGACTTCTGGTGCATTAGGTTTCTGTTGGTTTTGGCAGGTAGAATACTGTAGCATAGTCTGCTAAGTTATCCAACCAAAGAAGAGAAATCTGATGTTCCTTATATTTAAAGTCAATGTGATCCTTTAGGATCCATAATGCATCAATTTTGATCTTTTAAAAACTGTTCCCTTTCTTATCTGTCAGAAATGGAGCCTTGAGTCAGAGGTGAACAGAGTCTGAAGGTGGCCATATACATGAGATAACTGTTGAGTGTAGGGCCTTCAGCTATTTCTCCTGACTCCACCACACTCCACGACCAAGTGCGCATGTTTATTTTAATGGAGACAGGTGAATAAGCTGTGTTCTAATCTCCCATGAGAACAAAAGGTTTGGCATTTTAAAATCCAACACACCAGGTTCTTCTTCCCCTATGGGGGCCCCATACACATTAGATCATTCCCTCAAAAATTTGTGGGTTCAGTCGACTTTTATCTAATGTGTATGGCCTGCTCCTGATCAAGACAAGTGTCTTTGCTGAACACACATAAAAAGAGCACTTCTATGAAGTTGTCAACACATGTTTCTGTATTAGGCACTCCAGATATCTAACATTACCAGCCCACCTATATTCCATTGCTGTATGACTGCACTGTAAACATTTTTGTTTGCGGTCTACATGGGCCCTATAATAATGTTCAGATATAAAATATATATAAATATAATGCCGCTTTCCTAATTTAAGCTTAAGTTTTATTGTGGTCCTTCGAAATAGCACAATCAACAGTACTGCCCTTGAACCAAAAAATCTTGTGTATCCCTGATTTAAAGAAGGTGTTCCATAAAGGTATGGTTTTGTATTTGTATTACATGTACCACATTTATGGCAATATAAATATATTATAGACCTCAAATATGGTTAACTGTGAACAATGAGTAAGGTAATGGTGTCATGAAATCCATGGCCAACAAAATACTAACTATAGACAACAGAAAAGTGCAAGAATGGAAAATCCCACCATAACTTAAATAACTCAGAATTTCGAAGTCTCCCTGACAACCGATCTGAAGTAAATAGAGCAAAATGCATTGTTGTTGCTTGCTTCTATAGCCCATCTATTAGTAGTGTAGTCGGTATATGTAAACATATCTAGGCAACTTGGGGTACCATTTTTAGAATGGTACCCCTGCCAAGTTTGGCCAATGAGAAAGCATAGAGTGAAAGGATTACTGTGTAGACAAAAAGGATTTATAGGGGAATTCAATCAACCTTCAGCTACAGAATAGTTATTTAACAGCCCAGAGTAGCAGACAGTAAAACTGGACCCTTCCAAAAATTCTAACCAAATGGAGAGATAGATAAACAGTTTCTGGTCTTAATATAGGATTTTTTGTTCCACACTTTAGAGGCATCGGATGGGTTTGGGTTAAGAGCAGATCTATCAGTTTGACTACTCTTGAGATTGTCAGCAATGCTGTGGAGAATAGAGTGGTCTGTGGGTATGTGGAGGCAGCTGGCTATACAGCGGAGCACCCAAACAATACAGAGTCCATCACAAGGGTAGCTGAATAGTTCAGACAGTGGCAGAGGCTTTAGCACGGATGGAGGTGGGTGCAGGGGCGTAACTAGGAAAGACTGGGCCCCATAGCAAACTTTTGACTGGGGCCCCCCCTCCCCTGGGTGTCACACAACCCCCCCCCCTCTTGTAGATAGTGCCTTTTTTACAGCCCCCCCTGTAGATAACGCCATACAGCCCCCCCTCTGTAGATAGCGCCATACATCCCCCTGTAGAGTACGCCATACAGCCCCCCTGTAGATAACGCCATACAGCTCCCCTGTAGATAACGCCATACAGCCCCCCTGCAGAGAACGCCATACAGCCCCACCTGTAGAGAACGCCATACAGCCCCCCCTGTAGGGAATGCCATACAGCCCCCCCTGTAGAGAACGCCATACAGCTCCCCCCCTGTAGGGAACGCCATACAGCCACCCCCCCCCCTGTAGGGAACGCCATACAGCGTCTCCCCCCCCTGTAGGGAACGCCATACAGCGTCCCCCCTCCCAACAAAAATGCGACCTACAGTGTGTCCTACAAAATACATGTATCCCCTCTCCACAGGATCTCCACAGGATAAGGGATACATGTGTGATCGCTGGCAGCGATAGGGAGAACGGGGGACTGAAAGTCCCCTGAACTTCTCCATGACTAACCTCTGACTTCCGGCGTCTGCGCAGCTCAATAAAATTGAAAGGAGCGCTGGTCACGCATGCGCACAAGCACGACCGGCGCTCCATTCATTTCTATGGAGCTGCCGACACAGACCCCGGAAGTCCGAGGTTTGTGATGGAGAACGTCAGGGGACTTTCAGTCCCCCGTTCTCCCTATCAATGCCAGCGATCACACATGTATCCCCTGTCCTGTGGAGATCCTGTGGAGAGGGGATACATGTCTTTTGCTCTATTTTGCGCCTTCAGGACCAGACACCGTTTAGCCATTTTTAGCACGTGTTAGTTAAATGGCTATAACTTTTTTATTTGTTGGGCTAACGACGTGATTTTTGCGACTTTTTTCCGTAGACAATGCAGGTTTCATTTTTTATTGTTTTTATACACACCTTTTTTGCTATTTTAGAATTTTTATTCATAAAGTTTGAAAATAATAGTAAAAAAATAAGCTTTTTTACGTTTGAGCTATTTGTTTTTGGTAATAACATAGTTTTACCCTAAAATAGACCTTTTATTTGTGATCGCCATTGTCTACCGTAAATTTTTATATATTACATGTCTATATTAGGGTAATTGGGTCAGCGCTAGCGGTACAACAATGATTGGCGGGGGGGAACGTTTTTTTTGGGGGTGGGTATTTTATGTGTATTTATTATTTACATTTTTTTTGTACTTTACGTTATTATTTTTTTATTACTATGGTCTGTCCCTCAAAGGTCAAAGAAGACCTTTGGGGAACTTTATATATTTCTTTTCTTTCTTTTACACCATGTTTTTCCACTGTAACTGGAGCTGCACAGCAGCCCCAGTTACAGGGGAAATCAGCCCTCTCATAGTGACGATTGTCACTAATAGGGCTGTGCTGGGTCTTGTTAGACCCAGCAGCAGTCTGCCACTAACGGCACCCGGCGATCATGTGACTAGTCACATGATCACTGTGAGGAATAGAGACAGCGCCGCTGCTGCTGTCTCTATTCCTGTACACAGCGCGCATTGAGCGATGTGTACAAGTGATCAGAGAAGACAGAAGCAGCGAAAGCTGCTTCTATCCTCTCCTCAGGGTCCCCGGCAGTCACTGACAGCCGGAGACCCGACATTCAGCTGCCCGATCGCGCGGGCACCAAGTTAAAACCCGAGCCGTAGAAAGTCTATGGCTCGGGTTTTAAGGACCCTGACCGCTGGCCGTAAAAATACAGCCAGCGGTCGGGAACCAGTTAATGGCAGAGCGGGGAGATACCTCCCTGCTCTGCCGTAGTGTACAGTGGCGTCCCGCTGTAGCAGCCATAGCGGCTGCTAGCGGAGCCTCCGGCCATGGTGGGGGCCCGTGCCGCCTGGCGACACGGGCCCCCTCATGCCGCGGGCCCCGTAGCAGCCGCTACTGCTGCTACGGCGGTAGTTACGCCACTGGGTGCAGCAGGTTGCACCAGATGTGGCGGATGACAGCAGGTGCAGCAGGTTGCGCAAGACGTGGCGGATGACAGCAGGTGCAGTAGGATGCACCAGACGTGGCGGACGACAACAGGTGCAGTAGGTTGCGCCAGACGTGGCGGATTACAGCAGGTGCAGTAGGATGCGCCAGACATGGCGGATGACAGCATGTACAGTAGGATGTGTCAGACGTGGTGGACGACAACAGGTGCAGTAGGTTGCGCCAGACGTGTCGGATGACAACAGGAGCAGCAGGACACGACTCCAATCACTAACAGGCTCAGGAATAATAACACAGCACGGGATGCAGGATACAGGTAGCAGGGCATGGGAACACTGGGAACAGGGTAAACACTAAGGGACCATTTGCCAAGACTAACATGGGACTTACTAACAACACCCAGACAAGGAGTGAAGGGGCAGGGCCCTTCTTATAGTCAAGAGTGATCTTGGAGTAATTAGTCAATTCTTAACATGTGTGCACGCTAGCGCTTTAAGGCCGGGAATGAGCTCATGTGCTGGCATTCTCGGGGAGGAAGACGTCGGCAGGATGAAAGGGGTCTGCGGTCTGCGACCGCGGCGGTTACAAGAGTCATGAACAATCCACAATTTATAAAAAACAAAACATCCTGTTGTTAGTTATATTAACCATCAAGATGAACCTCAATGTTTGAATTGTATTTTGAGCATTCTTACCTGTTTTATGCCTTTTTCATTCTTCCTCCTAGAGAGATGCTGTGGGCGGACTGATGATGTGGCACAGATGACCACCGCTTACTCGCTTTTTAAAGTAATTCATCATGGTGAAATACATGACTTAATAAATGCTGCTTAAATAAGGATTTAACCTACGCAGTCATTGATTGTCTCTGATGCTAGTGGTGCTATTGAAACGTCCCTTCAGGGCGGACATAATCTAAACTTATTCACCTTGTAGCCCTACCAAAGGAGTTGAATGGCTTTCTCTACTGTGCGTTAAAGGGGTTGTGCATTACCGGACAACTGATGACCTATCCACTGGATAAGTCATCCGTATATGATCGGTTGAGGGTCCGACACCCGGACCTCGTACCGATCAGCTGCAGCAGCTGCCTCTGAGCATCGGTTGTCATTGCACAGTGTGCAGTGTACGAAGCGGGAAGCAGTGGACTCCGTACATTGCATAGCGGTCATGCTGCAGAACTGCTCCTATTCACTTGAATAGGAGAAGAGCTGCAGTAATGTAGCTCGGCTGCTATTCCGTGACCGGAGCCATCTGCTTTCTGCATGGACATCTGGTGCCAGCAGGCAGCTGGAGCAGCTGATCGGTGCAGGGTCCGGGTGTCAGACCCCCACCCAGGGCCGGCCTTAGGGGTGTGCGACCTGTGCCATTCCATAGGGCGCATCACTCCAGTAGATGCAAGGGGGTGCTGCGCTGGCTCCCTTCCCCTGCTTGTGTTTCAGAAGTGCCCGGGCCCGGCGACTCAGCAGCCGCCTTTCCGCCCGGGCGCTTCTTCTCTCAGTGGCGTCGCTAGCGCTGTAGCAGCCATAGCGGCTGCTAGCGGCGACACCGGGCATAAGGGCGCCCCCATGGCCGGCGGCGCCGCTAGCAGCCGCTGTGGCTGTTACAGTGGTAGCGACGTCACATTCAATAGTATCTGCGTCCTTAGGACACAGATACTATTGAACACTATAGTAGAGCAGGGAGGTATCTCCCTGCTCTGCTATCTACTAGCGCCACTGTAGCTCCCTCAAGGAGCAGAATCCCAGTGTGGCCAGGGCTTCCGTTCCTGGACGGAGCGCTCGATGTTCCTGTACATATATGGACAGTAACATCACGGCAACTCCTGAAGCGGAATCCCCGTCCACAGCGTTGCCGATGCTGTGACCGGGGATTCCACTCCAGGAGAAGCCCCTGACATCACTGTCTATAAATGGACTGACAGAGACATCAGGGGCTTCTCCTGGAGTGGAATCCCCGGTCAACGCTATGGGCAGGGATTTCGCTTCAGGAGTTGCCCCTGATGTCACTGTCCATATATGGACAGACATCAAGCGCTCTGTCCAGTAGCGTAATCCCCGGCCACAGGGGGATTCCGTTCCTTCAGGGAGCTACAGTGGCGCTATCTACAGGAAGGGGGGTGCTATCTACAAGCAGGCTGTGTGGCACTACCTACAAGGGGGCTGTGTGGTACTACCTATAAGGGGGCAGTGTGGCACTACCTACAAGGGGGCTGTATGGCACTACCTACAAGGGGGCTGTGTGGCACTACTAACAAGGGGGCTGTGTGGCACTACCTACAAGGGGGCTGTGTGGCACTACCTACAAGGGGGCTGTGTCACACTACCTACAAGGGGACTGTGTGGCACTACCTACTGTGTGGCATTATCTACAAGGGGCATCTGTGAGTGGCGGGCTGATGGTCATTTTAGTGAGAGTGGCGGGCTGATGGTGATTTTACTGTGAGTGGGGGGCTAATGGTCATTTTAATGTGAGTGGTGGGCTGATGATCATTTTACTGTGACTGGAGGCTGATGGTCATTTTACTGTGAGTGGAGGACTGATGGACATTTTACTGTGACTGGGAGGCTGATGGTCATTTTACTGTGAGTTGCGGGCTGATGGTCATATTACTGTGAGTGGGGGGCTGATTTTTTTTTCATGGGGTGCCTCCAGATACTTTTTTATGGGGCATTTTTTTTATGATGGGGTGGGGCGCCGAAAGATAATTTTGCACGGGGACCACCTATCCTAAGGCCAGCCCTGCCCCCACCAATCATATACTGATGATGTCCGGTAGTGGACAACCCCTTCAAGTATTAGCCAGGCCACACAGGACCCTTCATTTTTCTCTCATATAGTAATTATACCTATCAACAAAGTTTATGAAATAAAATATCTTTGCGAAGAACTATTAATATGTTTTAATTCACAAATTTAAAAGTGTGCTAAAAAAAAAGACTCCAATAAGCTAACATGCTAATACAAATATCCCAAAAAATATATATGATATTTCACAAACTCTATAGACTAGAGTGGTACAATATGCTCCTCCTGTGTTTGGTGTGTCCTTCTTCTGTGACATACAGTACAGTTCCATGATTCATCTGACAAGGTGTAGTGATTATAATAATAGCCTGTTACAGCAGTTTTACTATAGCTGGCTGACTTATTGTCAGAAAAGTGAATGTTAACCTTCTAAAGGCAGTGACCTGTAATCGTGAAATGTATTGATGATCTATTGGAAATGGCACCATCTGTGTAAGTGAATGTACTTAGGACGAACATAACAAGCTGGAGCAGCATCATGGTGAGTCATCTCTGATATAAAGCCGGCAAATTCAGTTACACATAATGAAATCATGTTTCTAATCTTGTTTTTTTTGAGGCTGTGTTCACATGTTGAGGATTTTATGATGATTTAGGAGTGGACTAAAATCTGTACCACATCCGCTGACATTCCACATCTAATGCAAGTGAATGGAGTCTTTGTAACCCCATTTACATACTGAAAAATCTGTGTGGAATAATGAACGCACTGCAGATTTTAAAATTCACAGCATGCTCATTATTGCAACGAGTTCTGCTTGTAAAAGTTGCGGAATAGTTCCACTTAATTTGTCAGGTCCGTATTTCACACCGAATAACCACCTCTGTAAATTGAAAGCTGAAGGCATGCCTGGAGAGAAGTACACCACGCAAATGTCTGGTACAAAGCTTCCCTCTCTCAGTCAGGAGGAAGACTGAAAAAACTTTTTATTCAGAACAAAGAAACACAGAAAGAGACACATGCCCCTCCCTATAGATGTGGGACTTGCTTAAATCCCATTGGCTCCTCTGCTGTAAGTTTTCCTATACATTCTTCTGCACACTCCTCTTTGCATTCCAGGGGCGGTGTCTTCCATAGGTGTGTCTGACATGAACAAAGAACTTGTTATATATATCAGTATATTACACAAAGAACTGAAATGTATACACATATGTGTGAGGATAATATTTTTCAAACAATATACATAGTATTGATCCCTGACAAATTCTAATGGGGGGAATCCTTGTGCGGATCTGCTGTAACATCTACGGCAGAAATACGAGTTCTCTAAAAAAAAATCTAGGCCAATACGTATAAACATAGTTAATTATCCACTTACTGGTTTTATTTCACTTATTTTGTTTATGGACTTACCAATAAATATACATCATTTTACTTTCTATTATCCAAGAAAATTATAAATTAAATTTAAAGGGGTCGTTCAGCCTCATAATTCTTTTTTTTAATAAACTGTATATCAGTTAACAGAAAAAATGGTGTACTTACGTTTTGTAACCCCTGTGACTCTTACATCAACAGTTCCGTAGTCGCAAGTCAATCTTTGTTAACTACACTGCAGCGATAACATGTCATCATGACACGTGACTGCAGCAGCCAATCCCTGGCCACAACGGTGACGTTTTGACCTCAATATTGTCAACACTGCAAGATTACTGCAGTAGAGTAAATAGAGACCAGGGAAAGTTAGTAGTGGTGGATTTTAAATGGAAGTACAATCATTTTTGTTATTTTTAACTATATTAAGTTTATTTACAAATACAATGGTAGAATACGCATTTAACCCCTTAATGACCAGTCTATTTTAAACCTTAACCCCTTAAGGACGCAGCCTAGTTTTGGCCTTAAGGCTCAGAGCCCATTTTTCAAATCTGACATATTTCACTTTATGTGGTAATAACGTGGGAATGCTTAAACCTACCCAAGCGATTCTGAGATTGTTTTCTCGTGACACATTGGGCTTCATGTTCGTGGTCAAATTTGGTCGATATATACAGTGTTTATTGGTGAAAAATTGCAAAATTTAGAGAAAATTTTGAAAACATTGCATTTTTCAAAATTTAAATGCATCTGCTTGTAAAACAGACGGTTATACCACCCAAAATAGTTACTACTTCACATTTCCCATATGTCTACTTTAGATTGGCATCGTTTTTTGAACATTCTTTTATTTTTCTTGGACGTTACAAGGCTTAGAACATAAACAGCAATTTCTCATATTTTTAAGAAAATTTCAAATGCCTTTTATTTAAGGTACCTGTTCAGTTCTGAAGTGGCTTTGAGGGGCCTATGTATTAGAAACCCTGATAAAACACCCCATTTTAAAAACTAGACCCCTCAAAGTATTCAAAACACCATTTAGAAAGTTTTTTAACCCTTCAGGCATTTCACAGGAATTAAAGCAAAGTGGAGGTGAAATTTGCAAATTTCATTTTTCTTGCGGAATTTCAATTTTATTCATTTTTTTTTCTGTA
Organism: Rhinoderma darwinii; assembly: GCF_050947455.1. Lineage (NCBI taxonomy): Eukaryota > Metazoa > Chordata > Amphibia > Anura > Rhinodermatidae > Rhinoderma > Rhinoderma darwinii. The sequence continues at coordinate 61,531,959 of NC_134692.1, read as the reverse complement.
ACACAGAAGGTTTTACCAGAGAAACACTACTAAATATGAATTGTCCAGATTCTGCAGTTTTTATAAATGTCCCACATGTGGCCCTACTGCGCTCGTGGACTAAAACACAAGCCCTAGAAGCAAAGAAGCACCTAGTGCATTTTGAGTCCTCTTTTTTATTAGAATATATTTTAGGCAGCATGCCAGGTTTGAAGAGATGTTGAGGTGCCAAAACAGTAGGAATCCCCCAATAGTGACCCCATTTTGGAAACTACACCCCTCAAGGAATTCATTTATGGTTGTTGTTAGCATTTTGAGCACACAGTTTTTTCACAGCACCTATTTCAATTGGGCTGTGACATTAAAAAAATGACATTTTTTCCAATAAGATGTAATTTTTTATCAAAATTTCTTATTTTCACAGGGAACAAAATGCTCAATTTTGTTGCCCAATTTCTCCTGAGTGCAGCAATACCCCATTTGTGGCAATAAACTGCCGTTTGGGCCCATGGGAGGCCTCAGAAGGGATGGAGCGCTGTGTGTTCTTTGGAGTCCAGATTTTGCCATGTCGCATTTGCAGAGCCCCAGAGGTATCAAAGCAATGGAAACCCACCAGAAGTGACCCGATTTTGGAAACTACACCCCTCAAGGAATTCATTTATGGGTAATGTGACCATTTAGACCCCATAGTTTCTTCACAGAACTTATTTGAATTGGGCTGGGAATTAAAAAATATATTTTTTTTTTCCAATAATATGTAATTTTAGCTCAAAACTTCTTATTTTCACAAGAAATAAAATACTCCATTTTGTTGCCCAATTTGTCCTGAGTGCGGCAATACCCCATTTGTGGTGATAAACTGCCGTTTGGGCCCATGGGAGGGCTCAGAAGGAAAGGAGCGCTGTGTGTTCTTTGGAGTCCAGATTTTGCTGAATTGGTTTTCGGGTGCCATGTCGCATTTCCAGAGCCCCAGAGCTATCAAAGCAATAGAAACCAATCACAAATGACCCCATTTTGGAAACTACACCCCTCAAGGAATTCATTTATGGGTGTTGTGACTATTTTGACCCCATAGTTTTTTCACAGAACTAATTTGAATTGGGCTGGGAATGAAAACAAAATTATTTTTTTCAAATAATATGTAGTTTTGGCTGAAAATTTCTTATTTTCACGAGAAACAAAATACCCCATTCTGTTGCGCAATTTGTTCTGAGGGCCGCAATACCCCATTTGTTGTGATAAACTGCCGTTTGGGCCCATGGGAGGGCTCAGAAGGAAAGGACCACCATTTGGCCTACTGGGGATTTTCTAGTGCGAAGTCATGTATGCAGAAGCACCTGAGGTACCAGTACAGTTGAAACCCGCAAGAAGTGACCCCGTTTTAAAAACTACACCCTTAAGGCATTCATCTAGAGGTGTAGTGAGCATTTTGACCGGAGACCTACACCCCATAAACTGTAATGTGGGTTCTCCCGGGTATGGCAATACCCTACATGTGGCTGTTATCAGCTGCCTGGGCACACAGCAGGGCTCAGAGGGGAAAGACGAGGGGGGATAAGCTGTGCAGAGTGCATCAGGGTAAGTAAAATTGGGGTAAATTATAAACCAAGGGATGTATGATAAATTTTAAAACACTCTTTCATACAGAGCTCTGGTTATTCGGGACACGTGTCACATTGATATATTGTGTCATCCCTTATCGCCCTCTTATAGCAGACTTTGCACCTCTTTTGACTTTTTCCCTTCTTGCCAGTTTGGGGAACTTCCCCTGGAAAGTGTTGCCGCCCTGGTACGATGCGTGTGGCCCCGCTTCTAGAAGTACTGGGTGCCCCCCCTTCTTGGTCCCTAAAGATTAGGTTCTTGATAATCACCTCTTGAAATTGCAGGAAAGTTCCCGTCTGGCCTGCACATCGACGTAGCACGTACGCATTGTACAAAGCCATCTGTATGATGTGCACGGCCAGCTTCTTATACCACACCGCATGGCGCTGTAGGGCTTCAGGATTTGATCTGACAAGTCCATCCCTCCCATGTACCTATTGTAGTCCAGGATGCAGTCTGGTTTGGGGGTGGCCTTTCCTTCATATATCCTAAACCTGTAGGTATACCTTGATGCACTCTCGCAGCTTATACATCTTCACGCCATACCATGCCCTCTTACCCAGCAGGTACTCGCGGAATTGAACCCTCCCTTTAAAATGTACCAGGGACTCATCAATAGAAATACACTTCTCGGGGGTGAATGCTTGGCAAAACCGGGCACTGGAACGGTCTAATAGGGGTCTCCGTTTATACAAACGGTCAAAACTGGGGTCATCTCGGGGTGGGCACGGCTCATTATCAGTATAATGTAAGAAGGGAAGTATTGCCTCATTTATTTATTTTTTTAGGTTCCAGTTCAGTTCTGAAGTTGCTTTGAGGGGCCCATATATTAGAAACCCCTATGAAATACCCCATTTTAGAAACTAGACCCCTCAAAGTATTCACAACAGCATTTAGAAAGTTTATGAACCCTTTAGGTGTTTCACAAAAATTTAGAGCAAAGTAGAGGTGAAATATACATTTTTTTTTTTGTCAGAAAATCCTCTTTATACCATTTTTTTTATAACACAAAAGGATTTATCAGAGAAACACAACTTAATACTTATTGCCCAGATTCTGCAGTTTTGAGAAATATCCCACATGTGGCCCTAGTGCGGTAATGGACTGAAGCACCGGCCTCCGAAGCAAAGGAGCACCTAGTGGATTTTGAGCCCTCTTTTTTATTAGGCACCATGTCCGGTTTGAAGAGGTCTTGTGGTGCCAAAACATTGGGAACCCCCCAAAAGTGACCCCAATTTGGAAACTAGACCCCTTGAGGAATCCATTGTAGTTTTCTTGGGGTGCATGCGGCTTTTTGATCAGTTTTTATTCTATTTTTAGGTGGCGTGGTGACTAAAAAACAGCAATTCTACTATTGTTTTTTATTCTTTTTTTTTTACAGCGTTCACCGTGCGCTATAAATTACATATTCACTTTATTCTGCGGGGCGATACGATTAGGGCGATACCAGATGTTTATAGTTTTTTTTTATGTCTTATGGCGTTTGCACAATAAAATACGTTTTGTAAACAATCATTCACTTTTTGTGTTACCTTATTCTAAGAGCCAGAACGTTTTTATTTTTCAATCAATAAAGCCGTGCGAGGACTTATTTTTTGCGTAACGAACTGTAGTTTCGATCAGGACCATTTTTAGGTACATGCGACTTTTTGATCTCTTTTTATTCCATTTTTTGGGAGGTGAAGTGACCAAATAATTGTGATTGTGGTTCGGTTTATTATTATTTTATTTTACGGCGTTCATCGTGCGGGATAAATAATGAAATAATTTTGTAGTTCAGGCCGTTACGGACGCGGTGATACCAATTATGTATAGTTTATTTGTTTGTTTATATATTTTTATTAATAATAAAGGACTGATAAGGGAAAAGGGGGGATTTTTACTTTTATTACTTTTAAATCTTTTATTTTCTTATTTTTACACATCTTTTTTTAACTTTTTTTTTACTTTATTACTTTGTCCCACTAGGGGACATGAGGGCAGGAGGCCCTGATCGATATTCGAATACACTGCACTACATGCGTAGTGCAGTGTATTAGAACGGTCAGCTACTCACTGACAGCAAGCATAGTGGGTCCTGAAGTTGTCAGGACCCACTAGGCTTCCGTCTATGGCATAGCCGGGCGCCATTGTTTGGTGTCCGTTTGCCATAGTCACCATTGCCGGCCGCTATCGCGTAGCAGGCCGGCGATGGCAGCTTAACCCCTAAAAAGCCGCGATCTCTATAGAACGCGGCTTTTAAGGGGTTAATCAGCGGGGACACAGCGATCGGTCCCCGCTGTAGGAGCTGTGACAGCTGCTGAACAAGACAGCAGCGTCACAGCTCCTGTATGTGTCGGGAGGACGGCCGAAACGGCCGTTACTCCCGTGACGTACTATTATGTCATGGAACGTGAACGATACAGCTGCCATGACGTAATAGTACGTCAAGGAGCGGGAAGGGGTTAATAACCAAGGTATTTTTAACGTTTTTCCATCGTCGCATTTCAAGAGCTATAACTTTTTTATTTTTGCGTCGACATAGCTGTATACGGTCTGTTTTTTTGCGGGACAAGTTGTATTTTTTAATAGGACCATTTTGAAGTACATATTATTTATTGATTAACTTTTAATAACTTTTTTTGGGGTGGAATAGAAAAAAATGGAAATTTCGCCACACTGTTTTGCATCCTAAATCTACGCCGTTTACCGTGTGGTATAAATAACACAATAAGTTTATTCAGAGGGTTGTTATGATTGCAACGATTCCAAATTTGTATAGATTTTGTATGTTTTACTACTTTTACACAGTAAAAACGCTTTTTTTTCAAAGTTATTTGCGTCTCCATATTTGAAGAGCCATAACTTTTTTATTGTTCCGACGATGCAGTTGTATGAGGGCTTTTTTTTTGCGGGACCACTTTTAGTTTTTATTGGTACCATTTTTGAGGAGATGCTCCTTTTTGATCACTTTTTATCACATTTTTGTTAAGTCAGGATTCACAGAAAACAGCAATTTTTCCATTGTTTTTTATTTTATTTTTTACGGCGTTCACCGTACGGGTTAAATTATCTAATAGCTTTATAGTCGGGGTCATTTCGGACGCGGCGATACCAAATATGTATAACTGTTTTACTTTATTTTAAGTTTTTTAATAGTAAAGCAGTTTGTAAGGGGAAAAAGTGGGTTTTTCATTTTTTTTTCACATTTTGTTTTTATGAACTTTATTAAACTTTTTTTTTACTTTTTTACTAGTCCCACTAGGGGACTTTAATATACGATCATCCGATCGCTTTTATAATGCACTGCAATACTTTTGTATTGCAGTGTAATACTGCCTGTCCGTTTAAAACGGACAGGCATCTGCTAGGCCATGCCTCTGGCATAACCTAGCAGGCATTCACTACAGGCAGACCTGGGGGCCTTTATTAGGCCCCCAGCTGCCATCGGAGACACAGACACTTGGCGATCTTATCGCCGGGTGTCAGTGGGATGAGAGCTCCCTCCCTCTCTCCAAAACCACTCAGATGCGGCGCTCGCTATTGAGCGCCGCATATGAGGGGTTAAACGGGTAAGATCGATACTGATATCGATCTCACACATTCGAACAGGGATGCCCCAAGCCCTCAGCTACCTCTGGTAGCTGAGAGCAGCGAGATTTAACAGCTCCCTGCTCTGTTTATTTATTCTGATGCAGCACCGTAAAAAGGCTTATGCATCAGAATAAAGCCCATTAGTGGCCACCGTGAAAAGGCGTATTGGCGGTCACTAATGGGTTAAGGCCCCATGCACACGAACGTATTTTTGCGGCCACAATTAACCCGCAAATCTGCAGGTGAATTACGGCCCCATTCATTTCAATAGTTCCATGCACGCAACCATGGTTTCCACAGTCCGTGCATTGCACTGGAGCCTGGACCACAAAAAGAATGGACTTGTCTTATTACGGCCGTGTTCTATTGTCCAGGTTCATAGAAATGAATGCACGCGGCCATGTGCACGGCCCACGATCTCTGGACGGCCGCGGGTGACACTCCGTGGCCGTCCGAGCCAGAAGTCACGGCCCGTGTACACCACTACGGTTGTGTGCATGAGGCCTTACCCTTTGAGGACCAGGCCAGTTTTTGCCTTGATGACATTTCCCTTTTTTTATTTCTTTATATTCTGGTTGTCATAACTTTTTTATTTTTTGGTTGACATAGCTGTATGGGGCTTTATTCATTGCAGGACGAGTTGTAATTTATTTATGTGCCATTTTATGTTCCATATAATCAGCATATAATTTATATTAGATTTTATCTTTTATAAAAATGCAGAAAAAATCTATTCAGAAAAGTGTTTTTATGTTTTTGTTTTTTACACAAATCACAATACATTTATTGTACAGCTTGTTACAACTGTGAGGATACCAAATATGTTTATGCTATGTCTTGGAACATATATTTAGTGTTTTTTAATATTGTACAAAATGTGTGTTTGAGTGTATTTTTTTTTACTGATACATTTTTATTATTTAATCCCTTTTTTTGTATCCCACGGAAGATTTTTAATTAGATATTTTAATTATAATCTACAGGGAATAGGGTCAGACATCTCTGGGGTCTCTACCTGAGACACAAATATAGGGTGGTTCCCTGACATCTCTCCCCTTATATGCCACAATCAGTGTTGATCATGGCATACAAAGGGTTAAACGATGGATATCAGAGGTTGCCCAACTCCTCATTGCGTGGGCACAGTAGCAGTGTGGTTTTTTGGTACCTACAGTGAAGGAAATAAGTATTTGATCCCTTGCTGTTTTTGTAAGTTTGCCCACTGTCAAAGACATGAACAGTCTAGAATTTTTATGCTAGGTTAATTTTACCAGTGAGAGATAGATTATATAATAAAAAAAAAAAAAAAAAAAAGAAAATCACATAGTCAAAATTATATATATTTATTTGCATTGTGCACAGAGAATTAAGTATTTGATCCCTTTGCTAAACAAGACTTAATACTTGATGGCAAAACCCTTGTTGGCAAGCACAACAGTCAGACGTTTTTTGTAGTTGATGATGAGGTTTGCACACATGTTAGATGGAATTTTGGCCCGCTCCTCTTTGCAGATCATCTGTAAATCATTAAGATTTCGAGGCTGTCGCTTGGCAACTCGGATCCTCAGCTCCCTCGATAAGTTTTATTTCGATGGGATTAAGGTCTGGAGACTGGCTAGGCCAGTCCATGACCTTAATGTGCTTCTTTTTGAGCCACTCCTTTGTTGCCTTGGCTGTATGTTTCGGGTCATTGTCGTGCTGGAAGACCCAGCCACGAGCCATTTTTAATGTCCTGGTGGAGGGAAGGAGGTTGTCACTCAGGATTTGACGGTACATGGCTCCATCCATTCTCCCATTGATGCGGTGAAGTAGTCCTGTGCCCTTAGCAGAGAAACACCCCCAAAACATAATGTTTCCACCTCCATGCTTGACAGTGGGGACGGTGTTCTTTGGGTCATAGGCAGCATTTCTCTTCCTCCAAACACGGCGAGTTGAGTTAATGCCAAAGAGCTCAATTTTAGTCTCATCTGACCACAGCACCTTCTCCCAATCACTCTCAGAATCATCCAGATGTTAATTTGCAAACTTCAGATGGGCCTGTACATGTGCCTTCTTGAGCAGGGGGACATTGCGGTCACTGCAGGATTTTAATCCATTACGGCGTAATGTGTTACCAATGGTTTTCTTGGTGAGTGTGGTCCCAGCTGAGACCATTAACAAGTTCCCTCCGTGTAGTTTTCGGCTGAGCTCTCACCTTCCTCAGGATCAAGGATACCCCACGAGGTGAGATTTTGCATGGAGCCCCAGATCGATGTCGATTGACAGTCATTTACTGTATGGCGTTCTCTACAGAGGGGGCTGTATGGCGTTATCTACAGAGGGGGCTGTATGGCGTTCTCTACAGGAGGGGGGGCTGTATGGCGTTCTCTACGAGTGGGGGGTGTATGGCGTTATCTACAGGGGGCTGTATAGCGTTACCCACAGGGGGGCTGTATAGCGTTACCTACAGGGGGCTGTATAGTGTTATCTACAAAGGGGGCTGTATGGCGTTATCTACAGGGGGGACTCTGTATGGCGTTACCTACAGTGGGGGCTGTATGGCGTTATCTACAGAGGGGGCTGTATGGCGCTAACGCCATACAGCCCCCCCTGTAGGTAACGCTATACAGCCCCCCCTGTAGGTAACGCTATACAGCCCCTCCTGTAGGTAACGCTATACAGCCCCCCCTGTAGGTAATGCCATGCAGCCCCAACCCCCCCAAAAAAATCTGACCTACAGTGTGTCCTACAAAAGACATGTATCCCCTATCCTGTGGATACATGTGTGATTGCTGGCAGCGATAGGGAGAACGGGGGAATGAAGGTCCCCCGAAGATCTCCATCACTAACCTCTGACTACCGACGTCTGCGCAGCTCAATAAAAATGAAAGGAGCGCTGGCAACCCAGACCCCGGAAGTCCGAGTTTTGTGATGGAGAACTTCAGGGGACTTTCAGTCCCCCGTTCTCCCTATCAATGCCAGCGATCACACATGTATCCCCTATCCTGTGGATAGGGGATACATGTCTTTTGTTTAATGGCAGAGCGGGGAGATAACTCCCTGCTCTGCCGTAGTGTTCAGTGGCGTCGCGCTGTAGCAGCCACAGCGGCAGCTAGAGGAGCCTCCGGCCATGGTGGGGGCCCATGCCGGCGGGCGACACGGGCCCCCTCATGCCGCGGGCCCCCGGCGGTAGTTACGTCACTGGCCGGGCCCCTTACAGAAGTACCCCTAATACTCCACTGATGGCGGCCCTGTAGCTAGGACCCACAGGGAATTCCGCCCGAAAAACCGCACCAAACTGTGGTGCAGATATTCAGGCAGAATCTCCACTGTAGAAAACAGAGTTAGCAAAAAAAAAAAAAAACAATACTTACCCCCTGGGCGTTGCTATAGCGTCGAGTCCTTCTATTCTCCGCGCAGCCAGGCCTCTTGTGAAAACGCTGCAGCCCATGTGACCTCCTCAGGCCTGTGATTGGCTGCAGCAGTCACTTGGGGTGAAACGTCATTCCAGGAGGCCAGGCTTCACGGAGAAAAGAGGGAAGCGTTGCTATTGAAACTCCAGAGGGGTAAGTATAGACTTAATTAAATTGACCAAAAAAAGTTTGTTTTTTTCTGATTTGCGATTTTTGCAGGAGAATCCCAGCTTTTCCTCTGCAGAAATTGCAACATTTGATATTTGTTGCAGGTTTTAAAAACTGAACCGCAGGTCAATCTATGAACATTTTCTCGGCTGATTTTTTCTGCAGCGTGTGGATGAGATTTATACAAATCTCATCCATTTTGCTGCTACTGTAATACGCTGCAGATTTTCTGTAATGAAATCCGTTGTGGAAAATCTGCAGCTAATCCACCAAGTGTCAACATAGCCTCAGAATTCAGCATTCCAAAAGGTCAAATTCATGAAAGGGTAAATATAACAATGCTGTTTAAAAAAAAATATTTATTGTGAATATAATATTTATAAAGGTCCACCAAAATAAAGCCAAAAATTTCACGTTAGGCGCTACATTATAATCTACAAACTAAATAGCAGGCAATATGCTCATCTAATCCAATAACCTAACCTACAAGTCTGCACAAGCCGGGTACTGGGCATGCCGAGGCTTGAATTTCAAATTAAGCAAACCCTTTTACCATTTACATTGAGGTGATAAAAATGTATGTCATACTAAAATCTGAGTTTAGTTCTTTATTAGTTATTTATTACTCAGCCAGTGGATCTATGAATACAAGTTGACATATGCAGAGTAACACCTAAAAAAAAAGGAAGTAAGATTGTGCTTACCTTTAGTCACACTGACCCTAAAATATTGTCATGATACTTGCGGTAGAAACTAGGAAATGTGAATTCACATGTCCATTCAGTATAAGAAATCTAATGGATTCCGGTAGCAGATAGTGGCTAGGAATTCAAATTGGTGCTGGCTTCCCAGCAGCTTATCCATATATACAACATGGTTCGCATGAATGGCAGCCTTACGGCAGCCTCTGCTATAACCTATTAGATCATTCTTGATTATAAAGGAATTGATTCCAATGATGAAGGGTTGAATTCACAAATGGCATAAATACTGAATTTTTTTGTGGTGTTAATTTTCTGTTGTCAAAAAAACGCAATTCATACATGGCGTAATTCTCCACTGTAGAAAGTTATTCAACATGCCCAATGTGTTTCAGGTTTTGGATGCAGAATTTCTTCATAGACTTCAATGCTATTTCAAATTACACACTGAGATCTGGATTGGCCTAATTCTCAGCTTATTTGCTGCAAAATCTGGAAGGGTGTTTGGTTTTACCCAGGAAGAAAACTATGTGACCTATTTTAAATTCTAACAAAAACCCATAAAGTCTGCCACAAAATCCATAGCACAAATTCACAGTGAAAACGTCACAAAATATACGAAGATTTTGTGGCATATTTTTATGCCACGTATAAATTCACCCTTAAAGCCGCTTTCACACGGGAGTATTTTGGTCAGTATTTGGCATCAGTATTTGGAAGCCAAAACTAGGATTGGAGCCTACACAGAGGGAAAATGATAATGGACAGATTTGCACCTCTTCCGTGTTTCGAACCTACTCCTGGTTTTGGCTTACAAATACTGATGCAATATACTGACCAAATACTAACCAAAATACTGTCGTGTGAAAGCGGCCCAAGGCTGATTTTACACGGCCTTGAGATATGAACCGTATGTCGACAGTATTTCCCGGACCGAACACAGTTCAGGGAGCCGGATTCCTAGTATCATAGTCATCTGCCTCCCTGCAGGAATACTGTCCTGTAATGTAATCATGTTTTCAGTACAGGACAGTAGTCTGGCGGGGAGGCGGTGACTCACAGCATCATAGATGACTATGATGCTAGTAGTCTGGCTCCCTGAACTGTGTTCGGTCTCGGAAATATGGCCAACATACGGTACGTATCTCACGGGCCGAACACGGCTGTGTGAAACTGGCCATATAGACATTATAGACATAAATTAACATTAACATTTATGAATGCTAAAGGTGGTAAGTATTTAGATGAATAAACTGATATGACCACATTAGCGCATTTACTGTAAAATGATGGAAATTACAATCGCAATAACCTGTAAAAGGTCCTCCATAATTTTTTTGAAATTACGGACATTGGAAAAAATTCTGATATTTTTATGGACCGTCTGGAATTTAGGGACAATTGGCAACCCTGATTATAGGTAGTGGCTGTATAAAGGTTTTATGTTTGGTATGTTTAGCATGTTATGCAGTTTATCTATCTATCTATCTATCTATCTATCTATCTATCTATCTATCTATCTATCTATCTATCTATCTATCTATCTATCTATCTATCTATCCATCCATCTATCCATTGTAATGATACTAACAGAATACCAGTCCAGCAAAAGGCCACCCACAACCAGAATAGACGCAAAGAGACAGACTAGGCAAGTGGTGGAAAACACCCTGCGATGTCCCTGCAGACTGTGGCCCTGCCTGCAGCAGATAGAACCCACTATCTGGAAACTGCTAACAGACCCTGAGTCCTCCTGAAAGTGAAAGGAAAACTTGCTTTTGTCTGGCAGCTGTTGATAGGTGGGGTGGAAAGGAAGAGTAGTCAGAAAAGCAGAGGTAATAACAGGGAGGTAACGTAGTACAATGCAATGAAACACAGGTCAGTCAGGCAGTCCGAGGTTAAAACACTATAAATGAAATGAGGTACAAAATGGGAATACAAGGGAATGGTCAGGGTAGCCGGGGTCAGACAATAAGGTAACAACAAACTGATCTCACAGTAGCCAAAGAACAAATGAACTGCAGGAAGTTAATCTCTGGCAAAGAGGTCTAGCACCAGGGGTGTAACACATGAGGCTTAATTTGATGATTGAGAGTAACAGCTAAGATTTTAATCCTCCCCTACCTCAGACTAGGTCTGAGAACAGGGAATGTGACAGTACCTCCCCTTTATGAGGGGCCACTGGACCCTCAGGACGAGGTTTGAGAGGCTGGGTCAGTGTGGAAATTCTTGACCAACCTGGGAGCACTCACAGAATTGGCAGCTACCCATGACCTCTCTTCGGGAATATATCCCTTCCAGTGTACTAAGTACTGGAGGGAACTGCTAACCCATCTGAAATCCACATTTTCTGTACCCCGTACTCTAGGTTACCTCTAACTATGACAGGTGGGGTTGGGGGGTTCCACAACATGGACCGGAGATTGGTATTGTTTGAGCAGAGATTTATGAAAAACATTAGGAATCTTGAAAGATAGAGGAATTTTAAGACGGTAAGCAGATGGGTTAATGACTCTAATAATTTCATAAGGGCCAATGAACTTAGGTCCAAACTTGGCAGAAGGCACCTTAAGTTTGATGTTTTTTGTAGAAAGCCAAACCTTCTCGCCAGTAGAGAAATCTGGACCAGAACAGCATTTCCTATCAGCGGCCCTCTTCTGTCTGTTGACAGAACCCTCAATATTACGTTTAACCTGAACCCACACCTGTCTCAACTGATCAACATAGGACTCATCTTCAGGAATGTTGGAATCACTGGAAGAACAAGTACCAAAATGCGGATTAAAACCAAAATTACAAAAGAATGGAGAAGTCATGGTGGATTCATGAACCCGGTTGTTATGTGCAAATTCAGCTAGAGGAAGGAATGACACCCAGTCAGTCTGACAGTCAGAGAAATAACATCTGAAGATTTGTTCTAAAGACTGATTGACACGTTCAGTTTGCCCATTAGATTGAGGGCGATAAGCAGACGAAAATACCAAATCAACCTTAAGTTTGGCGCAGAACGCTCTCCAAAATTTGGACACAAAATGCGTACTTTTATCTGAAACAATATTCTTCGGAATACCATGCAGTCTCACTATATGTTGGATAAACAACCTAGACAAGGTCACAGAGTTAGGTAACTTAGTAAATAGAACGAGGTGACACTGTTTAGAAAACCGATCCACTACCACTCAAATGACTGTCTTATTCTCGGAGGGACGGAGATCCATAATGAAATCCAGGGACACGGGTGTCCAGGGACGGATCGGTATAGGGAGGGGCAGAAGTTCCCCGGCAGGTTGAGAACGGGGCCTTTTGGCTTGAGCACACACCCCACAGTCTTGGACATATGCTTTAACATCACTCATGTACGAGGGCCACCAGTAGTTATGGGAAACCAGACGTCCAGTATTAGAAACACCTGGATGTCCTGCCAAGACAGAATCGTGCACCTCTTCTAGGACCCTGAGCCTGAGTTTAGGTGGTACAAATAACTTCCCCGGAGGCAGAGCTTCGGGAGATGAGGACTGAGCACCCCTAAACTCCTCTGCTAACGCCAGAGAGACAGAAGAAATTACAATACCTGAGGGAAGTATAGACCCGGGAACAGAAACGGATAACTGAACAGGACTAAAACATCTGGACAGAGTCCACTCTGACATTCATGGACCCAGGTCGAAAAGTAACTACAACATTTAATCTGGTAAAAAACAGAGCCCACCTAGCCTGTCTAGGATTCAATCTTTTAGCAGATTCTAAATACATAAGATTTTTATGGTCTGTGACAACTGTAACAACATGAGCTGCCCCCTCGAGAAAATGATGCCACTCCTAGAATGCCCACTTTATTGCCAACAATTCCCGGTTACCAATGTCATAATTGGCTTCAGCAGGTGAAAATTTAAGGGAAAAGAAGGCACAAGGTCGCATGTTGGTGAGACTCAATGGGCTCTGGGACATAACAGCTCCCACTCCCACTTCGGAAGCATCAACCTCAACAATGAAAGGTTGTTGAATGTCCAGCTGGACCAGAACAGGTGCGGAAATAAGGCACCTCTTTAAAGAGTCAAAGTCCAGCACTGCCTCTGGACTCCAGTTAGCCACATTAGTCCCCTTCTTAGTAAGACCAGTAAGAGGTTTTGCCCGTTTAGAAAAGCCACAAATACATTTTCTATAGTAGTTAGCAAAACCTAGAAAGCTCTGGAGAGCCTTAAGGGTTTTAGGCTGCACCCAGTCAACAATGGTCTGCACCTTGAAAGGATCCATACAAAAACCTTTAGCTGAAAGTACATAGCCTAAAAAGTTAACTTCTTGAGCTTCAAACACACACTTCTCTAGTTTGGCAAACAGAAAATGTTCCTGTGATCTTTTCAACGCAGCGCGAACGTGAGGGACATGAGACTTCTGATGAGGAGAAAAAAAATCAGTATGTCGTCTAAATATACAACAAATCTGCCTATCAAATGCCTGACTAAGTCATTAACAAAACCCTGAAAAACAGCAGGGGCTTTACAAAGACCGAAAGGCATCACCAGGTATTCATAATGGTCTTCCGGGGTATTGAATGCTGTCTTCCACTCATCCCCGGACCTCATCTTGATCAAATTATAAGCTCTTCTGAGGTCGTGCTTGGATAAAAAAAAAAACCCGAGCCATGTGTAGCTGATTAAACAAGTGAGAAATCAAAGGTAGTGGATACTGATTTTTAACAGTGAAGGGTATGTTCACTCTGCTTATTTTCGGCCATTTTTCGGGCCGTAAACGGCCGAAATACGGCCGAAAAAGCGGAAGCATTACACCTCCAAACATCTGCACATTGATTTCAATGGGAAAAATGGTGTTCTGTTCCGACGGGGCATTTTTTTACGCGCCCGTTTTGAAAAAACGGTGTGTAAAAAGACGCCCCGTAAAAAGAAGTGCATTTCACTTCTTGAGCCGTTTTTGGAGCCGTTTTTCATTGACTCTATAGAAAAACAGCTCCAAAGACGGCAATAAAAAATGCCATGAAAAACGTGAGTTTGATTAAAAAATGGCTGAAAATCAGGGGCTGTTTTCCCTTGAAAACAGCTCCGTATTTTCAGATGTTTTTTAGTAAGCGTGTGAACATACCCTAATTTTGTTACGTTTCCAACCTGCCACTACAAGAGAAGAGGAGGGTCTAATAAAACCTTTATGCAATCTTTATGCAAACTGCCAGCAATGAAGTCTTTCAAGGCCTGACGTTCGGGAACAGACAGATTAACGATATGCCCCTTGGGCAGACGGGAACCAGGCACCAAATCAATAGGGCAATCATATTCCCTATGAGGAGGCAATTTATCACATTCAGAGACAGAGAAAACATCAGGGAAGTCTTCAAGATATTGAGGCAGGACAGGTTGGGAGGTGGAGATGAAATAAATGGGTAGAGAAATACGGGAAGACTTGCAGTCAGGATGCCACTTGACAATATCACCCAAGCGCCAATCCACAACAGGGTTGTGCTTTATTCCACCCTGGGCAAGGGAGGCATAGAGGACGACTGTTCCAGATGATGCTCACGTAGCCGTCTATCCAGTCGAATAGCAAGGGACATGGCTGACTCAAGAGAAGAAGGAGGAGGATAATGCACCATGGGATCCTTTATGGCTTCAGTAAGCACTACATGAAACTGACATTGAAGGCCCGGATGATTCCATTTACAATCAGTCGCCCACCTCCTAGACTCAGTGCAGTATTCCTCAGCCGGACATCTACCCTGTCTTAAGGACATTATCTTGCTCACAGGTATTAACAGCTCTCCCTAAAGGTAGCAAATTTCTTGCGAATGCCTGGGAACCTATCAGGGAGATTAAGTTTAGGTTCCTGCATAGCGGCAGTGACTACAACTGCCTGAGCTTCTTGCGCCTGAACATGGAGTGCAAGATCCTGAACAAATTGAGTGATGCATTGCATATGATCAACCACTTGCTGAAGTTGATCCATCAATATATTTGGCTAGAAATTCTGTAATGATAATGGCAGAAAACCAGTCAAGCAAAAGGCACATCCACAACCAGAATAGGCGCAAAGAGACTGAATAGACAAGTGGTGGCGAACAACCCTGCGACTGGTTCCACTATCTGGAACCTGCTAACAGACCCTGAGTGCTCCAGATGAAAGGAAAACTTGCTTTCGTCTGGCAGCTGTTGGTAGGTGGAGCGGACAGGTGGAGTGGACAGGTAGAGTAGTCAGACAAGCAGAGGTATTAACAGAGAGGTAACGTAGTACAATGCAATGAAACACAAGATAAGTCAAGCAGTCTGAGGTTTAAACACTTTAAACGAAATTAGGTACAAAATCGGAATACAAGAGAATGGTCAGGGGAGCAGGGGTCGGACAACAAGGTAACAACAAACAGATCTCTCATTAGCCAAAGAACAAATGAGCAGCATGAAGTTCATCTCTGGCAAAGAGGGAATGTGACATCTATCTATCTATCTATCTATCTATCTATCTATCTATCTATCTATCTATCTATCTATCTATCTATCTATCTATCTATCTATCTATCTATCTATCTATCTATCTATCTATCTATCTATCTATCTATCTATCGATCTATCTTACATCACATTTAGGCCTTATTCACACGAACGTGTTATACGTCCATGATACGCGCGTGATTTTCATGCGCGTCTCACGGACCTATGTTAGTCAATGGGGCCGTTCAGACAGTCCGTGATTTTCACGCAGCGTATGTGCGCTGCGTAAAACTCATGACATGTCCTATACTTGTGCGTTTTTCGCGCATCACGCACCCATTGAAGTCAATTGGTGCGTGAAAATCACGCACGGCACACGGAACCACTTCTGTGTGACATGCGTTTTTCACGCAACACTTGCTAATTTCATGTAAATCAGTTAGAAAACTTGTAGAAACAAGCACAAACCAGGAAGTGCTTTTGAAGCTGTTTGGGCCTTTGAGACTTGCACAGAGACAATTGCAGCCATGCCTCGGGCATTTGATGTTGAGAAGTTGATCTGCTTGTGCAGGAGAGGCCCAAATTGTGGGACACTCGGTGTGAAGCGTACCACGACCGGAGTCAAAAAGATGTGGCGTGGGACCATATTGCACAGACGCTGTTTACCCAGCAATGGGACAAAAGCAGCACACGAGAAAGGAAAAAAATTGGTAAGTACATTTGTTTATAGATGTCATATAACCATGTTTCTACAGTGTGTCCCAGTGCTAACAATTCCCAAATGGCAAACGTATAGTGTGTGTCACTGTATAATTAGCTTGTGTAAGGTATGTCGCTGTGTAACGGTATGGTAATGTTTTGAAGGGTATATTTGTGTGTTGGTAAGTAATTCTTGACCTATTTGTTTGTTTCACCTCGTTCAGTAGATGATGTGAAGACACGCTGGAGAAGTATCCGTGATCAATTTCGGCGCGAGTATGGGGCCAGAGGCAAAAGCGGAGATGGGGCATTTAAAAAAAGAAAGTACATGTATACGAAACAATTGATGTCTTTAAAAGACATCTTGGAGATGAGACCGAAAGTAATAATTGTGTAGCTTGGACAAATGACTGTTTTTGCATGTCATACAGTAAAATGACGTTGTTTGTCCCGTGGTGAAATCGTGCAAATAATTATACATTTCCATTCTAGAACCAGTGACAATCTCGCGGACTCGGAAGAGGAGCCTGCCCAGGAAGATCCGCAGGCAATTGACAACACTAATACCCGCCTGCTATTAACCCCGGAGCCGACAGCTGACGAACCGGTCGCACATTCGTCATCACAGCCACATGTGCCACCGGAGGAAAATGAGCCTAGGCAACCAACAGCCAGGCGGAGGTGGAGAGATATTCCTACGGCAGGTAGCCAAGTCGACTCCCGGGTTCTGGAATACTTGCGGCGCTGCGCAGAGGAGGATGGCTGCGACACATTTGGCCACACCATTACCTCCTTACTACGTAAGGTACCAGAGAACCGGCTGATGCGGGTCCAGGCGGCCATTATTACTCTGATCGAGAGTGCAACTCTACCCAACAATCCACGCCACTGCTTAAACGCTATCGAGCAGTGGCGTGGATTACCGGAGAATAGTATAGAGTACAGTGCACCAACCCATGGTCCTTCCCATCCTGGCACCCCCAGTGCACGCCACCATCCCTATAGGCCAATGTCCTCCCGAATGTCTCCTGGTCCTGTTGCGTCTCGGGACAGACAATTCCAGGCCTACACCAGACCAGTTGAGAGCTATCCGCCCCCTGCAAGCCAGATCTACCACACGCAGCATCAGCACCACTATGCTATTGATGAACATACTCAGCAGGCCCGTGGACAGCATAGTGGTGCTGAAATGTACAGCTCTGCATCCCCGCCACAGCACTACCAGGACTTGTAAATTGGAAATTGTGTGCACCTTGTTCCTTGCAATTTCTCCTTCTGTGTGGGACCTTTTTGTTTGCATCACATTGATGCTACTGTTTTTGTTTGCGTAATACATTTTATTACTTTTGGTTTATTGGTACCATAATATAAAGTTATGTTTTGTTGCTGCCAATGAGTGTGTGTCTTATTTTTAATCCTGCTGGTTCAAAATGTTTTGCAATCATGTTATTGTTTAAGGTTTTACCACGGTTTACACTGCACAACATTGTTGGCCAACATCATTGCGGTATTAGTTGATCTGTTGGTGTTTGCCTTTATTCCAAAGACATTTCAATCAGGCCGTGCAGTGCTATAATATTTCAAGCACAAAGGACAGTTGTCATTGTATTTGAAAACATTGCTTTCGCCAATGTTTAACAAATACAATGGACTGTTTGGCTGCAAAATACAATGTCTAAACACCAAAAGATATAAACTTGCAACCCACGTCAAGGGTCCCCATGTATTGCGAGTCCCTATACTACAACCCCACTCAAAAAAAAAAATGTCTTATCACAAATGACCTATTTTCCCCCGACAAATAACTGTGCCACCCTTAAATCGTATCGTGCTGCCATGGTACTGCTCCAACAGGGCTCTCAAAATATTCTGCAAATATTTTGCGCACTCGGAGTCCAGATGTTTGTGCCCTCCCTTGTGGAGTTGGTCATACAATGGCTGATGTGCTTGCATTCGTTTCGATATATTCAGCATCAAAACTTGCATCATGTATGCGTGTAAAATTATGCAAAACTACACAGGCTTGTATGACACGAGTAACATTATGCGGCGTCATTTGCATGGTTGTGAGAAATGCCCTCCACTTGTTGGACATAATGCCAAATGCACATTCCACACATCCTCGTGCTCTGCCTAGCCGGTAATTGAAGATGTGCCTTCGCACAACCATAGCCCCTTCTAGCAAATGGACGCATTACATGGCTTATCAGGCCAAAACCCTCATCTGCCACGATTACATATGGAACCGGTGGTCCGCTTGAGCCAGGGAGGATGGTAGGTTCAGGCATAGCAAGTTGATTGGTCATAAGCCGTTGTCCCATTCTGGATGCCCTAAATATGCGTGCATCAGCACAGCTTCCATACGACCCAATATCTACTATTCTAAAACAATAATACTGTCCGCCAAGGCCGACAAGACGATGGAAAAATATTGCTTGTAATTAAAGTATCTTGAGCCGGAGTGGGGGGGCTTCTTCACATGAATGTGCTTCCCGTCTAGTGCACTAATACAATGAGGAAATTGGGTTGCGTTAAAAAATGCTTGAGAAATACTAATCCACTGTTGTGGCATGGGCTGAGGCATCACCGTGGCCTTTAATCTCTGCCACGGCACGACACAGGTGGATGTCACAATGTATGAAATGGTGGTCACTCCCAGAAGAAATTCAAAATGTAACGAATGGTAAATCTACATTATGGCAAAAACACAAAAAACAAAGAACACATGTTATGTAGGGCATGACACACACAAATCATCCTGTAAGCACAATAAATTATACTTAAGGGTCACAATGAGTCGCTCCTCTGTGGAAATGCAGCGCCGCATTTTTGTGTCCTGGTAGGTGATTCCTGTACGAATCTTCTGAAGCAGCAGATCAAAGGTGGCCACAGACATATGGCAAAAGGATCTAAATTTCTCAGGGTGACGCCGGAGGTCATCATAGAGGGTATGAAAGTGCCCTTTGGAGGTGCGTTGGGACACAAGAGGATGAACCCAAAGCCTCCTTCTTCTCCGTAGTTCGTCCTCTAGCATGGGACGGCGGTCGCTAAATCTCTGTGAAAGCAGCCACGCTAACAGCACACGGGCCAGCGGCGTATACGGCATGTTTTGCCTTATAATACAAGAAGGCAGGAAACTCTGTCAACTCCACAAACTATTACCAAGCTGCAAAAGGCTGATAACATGTACACAGAGCAAGCATGTGTCTTTTTGAAGGGTTGGCTCTCCATAACACGGGCTTCCGTTTTTTTCACGGACGATAAAAACGCATGCCATACGCGCGTAAAAATCGCTAACACGCAGCATATACTGATGCCACACTGAACTGCAACGCGCGCAAAATGCAGCGTTTTTTTGCACGAGCAATACGCACACGTTCGTGTGAATAAGGCCTTAAAGGGGTATTCCCTGAATGGACAATTATCACCTATCCACAGAATAGGTGAAAATTTTCTGATCCATTGAGGGCCCCTCCACAGTAAGGACTTTGAATGGAGCGGCAGTTGAGCATGCACGCTACCGCTCCATTCAAAATCTATAGGAATTACAGAAGCAGCTGAGTACAGCATTCGGCCGTTTATGTCAGTCCAATACATATATTCTAGCTCTTCCTCAATGCGGGGGTGCAGTGAGGAGAATCAGGGGTTCGGGAACCCGATTCTCGTGATCGGTGGGGGTCCTAGCAGTGCGGTCCCCAGCGATCAGACAATTGTCTCCTACCCTCTGGATAAGTGATAATTGTCCATTCTGGGACAACCCCTTTAATGACTCAATATCTAATTGTCTAGCGCACTTTGAGATTTCTTGGACCTTGTAATAAACATGTAATGTTTAAAATGTAGATATTAGATTACAATCTACTCAGCTTTAAAGGGTTTGTCTCATAACAGACATTGATGGCATATGACTAAGATATGCCATCAATGTCTGATTGGTCAGTGTTCAACAGCTTTGATCCCCCTTATCACTAGAAGTTCATCTACTTTTGGCTCTGCTTGGATTTTTCCAGGGGCTGCATGGTTGTTCATTGACTGTAATAGAATCTAGTGGTTAACCGCTTGATGATACATGACACGTATTCTGCTCATAAATGGCAGGAAGTAAATGAATTATGATGATCATGCTGATGATCATGCTCATCATGCTGATCGCACGGGCATTGCTATTGTGCCCATGTAATCAGAAGCTGGGCCATGACTGTAACACACAGCTGCAGCCCTGTTGTTACGGCACAGATCATAGAAAGCTCAGCAATTTAACCTTTGTATACTGTGTTCAACACTGATTGCGGCATTCCTATATCTATCTATCTATCTATCTATCTATCTATCTATCATCTATCTATTTTTTTTCCACCACTTCTAGTAACAAATCAGAGTGCCTGTTGTAACATACCTGGTGTACCTGAAGTACTTGAAGTGCCAGGAGACAGCAATCCCATTGAGGCCCCTAAAATATACATATATATATATATATATATATATATATATATATATATACACTACCGTTCAAAAGTTTGGGGTCACCCAGACAATTTTGTGTTTTCCATGAAAACTCACACTTATATTTATCAAATGAGTTGCAAAATGACTAGAAAATATAGTCAAGACATTGACAAGGTTAGAAATAATGATTTTTATTTCAAATAATAATTTTCTCCTTCAAACTTTGCTTTCGTCAAAGAATGCTCCATTTGCAGCAATTACAGCATTGCAGACCTTTGGCATTCTAGCTGTTAATTTGCTGAGGTAATCGGGAGAAATTTCACCCCATGCTTCTAGAAGGCCCTCCCACAAGTTGGATTGGCTTGATGGGCACTTCTTGCGTACCATACGGTCAAGCTGCTCCCACAACAGCTCTATGGGGTTGAGATCTGGTGACTGCGCTGGCCACTCCATTACAGATAGAATACCAGCTGCCTGCTTCTTCCCTAAATAGTTCTTGCATAATTTGGAGGTGTGCTTTGGGTCGTTGTCCTGTTGTAGGATGAAATTGGCTCCAATCAAGCGCTGTCCACAGGGTATGGCATGGCGTTGCAAAATGGAGTGATAGCCTTCCTTATTCAAAATCCCTTTTACCTTGTACAAATCTTCCACTTTACCAGCACCAAAGCAACCCCAGACCATCACATTACCTCCACCATGCTTGACAGATGGCACTCTTCCAGCATCTTTTCAGTTGTTCTGCGTCTCACAAATGTTCTTCTGTGTGATCCAAACACCTCAAACTTCGATTCGTCTGTCCATAACACTTTTTTCCAATCTTCCTCTGTCCAATGTCTGTGTGCTTTTGCCCATATTAATCTTTTCCTTTTGTTAGCCAGTCTCAGATATGGATTTTTCTTTGCCACTCTGCTCTGAAGGCCAGCATCCCGGAGTCGCCTCTTCACTGTAGACGTTGACACTGGCGTTTTGCGGGTACTACTTAATGAAGCTGCCAGTTGAGGACCTGTGAGGCGTTTATTTCTCAAACTAGAGACTCTAATGTACTTGTCTTGTTGCTCAGTTGTGCAGCGGGGCCTCCCACTTCTCTTTCTACTCTGGTTAGAGCCTGTTTGTGCTGTCCTCTCAAGGGAGTAGTACACACCGTTGTAGGAAATCTTCAGTTTCTTGGCAATTTCTTGCATGGCATAGCCTTCATTTCTAAGAACAAGAATAGACTGTCAAGTTTCACATGAAAGCTCTCTTTTTCTAGCCATTTTGAGAGTTTAATCGAACCCACAAATGTAATGCTCCAGATTCTCAACTAGCTCAAAGGAAGGTCAGTTTTATAGCTCCACTAAACATCAAAACTGTTTACAGCGTTGCTAACATAATTGCACAAGGGTTTTCAAGTGTTTTCTAATCATCCATTAGCCTTCTAACACAGTTAGCAAACACAATGTACCATTAGAACACTGGAGTGATGGGGCGTGGCCTGGACATGGCGCTGGTGAGACGCGTGGTGTGAGAGCTCCGGCGTCCTGACTGACTTCCAGCCCGATTAACAGCGTCTAATAGCAAGTAACATAGCACTAATGCGAAAGGGAACACGCAGTAAAGCTACTACACTGGCAAGAAGCGACCAAGGGAGAACGAGAAGCGGCATTCCCCACTATTTTGCGGATCCTGGGTCACCGGCTTCCTCGCCTCAGCAAATGAATATGGCCGTCCGGGGTGCGGCCGCGTCTGCAGCGCCTTCAGGAGCGAGGCCGTCTGGTCCGGGGTGAGTCTCCCATGGTCCCTTCACAGGGCACTGAGCGGGGTCCCGATATGCTGGCACTAACGTCCCAGATGTCCCAGATGGCAGCCATTCCCACTAAAACGGATATGGAGGGGTATATTTCCCACCTGGAAGCGGTGTGCAAAACAGAGATACGTTCTCTGAAAGAGGACATTTATCATATTAATACTGCTGTGGCGGCCATTGAAGTAACCACGCAGACACTTCAACAGCAACTGGTGTCCCAACAAAGTTTATTGGATCAGCATTCTGCGCACATTCAATTATTATTTGACATGGCGGACGACGCTGAAAATCGCAATAGAAGAAATAACATCAGAGTTAGAGGTATCCCCGAAGCCACAGGACCCCAGGATCTCATTCCGACATTGGCTGGGATATTTAATACGTTATTGGAAAAACCGGTTGACTCCCGGTTGGAAATTGATAGAGCGCATCGCACCCTGGGTCCGAAAAGCACAGACCTTGCGAGGCCACGTGATGTAGTGTGCAGGATACACTTCTTCCAAATTAAAGAGTCCATTATGCGTCAAGCGCGTAACAAGGGTGTTTTGGACTTTGACGGTGCTCCGGTGCAATTGCTGGCAGATCTTTCCCGCTCTACATTGGCAAAGAGGAGAGCCTTGAGGCCGATACTATTGGCACTTCGGGAGAAAGATATTCCGTATTCGTGGGGCTACCCGTTCCAATTGCAAGTTCGACGAGGATCGACTACCTATTCGGTGTACTCCCCAGATGAATTCCCTGAGTTTCTTGTGGCCTTGGACTTGCCTCCTTTTGTTATTCCAGATTGGCCGTTTTTTCCGCCATTGCCACAACGCCTGCCACGGCGTAACTCCAGGGTGAAGAACTACTCGGCCCGACTCGCCGCAGACGACTTCAGGCTCCGATGGTCCCAGAATCAACTCGTTTGGAACCATGATGTGAAACAAGCTTCTCCCATAGCCTCTTAGGACTTCCTTGAGCGTGATGCTGTTTTTTGAGGCTAGGGGTAATGTGTTGAAATGGGCTTGTCCTATACATGGGATTTATTATGTTGCTGTTTCTCTTTTTTCCCCAGATCTTATGTTACTTATAGATTATTTGTCATGCTACATTATGGTTTTCTAGGCCCTACGTGGGAGTAGGTAGTTGCAGTTTGGGCGCGAACATGATTCTCTTTTATAGATTGCCGTGCTATATAGATGACACCGTAGGTGGGGGGAGCTCGAGATGTAATGGCTTACAGCCTTACCTTTACTAATCCCTCTGACATCATACGCCCCTAGCACGGTCTTGATAGTTCCTATGAATGGTGCGGGAGATAGCCTAGGATATGGGCAAGGCCCCTCCCCCCCCTTTTTGATAGGTTTATGAGTTTCTCAAGACGAAGTCCCCTTAGTATTGGCAGGGGAAAGATAGCGAGCGGATTATTCATCTTTAAATACTTACCCACTATTCTTTTTTGATAGCTGAAGTATGGATTGAGTCTATCCAGTGCTACTCCCTCCACCTTCAGGATAGGGCTCGTTATATTGCAATATGTTATGGTTTCTTCTCTCGAAAGTGATAATGTCATATATTGGTGTGGTTCTGGTGCAGGTGCCCTTTAAGGGCTTAACTTATTATTGACCCGCCGCAGTTTCTCTGGTTTCATTCTATTATGGTAGATGTTTATATTAATGTTCTCGGGCTTATGGAAGTTGGTTGGGATCATCCTTCTTCCATAGTCCAGTCAACTCAGTACGTAGGTGGTGTTCTGCTACGCATTGAACACTTTACAAATAATACTTCTTTCCCCTCAACTTAGCAGTTTTGGGGCTGGAACACCATCTGTGGTGATTTCCATAGTGTCATAAGTGTTTTCTATCTCTCTTTGTTTTTTGTTGCTCTTCTTCCCTCCCTCCCCACTCTACTTCCTCCCCCACTTGTTGCCATCCTCTTTCCTGATGGAGTCCCTAAAATGCTGCTCGTTAAATATACGTGGATTCAATACGCCACAAAAACGCTCTCAGATTATGTATCACATGCATAAGCAGCGTGTCCAGATTTTGTTTCTACAGGAGACACATTTCAGGAGCGACCATGTGCCTGCTCTGAATCACAGGTACTATACACAGTGGTTCCCCAGTACCAACCCGGAGGCTAAGTCAAGAGGAGTGAGTATTGTGATACATAGATCTCTTCCGGTTTCTATTGTAGAGACCCGAGCTGATGCTCAAGGGCGCTTTTTGTTTGTGAAACTGCAGGTCTGTGGGAGACTGTTCACGGTGGCTAATTTCTACCTCCCTAATCAGGATCAGGTGCGCATTTGCAGGAGCTATTTGACAGAACTCTCTAACTTTGCAGAGGGCCTCTTGATAGCAGGTGGTGATTTTAACTTCGTATTGGACCGAGTTATGGACTCGTCTTCGGGCAGGTCCTCGGTAGCAGCTACACAGCTATCTGCCATTAAGGCTAAACTTTTTGCCATGCAGCTGGTGGACGTTTGGATGATACTTAACCCAGTGGCGGACACAGACTGCAAAAGGCCCCTGTGCAGATAATGTGCCAGGGCCCCCCCCCCCCCCCCACCCCGCAAACTTCTCATGGCCGACGGTCCGCTTTCAGCTGCATCGCTGGGTCTCCTAAGTGACCCAACAATGCAGCACTAGCAGCCGGGGCGTCACTAAGGCTGGGTTCACACACACACTATTTACGGACGTAATTTGGGCGTTTTAGCATTGAATTACATCCGAAAATGCGGCTCAAAAGCGTCGGAAAACATCTGCCCATTCATTTGAATGGGTCTTACGATGTTCTGTGCCGATGGTCATTTTTTTTTACGCGCCGCTGTCGAAAGGCGGCGCGTAAAAAACTGCCTGTCACTTCTTCAGATGTAAATGGAGCCGTTTTCCATGGACTCCATGGAAAACCAGCTTCAATTACTTCCGTAGTGGACGCAGCAAAAGACGCCTGCACATGCCATTACGGCTGAAATTACGGTGCTGTTTTCTCCTGAAAACAGCACAGTAATTTCAGCCGTAACAGACGCTGCCGTGTGAACATACCCTCAGGGCTTAAAATGTCCGGGAAATAGCCCCAATACATATGTGTCCGCCCCAAAAAAAAGTGTGTGTATAGGAGACAGCATAGCATATCTATAGCACTACGACCCTATAAACTATGGATAGGATTAGATACAGTGGCTGAGCAGACAGTATCACACATGATAGGATTAGATACAGTGGCTCAGAAGGCAGTATCACACATGATAGGATTAGATACACAGCTCAGCAGACAGTATCACACATGATAGGATTAGATACAGTGGCCCAGCAGACAGTATCACACATGATAGGATTAGATACAGTGGCTCAGCAGACAGTACCACACATGATAGGATTAGATACAGTGGCTCAGCAGACAGTACCACACATGATAGGATTAGATACAGTGGCTCAGCAGACAGTATCACACATGATAGGATTAGATACAGTGGCTCAGCAGACAGTACCACACATTATAGGATTAGATACAGTGGCTCAGCAGACAGTATCACACATGATAGGATTAGATACAGTGGCTCAGCAGACAGTATCACACATGATCGGATTAGATATAGGGCCCAGCACAGTATCATACATGATTGGATTAGATACACAGCTCAGCAGACTGTATCACACATGATAGGATTAGATACAGGGCCCAGCTCGCTGACATTGCGGCTCCAGCGCTGGACCCAGGAAAGGTAAGAATAATAATTTTGCTTCTTTATGTGTTACTGATTATTTTTGTGTGTTTGTGTTTTTTTTACAGGTTCGGTTGTTGGACTTCGGATACGAGGACTTCAATGACGGCGTTTTTTTTATTCTCAATAAAATGGTTAATGAGGGTTGTGTTTTTATTTCAATAAAAAAAATTTCTATGTGCTTGTATCTTTTTAAACTTTATTATCACCGCCTTAGTAATGGCCGCTGGCTGATTGACAACCTCCATTACTAAGGCGAGGCTTAATGTTAGCCGGTGCAGAGTCTACACTAACCCCCATTATTACCCCGGTACCCACCGCCACCAGGGGTACTGGGAAGAGCCGGGTACAAACCAGTACCCGACCAGCTGTAGTGACGGGCAGGCACCGGGGTGGCCGCAGGCTGGTAGTATTAGGCTGGGGAAGGCCAAAAACAGTGGCCCTTCCCACCCTTGTAATGCTGCCTGCTGCTGCTGTGTTGTATCTGGCTGGTTATGAAAATTGGGGGGGACCCGACATCGTTCTTTCCAATTATTTTTTAAATGACGTGGCGTCCCCCCCATTTTCATAACCAGCCAGATACAATAAAGCAGCAGCAGCCTAGCATCACCAGGGTAGGAAGGGCCACTGTATCTGGCCTTTCCCCTCCTGATAATACCAGCCTGCGGCCACCCCAGTGGCCGACCATCACTACAGATGGTCAGGTACTGGATCGTACCCGGCTCTTCCCAGCACCCCTGGTGGCGGTGGGTACCGGGGTAATAAAGGGGGTTAGTGTTAGCCTCTGCACCGGCTAACACTAAGCCCTGCCTTAGCAATGGATGCTGTCAATCAGCCGGCGGCCATTACTAAGGCGGTAGTAATATAGTTTAAAAAAAACCACAAAGACATAGAAAAAATATTTTATTGAAATAAAAAAAAAAAACACAACCCTCATTAACCATTTTATTAATAAAAAAAAAAGCTGTCATCGAAGTAGTCCTGGAATCCGCCGTAGTCCAACGACCGAACCTGTAAGAAAACACACAAAAAATGATTAGTAACACATGTGTTAGGGTATGTGCACACACACTAATTACGTCCGGAATTGACGGACGTATTTCGGCCGCAAGTACCGGACCGAACACACTGCAGGGAGCCGGGCTCCTAGCATCATAGTTATGTACGACGCTAGGAGTCCCTGCCTCGCTGCCGGACAACTGTCCGGTACTGAAAACATGATTACAGTACGGGACAGTTGTCCCACAGCGAGGCAGGGACTCCTAGCGTCGTACATAAGTACGACGCTAGGAGCCCGGCTCCCTGCAGTGTGTTCGGTCCGGTACTTGCGGCCGAAATACATCCGTCACTTACGGACGTAATTAGTGTCTGTGCACATACCCTAAGGCTTAGATACAGGGCCCATGTGTGATACTGTCTGTGGGACCCTGTATCTAAGCCTACCACAAGGTAGGCTTAGATACAGGGTCCAGCAGACAGTAATCTTATACAGTATAAGATTACTGTGTGCTGGGGCCCTGTATCTAAACCTACAGTGTGGTAGGCTTAGATACAGGGCCCAGCAGACAGGATCACGCATGGGCCATGTATCTAAGCCTACCATGTGATTGGCTTAGATACAGGGCCCAGCAGACAGCATCACACAATCTGTGATCCTGTCTCATGGGCCCCCTAAGCCTGCTACATCGTAGGCTTAGGGGTTGTGCAGTCCCTAAACATTGATGGCCTATCCTCAGGATAGGCCATCAATAGCTGATGTGTCGCCCGGGACCCGCAAATCAGCTGTTTTGAAGGGGCCGCAGCACTCGTACGAGAGCTGCTTCCCCTTCATTTCACTACTCGCCCACACTGTGAATCGCCGAAACCGATTCACAGTGTGACCGGAATGAAGTGACAGGAATGAAGGGGAGCAGCTCTCGTACGAGTGCTGCGGCCCCTTCAAAACAGCTGATTGGCGGGTCCCAGGAGTCGGACCCCGCCAGTCAGGGCTATCTTACCTTCCTCTTCGGCCGCGGCGGGAGTTCTGTAGTCTCGATGCTGTGCGCGGCGGCATAGCGCTGTGACGTCATGCGCTGCGCACAGCGCCTGACGTCAGGACCTCCGCTGCGATCCGGAACCAGGAAGGTAAGTAAAGTATGTTACTATAGTAACAGGGGCCCGCGGCCCGAGTTACTATAGTAACTTTTTATTGATGTGGTGCGGGGGGCCGTGGGCCCCCCTGGCTTCGGGGCCCGGTCGCAATTGCGACCGCTGCGACCCCTATAGCTACGCCAGTGGTCCACGGGCCTCTGTCTCAGTCCTCAGCATCGCGCAGCTGAGAACTGAGTCGGCCAGCAGAGGAACGGGCCCCCTTCCCACGCGGGGCCCTTGTGCAGCTGCACCGGCTGCACATGCGGTATGTCCGCCCCTGACTTAACCCTCAAACAAAGGACTACACATTTTACTCTCCGGTCCATGATATGTACAGCAGGATAGACATGTTCTTTGTGTGTCATCACTTATTGTCCTGGTCCCCGATGTCTCGGATTGGGCCTATGATCTGGGCAGACCATGCCCCAGTGTTCTTCTCGCTGCAGTTCCCGGGTGGGGGGGTGAAGGAATGGCATTGGAAGCTCAATCCTCTGCTTTTGAAGGATTCGGTATGTCAAACGGCTGTTACCCGTTCGATCTCCGAGTTCCTAGATCATCACGCCTCAGACTCCACCCCCCTACCGACGCAGTGGGAAGCGCTGAAGAGTGTGGTGAGAGGCATCTTTATCCAACAAGGCTCCAGACTAAAAAAGGAGAGGGCCTTTAAAATGAAGGAGTTGCTGGCTCGTATTCAGTCCCTGGAGTCCGCCCATAAACAGTCCCGACAGCCCCACATGTTAGCGGAGTTATCAGAGGCCAGGAACTCTTTGAGAGGGTTGTTGGATCAGGCTCATGCCTCTTTCAGAGACCGTGCTAAGAGTTTCTTTTATCAACACTCTAATAAATGCGGCAGAACCCTAGCTAGAGCACTTAAGCCACGGGTGCCCACCTCTTATATTCCAATGATTAAGTCGTGCTTGGGGGACATTAAACATAAGCCAGAAGAGATGGTGCAAACCTTCAGGGAGTACTACCACTCCTTGTATAATCTAAAAGGCCCGTTACAAGATATGTCTCCTGCTGCTCTACGAGGGAAAATTGACCAATATGTGGCTAAAATGGCGTTGCCAGAAATGGAGGGGGCTGAGACTGAGGAGTTGGGCGACGATTTTACCGAAACTAAAATCCATGGCATCATCAAGTCTGCCCCGTCGGGTAAAAGTCCGGGCCCGGATGGTTTCCCGACGTCCTTTTACAAGGCTTTTCTCCCTCAGCTATCCGTAAATCTCCAAAATTGATATCCTCCCGCGGTTCTTGTATCTCTTTCAGGCAATCCCTGTTCTGGTTCCTCAGGCTTACTTCAAGACTCTGGAGGCAGCATTTCGGAGGTTTGTCTGGGGCACCTTGAGGCCTCGCATTAGTTTGAGCTCGCTGCCTCGCCCTAAACTGAAGGGTGGAGCGGGACTCCCGGATTTGGGGTTGTATCACCAAGCTGTTGTTCTTTCTAGAGCGATTGATTGGTTTCATAATGGCACCAACAAACAATGGGTGGGGATTGAGAGGTACTTCTTGGCGCTCTCTCTGAGATCGCTGCCATGGATCTTGCCGGACCATCGCCCGACCCTTCAGACCCTTCCTATGCTTACCCATCATTTTCTCACTGTATGGGACAGATTGATGGTCGGAAAGGGGCTGTCCCATAGACCGGGACTTCTTAGCCCTCTGTTTGATAATCCCGAGTTTCCACCAGCTGTGAACAAACCTACTTTTCTGAGCTGGACTGCTTCGGCAGATACTAGGCTGTGTCAGGTGATGTCGGATGGCGGTCGCCTCCCTCCGTTACATGTGTTGGGAGAGACCTGCCCGGAGAGGACTCTATCATGGTTGGAATATGCACAATTGTCTACTTTCCTGCACTCGGCTCTGCCGGATGGAATGTGTATCTCCACGATCACCTCCTTTGAGTCGCTACTGCTTTTACAGGAGTCACCTACTCGCGTGATTTCCAAGATGTATGCCATTCTTTTGGAGACTTCTGTAACTCAGCCGCCTGCATATGTTAGCGCTTGGGAAGAAGACCTAGGTTTCTCCATATCTTTGCTTGATTGGGACAGGGTTTTCCTTCTGACCCATAAAATGCCTATGGCATGCCATGCCCAGGAGAAAATTTTTAAAATCTTGACCAGGTGGTACCGTTGCCCACAGATCTTGCATAAAATGTACCCAGAAGTGCCAGATGTCTGTTGGCGATGTGGCAATGAGACTGGCATGATGCTGCATATTTGGTGGTCATGCCCGGTATTGCAGACTTTTTAGAAAGCGGTATTTGACATCTATGCATTGATGGAGAGTGCTCCTATCATACCTACTCCTCAGATGGCTCTTTTATCCTTGATTCCGGGTCCCCTGCAAGGCATAAAAAAGGGCCTACTTAGGCATTTTCTGACGGCAGCGCAGACAGTCATTCCTAGGTACTGGAAGACCGCTGCTGTACCTACGATTGTTGAATGGGTTGCGGAAATGGTTCTACTGTGTAGAATGGAGTCTCTGCTTGCAGAGGACAAGGGATGCTATGATACGGTTATTTCTCTGTGGAACGCATGGTCATCCTTCAAATCTGGTCCTCATTTCACTGATTGGCTGAGCTAGAGAATCCCACATGGTGGTGTATATAGCCTAATCCCGAGTGGGCTTTCATCAGAAATAGAGGCGGTTCGATATTCCTTCTGTGGTAATGTCTCTGCTCCTAGTACTCCCTATACCCCTCACTTTCGTCCCCCTCTCTTCCCTTGTTCGTCTTGTCCGTTCTTTCTTTTTGCCTTCTTCTGGTTAGTCTCTACTTCTCTTTTTTCCTGCTAAGGAGGGGGTTAGTCACTTTTCAAAATGTGTTTCCAGTCAGGAATTCTGTTCCTTGCAAACATAGAGGGGCGTTCTCTACCTCATATGCCATGTGCCTGACTGTACAGTTTTCAAATGTATGTGACAACTGCCCCTGAGTAACAAGAATATTGATGTATATAAGCGATTGCTCTTATCTATATGATATGTTATGACTTGTTATGTTGAAAGTATTCATGCACTTTGTTCTTATGTGTTTATAAACTTTGCAATAAAAATCTATATTATGAAAAAAAGAACACTGGAGTGATGGTTGCTGGAAACGGGCCTCTATACACCTATGTAGATATTGCATTAAAAACCAGACGTTTGCAGCTAGAATAGTCATTTAGCACATTAACAATGTATAGAGTGTATTTCTGATTAATTTAATGTTATCTTCATTGAAAAAACTGTGCTTTTCTTTCAAAAATAAGGAAATTTCTAAGTGACCCTAAACTTTTGAACGGTAGTATATATATATATATATATATATATATATTTTATTTTTTTTTTTTTATTTTTTTTTTAATATATACACCGTGTTCCAAATTATTATGCAAATGTTATTTTTCGCTGATTTTCCTAAGTAGTCGATGCAAATGAGTCAGTATAATCTTCAAGCCATCAACCGTTGGAGTATAATGCATATTTTATTGCACAAATCTCCTAATGATAACAGATTTTTTTTTTAGAAGTAAAAAACTCAAAATGCACTGTTTCTAATTATTATGCACAACAGAGATCAAAACATTTTAAAGGGTGAAGGAGAGAACTAAAATGGTAATTTGTTGAATTTGCAGCATCAGGAGGTCATATTTACAGAAATCAAAAGCTCTTTCAATCAAAAAAAACTTAACAGGCCAAGTTACATGTTAACATAGGACCCCTTCTTTGATATCACCTTCACAATTCTTGCATCCATTGAATTTGTGAGTATTTGGACAGTTTCTGCTTGAATATCTTTGCAGGATGTCAGAATAACCTCCCAGAGCTTCTATTTTGATATGAACTGCCTCCCACCCTCATAGATATTTTGCTTGAGGATGCTCCAAAGGTTCTCAATAGGGTTGAGGTCAGGGGAACATGGGGGCCACACCATGAGTTTCTCTCCTTTTATGCCCATAGCAGCCAATGACTCAGAGGTATTCTTTGCAGCATGAGATGGTGCATTGTCATGCATGAAGATAATTTTGCTATGGAAGGCATGGTTCTTTTTGTACCACGGAAGAAAGTGGTCAGTCATAAACTCTACGTACTTTGCAGAGGTCATTTTCACATCGTCAGGGACCCTAAAGGGGCCTACCAGCTCTCTCCCCATGATTCCAGCCCAAAACATGACTCCGCCACCTCCTTGCTAACGTCGCAGCCTTGTTGGGACATGGTGGCCATTCACCAACCATCCACTACTCCATCCATCTGGACCATCCGGGGTTGCATGGCACTCATCAGTAAATAACACGGTTTGAAAATTAGTCTTCATGTATTTCTGAGCCCACTGCAACCGTTTCTGATTTTGAGCATTGTTTAGGGGTGGCCGAATAATAGCTTTATGCACACTTGCAAACCTCTGTAGGATCCTACACCTTGAGGTTCGCGGGACTCCAGAGGCACCAGCGGCTTCAAATACCTGTTTGCTACTTTGCAATGGCATTTTAGCAGCTGCTCTCCTAATCCTATTCATTTGTCTGGCAGAAATCTTCCTCATTATGCCTTTATCTGAACAAACCCGTCTGTGCTCTGAATCAGCAACAAATCTTTTCACAGTACGATGATCACGCTTAAGTTTTCTTGAAATATCCAATGTTTTCATACCTTGTCAAAGGTATTGCATTATTTCACGCTTTTCGGCAGCAGAGAGATCCTTTTTCTTTCCCATATTGCTTAAAACCTGTGGCCTGCTTAATAATGTGGAACGTCCTTCTTAAGTAGTTTTCCTTGGATTGGGCACACCTGGCAAACTAATTATCACAGGTGTCTGAGATGGATTACAATGATCCAAAGAGCCCTAAGACACAATACCATCCATGAGTTTAATTGAAAAACTAATAATTAAATGTTTATGACACTTAAATCCAATGTGCATAATAATTTGGAACACGGTGTATATATATATATATATATATATATATATATATA
Source organism: Rhinoderma darwinii (assembly GCF_050947455.1). NCBI lineage: Eukaryota > Metazoa > Chordata > Amphibia > Anura > Rhinodermatidae > Rhinoderma > Rhinoderma darwinii. The sequence goes on along the minus strand of NC_134692.1, from coordinate 61,498,396 downwards.
CATATATTTCCAAAAATCAGGCAGCACTCCAAAGGTTTAGCAAAAGTAGAAAATGTGTTTTATTCCATCCGTCAAAAAATGCGACGTTTCAGCTCTTCAGTAGAGCCTTTCTCAAGCTCCATTGAAGAGCTGAAACGTTGCATGTTTTGACAGATGAAATAAAACACATTTTCTATTTTTGCTAAACCTTTGGAGTGCTGCCTGATTTTTGGAAATATATACATTTTGGGTGACCTTGGTCGTGTCCCTGGCGGGCTTGCACCCTCATCTTTATGATCTTCTGACTGTGCGGTTAACATTTTCTTGTTTTTCTATATAGTGAATCTATATAGTATATGAGATTCACTTTTTGAATTGAATTACTGAAATAAATTAACTTTTTTATGATATTCTAATTCATTGAGAAGGATCAGTTTGTATATATGCTGTATATACAAACTGATCCTTCTCAATGAATTAGAATATCATCAAAAAGTTTATTTATTTCAGTAATTCAATTCAAAAAGTGAATCTCATATACTATATAGATTCATTATACACAGAGTGATCTATTTCCAGCATTTTTTCTTTTAATGTCGATGGTTATGGCTAACAGTTAATGAAAACCCACACGTTAGTCTCTGAAAATTAGAATATTATATAAGCCCAATTTAAAAAAATTATTTTTAATACCGAAATGTTGGCCTACTGAAAAGTATGTACAGTATATGCGCTCAATACTTGGTCGGGGCTCCTTTTGCATGAATTACTGCATCAATGCGGCGTGGCATGGTGGCGATCAGCCTGTGGCACTGCTGAGGTGTTATGGAAGCCCAGGTTGCTTTGATAGCGGCCTTCAGCTCATCTGCTTCTTGGGTTTAATGTCTCATCTTCCTCTTGATGATACCCCATAGATTCTCTATGGAGTTTAGGTCAGGCGAGTTTCTTGGCCAATCAAGCACAGTGATACTGTGGTTATTAAACCAGGTATTGGTACTTTTGGCAGTGTGGGCAGGTGCCAAGTCCTGTTGGAAAATGAAATCAGCATCTCCATAAAGCTTGTCAGCAGAGGGACGCATGAAGTGCTCTAAAATGTCCTGGTAGACGGCTGCGTTGACTCTGGACTTGATATAACACAGTGGACCAACACCAGCAGATGACATGGCTTCCAAACCATCACTGACTGTGGAAACTTCCCACTGGACCGCAAGCAACTTGGATTGATGCCTCTCCACTCTTCCTCCAGACTCTGTGGCCTTGATTTCCAAATTAAATGCAAAATTTACTGTCATCTGAAAAAAGGACTTTGAACCACTGAGCAACAATGTTGGTCCACTGTGTTATATCAAGTCCAGAGTCAACGCAGCCGTCTACCATAAAAATAGATGAACCATCTCATGAAAAAAAAATAATAATAAATGGGTAGGAGTTCTATAATGAGCTACTTCTGTTCATATGGAATGTCTCCAAAATAACTGCTGCTGCCTCATGGAATGATGGAAAGGAAGCATATCCACATGTAATGACTGTGCTCCTTTTAAAGACTATACAGCATTGTGTATATGCATTATATTAGAGTTTAGAAAGAATACAATTATCATAAGGAGGTCTTTGGAAACGGTTCATGAAGTACAATGACTCTACATTCTGCGTGGACTTTCAGCCCACATCGGTCTATGCATCTCTTTAAGCATTCAGTAGCAAAATATTGTATTTCATTTACTGCTCAATCATCTCGAAGCAATAACTTTCAGGAAGCTATTTACACATTAAAGATGTTTTATTGACCTCCAATAATGTATGGTACAACATAAGTTTAGCACATCCCATAAATAATTGACATTTACGTCCTGCATGCTGATTGCAGTTATTTTCTTCAAAAATGAGTCTACTTAAGGGGAGTAATCTCCTTTATATAAATCCACGCTTCAGCTCCATAATGGTTGGCTGTATTAAGAAGCTGTTACAAAAGATGTTGCTAATGAGAAATGTTGGATAATTCAGAAAAAAAGCAGCCTAAAATGAAATAAAGTAGCAGGAAATCAATGATCGAGAATTAGATTTAGGGCGCAGTCACACGCAGCAAATTCTGTTACAGAAACTGTCTGCAAAAGAAAATCCATTCCAGTAATCACAAAGGGTTTTTATCTGCAGCAGGTGTATAGATTTCACAAGTTCATAAATTAAATGTGACCAATATTAGCTGGATCCTGTGTGTCATAAAAAAACAGGGCCTGCTCTTTGCCGAGCCGTCAGCTCATCTGAACTGACGGAATCGGCTGAGAAATAACGATACAGCTTCTATGTATACAGGATACATAGAAGCTGTTTCCTAAAAAGTAAAAACATTTTTAAATAAAAGTGATTTTGAAAGTGGCTTAAACACACAAAATAAGTTTATTTAACAAAATTTTTTTTGCTTACAAAGCTATACATAGCCTTTAAAGTAACATCTGGCCTCAGTATTTTTTAGGGAAAAAACTGTGAAAATGTGAGTAAACTCTGTGTGTGACTCTAGCCTCAGTACAAAAAGTCTATGTGATTATGGATCCGTATTAATTCTGTTTTTTTAAATTGAAAAAATGTTGTTAATACAATTATTTGCTTTCATATATAATATAAACTAACATTTGGCGGCAGCATTTTTGCTACCCAAAAAAACACTAAAAAAAAACAAATACCAAAAATGCATATATAGTTTGAATGTGTGAGACCAATAAACAGTTATTAGGTTAAATTAAATGTAACTAGGCAAAGAATCATGGACTTTTATATATTCTATTACTTTGGGAACCATCTTTATTGGTATAAATGTCTTATTTGACCTATACAATATTTTTGCCCCATCCTCTATACAAAACTTTATGGGTATATTTTAGGTGTCATGACCACTGTCTGGTTTCATGACCCAAACCCATGTTTTACATCATAGACAGCGATGACATTTTGGAGTATCATGTCCAGATAAAGAATACTCTGATCTGTCCCCCTGAGGGAGAAAAGCAGTACCACAACATTTTATGACCTCTGACATACTTATTCCAGTACTACTGTAATGCAAGTGACATGTAGCAATTCTATCTTTGAAAAGCAAAAACTTCCACCATGACCTGTTCTTCTTTTACTCCAAACAAGACAAAAGTTATAACAAATTCAGAAAATGTCTATGAATCATACACACATCTACCATCTATCTATCTATCTATCTATCTATCTATCTATCTATCTATCTATCTATCTATCTATCTATCTATCTATCTATCTATCTATCTATCTATCTATCATCTATCTATCTATCTATCTATCTATCTATCTATCTATCTATCTATCTATCTATCTATCATCTATCTATCTAGGTATAGTCGTCCAAAGACAGGCAGCACTCCAAGTTTTAGTGAAAAAATGTCTTTTATTTAGCCCTTGTGCAACGTTTCGGCTAAGCGTATGGAGCCTTTTTCAAGCATGCTTGAAAAAGGCTCCATACGCTGAGCCGAAACGTTGCACAAGGGCTAAATAAAAGCCATTTTTTCACTAAAACTTGGAGTGCTGCCTGTCTTTGGACGACTATACTTGGATTTGGAGCAGTGATCAAGCTCCCAGGGCGTGCACCCATCCACAATTTTGACTGGTGCTGCTGGAATGTGGACTTTCTCTATCTATCTATCTATCTACCTACCTATCTATCTATCTATCTATCTATCTATCTATCTATCTATCTATCTATCTATCTATCTACCTATCTATCTATCTATCTATCTATCTTGCTTGAAAAAGGCTCAGTTTGTAGGGACGAAACGTTGCACGAGGGCTAATAAAAAGACCCATTTTTCACTTTTGAATTGGAGTGCTGTCTACTTTTGGAAATATTTATCTATCTATCTATCTATGTAATCCAAAGCCCAGTGTAAAGGATTTACCAGACACAGCTTCTGTGTCGACGCCCGTGATTAATCAGTCAGCATTTGCTCCTAGGTCTGATAGAGTAACTCGATCTGCTACCAATCAGGCTGGTAGGCTGAAGAGTGGGAGAACCTATCACAGCCTGGCCAGACGGAGCTAGCTCCCGCCCTCGGTCTATATATACCTTCATTTCCTGCTTTTCCTTTGCCTGTGATTCTGTCCTGTTTCCTGGCTCTGCTGTTGCTGCTTGTACTATTGACCTCTGCCTCTAATTGACCCTGGCTTTACTGACTACTCTCCTGCTCTGCGTTTGGTACCTCGTACAATCCTGGTTTGACTCGGCACGTTCACTACTCTTGTTGCTCACCGTGTTGCCGTGGGCAACTGCCCAATTTCCCTTAGCTTCTGCGTACCGTCATCTGTTTGTCTGTCGTGCACTTATTGAGCATAGGGACCGTCGCCCAGTTGTACACCGTCGCCTAGGACGGACCGTGCAAGTAGGCAAGGACTGAGTGGTGGGTAGATTAGGGCTCACCTGTCTGTCTCATTACCCCGGCCATTACACCCAGCAGCACAGGCACCGTGTGGGTACAAGCCCTGGGGAACAGACCGTTGTCCCATATAGGTATAGACAAAAAATAGGCAGCACTCCATAGATTACAGAACTGCCTATTTTTTGTCTCTATCTATCTATCTATCTATCTATCTATCTATCTATCTATCTATCTATCTATAAAAACCTAGTAAAATAACCTCAGCACCAAAACAAAGGACTAGTCCCCAATCCTTTAGACCAGGGGTCTCAAACTCGGCCAGGTAAGTGGGCCGCATATAGAAAAAATGTGAAGTGGTCGGGCCGCATTACTTTCAAATTTGAGACAATACAAAATTATTGTTAATCAATTAGTTATTTGAACTACTATAACACTATATTACTATAATAATAACAACACTACATTACTATAATAATACAGCTAGGTTTTAAATTTGAGATATTTCTCCACGTGCTTATTTCAACAATCCAGTTTTCCAGTTCAAGTGTCGCTAAATGCAGTCTGACGGCTCAATTAGCAGCGTTTGGCAGACACACATGTCAAGATTGGGCAGCCCCTTTTTAGATAGTGCCACAGTGCCCTCTGTAGATAATGCCTCAGTGCCCTCTGTAGAAACAGCCACAGTGCCCTCTGTGGGTGCTGCCGCAGTTCCCTCTGTGGATACTGCTGCAGTGCCCTCTGTGGATGCTGCCACAGTGCCCTCTGTAGATAATGCAACAAACCCCTAGATAATGCCAAAGTGCCCTCTGTAGATAATGCCACAGTGCCCACTGTAGATAATGCAACACACCCCTAGATAATGCCACAGTGTCCTTTGTACATGCTGCCACAGTGCCCTCTGTAGATGCTGCCACAGTGCCCTCTGTAGATGCTGCCACAGTGCCCTCTGTAGATGCTGCCACCGTGCCCTCTGTAGATGCTGCCACCGTGCCCTCTGTAGATGCTGCCACTGTGCCCTCTGTGGATGCTGCCACAGTGCCCTCTGTAGATGCTGCCACAGTGCCCTCCGTAGATGCTGCCACAGTGCCCTCCACAGATGCTACCACAGTGCCCTCCGTAGATGCTGCCACAGTGCCCTGCGTAGATGCTGCCACAGTGCCCTCCGCAGATGCTGCCACAGTGCCCACCGTAGATGCTGCCACAGTGCCCATCGCAGATGCTGTCACCGTGCCCTCAGCAGATGCTGCCACAGTGATGTCAGGGGCTTGCCCAGAGCTGGAGTCCCAGAGCAGAGCCGCTTCTAGCACCCTGCCTTGGATTCCAACTCTGCTCCTGACATCACTGTCCATATATGGACAGAGATGTCAGGGGCAATCCCAGAGCTGGAGTCCCAAGCAGAGCGCTAGTAAGCTCTTCCTGGGACTCCAGATGTGCTCCTGGGGAAGCCCCTAGCATTATTTTCGAAGTATGGACAGCGATGTCAGAGGCTTCCCCAGAGTCCCAGAGCAGAGCCTATACTAGCGCTCTTCCCGGGACTTCGGCTCTGGGGAAGCCCCAGACATCGTGTGTCAAAACATGGACACCGATGTCAGGGAATTCCACAGAGTCCCAGAGCAGAGCCGATACTAGCGCTCTGCCCAGGACTCCGCTCTGCGGAAGATCCTGACACACTGTCCATATATGGACAGAAATGTCAGGGAATTCCACAGAGTCCTGGAGCAGAGTCTATGCTAGCGCTCTGCACGGGACTCCGGCTCTGGGGAAGCCCCAGACATCGCTGTTCATATGTGGACAGCGATGTCAGGGAAATACAGAGTCTCGGAGCAGAGTCGATTCTAGTGGCTCTTTGTCCCGCGTGCCGCAGATGACAGCCCCAGGGGCCGCATGCGTCTCGCGGGCCACGAGCTTGAGACCCCTGCTTTAGACTATAGCATTCCAAGGTATTAAAGGGTATGTATCAACAGAATTTCAAAGTATGATAATCTTTTCAAGTTGGAGAGGTTGACAATTTTTACGGAGGTAAGTAATCCTGGGATGAAAGATGAATTTATGAATTTACCGTCCCCAAAAAATTGGCTAAAAGTAGATTATTAAAAGGGTTAGAAAAGATTAAGCAAATTTCTACATCAGTGAAACAGAGGGAGTCTCCATTTATGATATATAACCATGCCTATATTGCATATCATTTGCTGAGAGCTACTTTCGGGACTATAAACAGACTACATTCTTCCCTAAATGTGAATCTTATTGGGGAAATGTTATGCATTGCCTTTGAAATTGTAACAAACTTAAATTAAGATACAAAAGTTAATGATTCAGATGAGGATGCCCAAATACAAGCTAGATCCATGGTTTGTTCCACTAAAAAGAGAAGGGGGACGAGTTAAGAGTAGAAAGGATACCGCATATTGTCCATCTGGTACTACTGGCAGAAAAATAAAAATATTTGAATCTGAACTACCACGTTAAGGACATAAACAGAGATTTAAAGAAAGTGGTGAAAATTTAAAAGGGACTTCCTCTGTGCAGACTTGAGGACCTTTTTATTTGATAAAAGAAGGGGGAGAGTTTTAGGCTGGATTCACACGACCATGTTACGTCCGTAATGGACGGAACGTATTTCGGCCAGCAGTCCCGGACTGAACACAGTGCAGGGAGCCGGGCTCCTAGCATCATAGTTATGTACGATGCTAGGAGTCCCTGCCTCGCTGCAGGACAACTGTTCCGTACTGAAAACATGATTACAGTACGGGACAGTTGTCCTGCAGCGAGGCAGGGACTCCTAGCATCGTACATAACTATGATGCTAGGAGCCCGGCTCCCTGCAGTGTGTTCGGTCCGGGATTAGCGGCCGAAATACGATCCGTCTATTACGGACGTAACATGGTCGTGTGAATCCAGCCTTATAGACAAAATTTTGAAACCTAAAAACAGGATAGTATGCTGAAAGAATTGAACTGATAAGGAATCATTTTATGGAGGGTAACTTTGTTAGGGGGAGTTCACACTGAGTTTTTTGACTAGTTTTTTGACGCGGAAACCTATCTTCAGCGTTTATGCCTCTGACCTCCCATTGACATCAATGGGAGGCAGAGAACGCGTATTTCACGCCGTTTTATGCCCTCGGCGCTCAATGGCCACGGGCGAATGACGCCGCACAAAACGCCGTAAAAAACGGCGTGCAGGCAGAGGAAAATCTGCCTCAAAATTCCAAACTGAGTTTTGAGGCAGATTTTCCTCCTGCAAAAAACTCTGTGTCTTAGAACCCAGCCTTAGGCTATGTTCACACAGGGTATTTTGGGGGAGGAATATCTGCCTCAAAATTCCGTTTGGAACTTTGAGGCAGATTTTCCTCTCCCTGCACGCCGATTTTCGCGGCGATTTTCGCGCCGTTTTTCGCCTGCGGCCATTGAGCGCCGCGGGCATAAAACAGCGTGAAATACGCTTTCTCTGCCTCCCATTGAAGTCAATGGGAGGTCAGAGGCAGAAGCGCCCGAAGATAGGGCATGTCGCTTCTTTTTCCCGCGAGGCAGTTTTACTGCTCGCGGGAAAAAGACGCCGACGCCTCCCATTGAAATCAATGGGAGGCGTTCTCGGGCCGTTTTTGCCGAGTTTTGCGACGCGGTTTCCGCGTAAAAAAACTCGGCAAAATACCCCGTGTGAACATAGCCTTAGTGTGCTCTGATACTCATGGGGGAGGGAGAGAGGGGGAGACTATTTTTCTTATTTTTTCTTTCTATGTAAAATATGGCATTTTTTATGAATTAAAAGAAATAAAATGAAAAAAAAAAAAGAAAATGACATATTAAATATAAAATACATATTCTTTAAAAAAAAACAATTATTAGTATATATTTTGAAAACAATTCTAATGTTTGTTTTTTCAATGGGACTATTCACATAAAACATATCTTATAATTTTCCAGTTCTCACACTGTCCACTAGGGCAGTCACAATAGGCTGACACGTCCTGTTTTATGTAGCTCACTTGTATGGATTGGGACAGAATGAGATGGGTAATCTCATACTCATTAGAGGGTGGGCATGTTAATGACAGCTCTCTTGGAGGTCTAAATAAGGCAGGATACAAACAGATGTACACAATATATACCCAGATAAGGCTGTGTATTCATCTCCCCCTGGTCTCGGGGTGAGAGGACTGTAATTATAATTTCCTGGAGACTCACAATTTCTGACATTGACTGACATTCATGTTAGCTGCCATAAAGCATGTACACTCTGCTGAACAGTCTATACAAACAATACAGGAAGGAAATGTTTGTCTCCAATTATGGCAGCCCGCAGGGAAGTTTTTGAAAATAAAAAAATAAATAGTTGCAACATAAAAAAAATATTAAACACAGTAGTTCTCTTCTAAAGACATAAACTAAATCTAACTAAGCCATCTAACTATCTCATATATATATATATATATATATATATATATATACATATATATATATATATATATTATCTATCTATCTATCTATCTATCTATCTATCTATCTATCTATCTATCTATCTATCTATCTATCTATCTATCTATCTATCTATCTATCTATCTGTCTGTCTATCTATGTATTTATCATCTATCTATCTAATATCTATCTATCTATCTATCTATCTATCTATCTATCTATCTATTATCTATCTATCTATCTATCTATCTATCTATCTATCTATCTATCTATCTATCTATCTATCTATCTATCTATCTATCTATTTATCATTTATCTATCTATCTATCTATCTATCTATCTATCTATCTATCTATCTATCTATCTATCTATCTATCTATCTATCTATCTATCTATCTACCTATCATCTATCTATCTATCTATCTATCTATCTATCTATCTATCTATCTATCTATCTATCTATCTATCTATCATCTATCTATCTATCTATCTATCTATCTATCTATCTATCTATCTATCTATCTATCTATCTATCTATCTAATATATCAAGAACCAACAAATTTTTGTTACGAAACAAGGAAACAGAAGTTTGGAAAGCATTCAATAGAGATTGCTTGTTAGCAAAAGGTCCATTTTGCTGGGAGTTCTTTGCATGAACTATTTGACCATGTGTTTCATGAGGGAAAAAATGAGGAACAAACTCTGATATAAAGAAAATCTCTTGTGTCCTATAGGGCTTTATGCTTTTAGCACTGCACCGATAAATGGAACTGGCTACAGCATCACATGATTTGCTTTGTTTGCTTCTATTTCTGATTGACAAGGTAGGTCATTTGACAGGCTGGTGATCTGAATCACAAAAGTCATACACAAAGGGCTTTTCTACAACAGAATTTTGAGCAGTATCTCTTAGGACAGAAATGCAGAAACACACAAAAAATACTATTTATAAAATGTGTACATAATCCACGTTTCCAAGTTTACAATAAAATAGAAACTGGAAACAAATGATAACATGTCCATAGTCCTTGTAAACCATCATTTTACCATGGTCCATGTTCAGCTAGGTCCATCTTATGTGAACTGATGGTTTATACCATAAATATACTTAATAAGCCTGCAAAAACCCAGGTTACAACTGGAGCATTGATACCTTAAGTAGATGGTAGAGGCTATTTTTTAAGCACAAGCGAGCCTCTTCAACAGGTAGTAATTCAGACATACAGTACATATCTCATGAAAGTCTAGTTCAATCTCGAAATGCATTGTATTATACACAATAAGAATTCTCCTCCGGAATCATTAAAGTAACAGCGCTCTTGTTGTAGCTGATTATGTGCTGTCCTTTATGTCCACAGTTTACTCATCTGAGACACAAAGCATGTCATGTCACTCATGTAGAACATTACCATGGGGTAGATTTATCAATGTATGTACCTCAGTTTTCTGGCATAAATACATTTAAAACTCATAAAGTCCCTGTGTCATTTTTACTGTGAAAAAAAAGCCATATCCGACCCGGTGTTGCTTTTAGCTAACGGCAGATCCATAAACAAAGCATGCTCCCTTTTATACAAGCCGGTGCTCACTGCACTGAGGAAAGTGCATGGCTTTCATATGGATCCCAGTATTAATAAATTTTCCCCAATGAGATTAGTGTGCACCAATTGCCTGCACAGTCATCAGATCACAATTCAATAGTTCACCTTTTTTGGTATGTGGTGGGACAGGAGATGTGGTATGAATGTGCAACTGACATTTGCAGTGACGTTATGATGCTGTTCTATTGACGTGGACCAGAATATTTAAAGAGAACTGTCACCTATTGAACTCTACTCACCCCTCGCTGGCCGCTGCTGTCAAAAGTTCATTGCTGTTATCCCCTCTCCTAAACTCCTCCTCCGACCGTAAATAACGGTCTGCAAACATTTTGCACCTTTTATGGTAATAATCCGGCAGTCTCATTCGTTCCTCTTCTTATGCCCGCCGACCGCCGAAAACTGGCCCGCCCTGAATGTCAAAATCTCATCTGAGATAGCGCGGATGTGCCTATCATGTATGGTCCGATACCCTTTCCTGCTTCGTCCGGGTCTCAAATCTAGTTACTGTGCATGCACCGCTATGGTATCCCGTTGTGCGCTTTCACCAGAACAGGACATTGATGCGCAAGCGCAGAAATTTCGTGTGTACTGGGGGGAGGCGAGGAGCTATCAATAAAAAATAAGGAGGCTGGATAAACTCGGAAAGGCTTGAGGAATGAAGATATGACTCTTTTCAAGCAAAGATATGACTCTTTTATCCTCATTAGCATACGGCACAGGGGCACTAAAAATGGAATAATAAAGTTACAAAGCTGACTTAGAAGATAATTATAGGTTACAAAGAAATGTATTTTCACCCACTTCCACCAGGTATTGCTGGTTTAATAGGTGAAATGCTGGTGACAGGTTCCCTTTAAGGAATGTTGGACCCATACCAAAAACAATTCAAGCTGCTGTGAGTGTGTGTTGAGTGAGGGGAGGATCCTACCATTTAATAAAACTGTATACCTAATAAAGGGACCACTGAGTGAATATGTAACCTCTATTTCTAGAAGGTCCATAGTTATTTCAGACCTAAAATGGTTGGTCAGGATTTGATCCCTTCACCTGATCAGTGAGGGAAAGGAATGGGGGACACACTGTCAATGCATTTGAAGCACGAAGGCACTCCTAATAGGTGTAGGTATTATTCATATTGCAATAACTGTATAATAACCTTAGAAATCATAATTCCTAATTTGGTTATGTAAATCTACTCATTCTGAGTTTAGGAGTCCAATTGGTGGAGTGACTCAATGATTGTCAGCCTTACCACTGGACCCTGGAGCAGTGGAAATGTGTTCTGTGGAGTGTCAAATCACGCTTCTCTATCTGGCAGTCTAATGGATGAGTCTGGGTTTGGCATATGCCAAGAGAATTTTACCTGCCTGACTGCATTGTGCCAACTATAAAATTTGGTGGAGGAGGGATAATGCTATGGGGTTGTTTTTCAGGGGTTGACTTAGTCCCATTAGTTCCAGTGAAGGGAAATCTTAATGCTTCAGCATACTAAAACATTTTGGACAATTGTAGCTTCCAACTTAATGGGAACAGTTTGGGGAAGGCCATTTTTTGTTCCAGCATGACTGTGCCCCAGTGCACAAAGCAAGATCCATGAAGACATGGTTGGGGGGTTTGTAGTGAAAGAACTTGACTGAGCCCTGACCTCAATCCCATCTAACACATTTTGGAAGGACTAGAATGGGATTGCCAGCCAGACCCTCTTGTCTGACATCAGTGCCTGACTGCATAAATGCTCTTCTGGATGAATGGGCAAAAATTCCTAGTCACACTCCAAAATCTTGTAGAAATCCTTCCCAGAAGAGTGGAAGCTGTTTTAGCTACAAAGGGGGACCAACTCCATATTAATCCCTATGGATTAAGAATGGGATGTCATAAAAGATCCAGAAGTACGCCTATGTGTAGATGTCCCAACACATTTTGTCCATATAGTGTATTTATCAATCTGCTCATCTCCTCCTGCTCCATTACATGATGCCCGCAGATAAGACATATTCAGAGTGACAGGTCCCCTTTAAAAAAATGAAAAATGTGGCATGAGCACAATTGATTCACATTCTTTTTACTATTAAGAATTGAACAAATGTAACTGTATCCTACGATTTTAAGAGCAGAGGTGCAGTATAACATGTGCAGTACACATACAGTGCATAAATTGATACATATACTATGTGTAAAATAAATATATGACATATAATGAATTATGACTAATGTTGTATCTGCATAGATGATGCAAGAAAACGAGACTATATATATATATATATATATATATATATATATATATATATATGTTTATACACACATATAATGTTACCTCAGCTAGCAATAAAAGCTATAAGCACACTATGTATTCATGAAATAGTGGTAGTTAGGATTCTGTTCATGCGCTCAGCCCACAGTGCACGCAGCTTGTGCCTGGGCAGTCAGACCACTATTACAGAGGGAATGCTTAAATACACATATTCATGAAAAAATAAATTGATGGCATTATATCCATATAAAGTACTCTGTCTATTCTGAAAACAACAGCAGTTTCCTGGATAGATACTAGTCCTGGTCGTGGTAAATGTATTCTTGAACCTCAAGGAAGACATAAATTTGCATTTGCATTATATGATGTGGATTATTTATAGATTGTACTTTCCTTAGATTTTTCATTCTATTTCTAAATAGTTATACCTACAACTGGGGAAAAGCTAAACACAGCAAAATGTAGCAATATTAAAGAGTAACACTTTTCTTGATAAATAATCCATTGCTCTCAAATGATTTGTGACAAGATTTTTGTAAATGAAAACACATTTGTCAATTAAAATAAGACTTTAGCATTAAAGTATACCTGTAAGCTATAATATCATATTAAGGCCAGATCCAGCAGATGTATGAGAAGGCATGCTCAACACACCACCAGAATTGCAAAGTTCATTGCAAATACTAGCAGTACCATTTTTCTTTCTTATTTTAATAGAGATATCTGCTATATTAAAAGGTTAGTTACCATGGCCTGAATTAGGAGTGTCCAAACCATATCCTTTTATTAGTAATCCCAATTAGTAACGTCATCATCTGTAATAGTATGATTCCACCCAAGATTCACCTGGTTTACAAAATCGTTCGACTAGAGAATTCTTCAAAACAGAGGATCAGGGTAAGAAAATGTAACATAACATTAATTAAAGGTAGGGGTTATTTATTGTACTTTGTGAAGATATAAAGTCTGGAGAAAGAGAAAAACAAAAAAGGTGTATATCAGTAAATGTCATTATGTTCAAAATAATAATTTTATTGAGCTATATTTTTTATGTACCAATTTAATGAAACACCATTTCTGTTTGTTTTTAGGATGAAACTCATACAGTAGAATTCTTGTAACCTACCAACTAAGGAACTGTACACACCAGCGTTCGGGCCGATTCTGTTATAAGTTAATAGTATCCAGAAGCCATGATGCTAGTGTGAGGCTTCATGCACACGACCGTGCCCGTAATTACAACCCGTAATTACGGGCGGGGACGGCCGGACATTTTTACGAGCCGTGCTCCCATTATAAAGTATAGGAGCACAGTACGTAAAATGAAAAAATAGGACATGTCCTATTTTTTTCGGCAGGTTTCTACGGCACGGACACCCCCCCGTAGACATATGGGAAGGTGTCCGTCAGCCATAGAAATTAATGGGCAATTTTACGGTCGTGTGCATGGGGCCTGAAAGGGTCTAGAAGAAGGGAAGTTTCAATTGCCTGCCATTTGTTTCCAGCATATATAGTTAAATAGAATACTGTCCTGATTTTATTCCAAAATCAATTGTACTTGGATTGAAGGGAGTCATAGAAAAGTATAAAAAAAAACTCACTTGTAGTATTCATGAAAATAAAATCTGGTAGTCTAATGTTGTTTTTAATCAGGGGAAGCTCCTAGTTAATTGTCCCTGCTTTATCTTAAATTGTTAATCTTGTAAAATTCCACATTATATATCAGTTCCGTGCTGTAAACAAGTACCATATTATCAGGCTTTATTAAAGGAAAGATACTGGTCAGTTTGCGAGTGTAAGGATGGCCATATATATTAAATAAAATTTGCAACGCTAATTTATTATTTCCATACAATACAGGTGCCAAAATCATGAAAAGCTAATATATAGCCAACTCGAAAGAGCCATGCAGGACATGACTATATTAACAAGAATAAAATCAATCTTTATTGAATACTTGTTAAAAAAGTGTTCATCGACAACACAAATGCAAAAAAATTGTCATGAGACACACAGACATGAGAACAGATGCATGAAAACCAGGTGGACACGCTACATACTGAATTGAGCCCTGATAGTTAACAATAAGTATGGTAAGAAGGCAGCTGTAAAGTACTAAAAGTACAGAATAAATGGATATAACCCTGTTCATCCAAAATAATGTAGTATAATGTAATACCATAGAATGTATGGCCAGGCTGAAAGCAACAGCCAAAGAGAAGGGGCATTAGGAAGTTCACCACACCCTGATACTCCTTCTCTTAGGCCGTCTTCTCTTCACACTCTAGCATGGTCCCATGCCATGTCGTGAACAACACAGTCTCAGTCCAATTTCTTATGGTAATGGGTTACCATATCTTTGAACATCAGAAACAGCCATAACAGTCTCTACAACTCTACCTCGCAGGCTTTCTTACAATGGCGGCTGGACTCTTGTTCCCCTTTGGAGAGGAGTAGAACTTTCACACTTGACTCCACTTTTCAATTTGTCCCTTTGGCCCCACACTATAGCGCTGCATTCTCCCAGCCTATTCTCAGCTGTACTATCCATTTTAAACATCTTTCTCTGGAATCCCTTTTTGTTGCTCACTGACTGTACATGTGGTGCAGCTGTCCCGTACTCTTGCGCACCCTCTCACTGGTACCCAGCAAAGTGTGGACATTTTGCCAATCTCACTCGGCTACTATAGGACCTCTGGGCAATAACTCATACTTGTTGCCGCTTACTCTTTATTTATGTTTCCCTAGTTCACCCACGTGTCTAAATTTGGCCTATACAGCTGCAATGCCCACATCAGACCCTGCTGAAAAACATACAGTCCACATAGCAATTCTCCCGGGACCTCCTAGCCCCTTTATTTATTTAACTAACTGAACACCTTCTCCTTTCATCTCCATGCTCTCAGAGCGTCTGACAACCCCAGTGCCCCTGCACAACACAGACAATCAGCGGGGGAAACAGACAGAAACAACATAACCACTCCAGAGGTAAAATACTAAGATGGGACACAGCAGCAGACGAACAGAGGATAGACAAGAATAATACAAGAGGTCGGTACAGCAGGAGAAAAGAACATAATCAGCAATAGGGGACAATATCATTCTAAAGGGACAGTATCGAATCCTTACACTTGTATTATCCGATTTCTTTTTCAATGGCTAATTCATTAGGCTCCAAGAAAATGTTGCGAAAATTGAGTATTACAGTAGCTGCAGAGTGGATAAGATCTGAACAAATCTCATCCACATGCTGCGGAAAAAATCTGCAGAAAACGCATGCGGAAATTGACCTGCATTGCAGGTTCCCAATTTATCTTGCGTAAAGGCTGCAGAATTTCCAAACAGAAATATTTGCCGGAAATTCCGCAGCATTTCCGTCCCATGTGCAGAAGGCCTAAAGGGATTGTATCAAATTAGAAAAACATGGGTGTTTTCTTCCATGAACAGCACCACACCTGTCCATGGGTTGTGACTGGTATTGAATGGCGTTGAGCTGCAATATCGCACACAACCTGTGGACAGAAGTGGCCCTGTTTTTGGGGGAAAGCAGACACAGTTTTCTATTTTTGTACAACTCCTTTAACTTATGTAGATCTTTGCCCCGATCAAGATCACGTCTAAGTGTAGACTAACTTCATCTAATGATGTACATCGCTGCAGTTCCTCAGGCTACTCCAAGGTTTAATGCCCCAGTTCTATGTCTCCATTTGTTTGGTGCCCCAGTCCCGGGTATCCAGTTATTTAGTACGGTTTTAATTTTTAAAATAATTGCTTCCCTCACTATAGATATAACTGTGACTTTTTATTTTTTTATCACTAGGAAATACCTGTTCAAGCAAGAATACAAACTGGAAACAACTTGCTATAGTCATCTTAAAATTATGTGATCTAAATTAAGACTTTACTGTATGAGATTTTTATATTAGAGTTTCACACTTGTCAGTTTTTTCTTCTTCAATGTCAGCTTTATGAAAAACACAGAAGCCATAAAAAATTGGGTCATGACAGAAAATGGCCATGTGTTTGAACCATTCAACTTTGTTAAAATCTCTGCATGAGTAAGGCTGGGTTCACACGACCTATTTTCAGACGTAAACGAGGCGTATTATGCCTCGTTTTACGTCTGAAAATAGGGCTACAATACGTCGGCAAACATCTGCCCATTCATTTGAATACGAGGAGGAGCTTTTATGGCTGAAACGAGGCAGCTGTTTTCTCCTGAAAACAGTCTGTCATTTCAGCCGTAAAAGCCTCTCACCGTGTGCACATACCCTTAGGGTATGTGCACACGATAAGAGGCTTTTACGTCTGAAAAGACAGACTGTTTTTAGGAGAAAACAGCTGCCTCGTTTCAGACGTAAAAGCTCCTCCTCGTAATATGCGAGGCGTCTTTGACGTTTGTAATCTTGAGCTGCTCTTCATTGACTTCAATGAAGAACGGCTCAAATTACGTTGCAAAGAAGTGCCCTGCAGTTCTTTGCGAGGCAGTCATTTCACGCGTCGTCGTTTGACAGCTGTCAAACGACGACGCGTAAATTACAGGTCGTCTGCACAGTACGTCGGCAAAACCCATTCAAATGAATGGGCAGATGTTTGCCGATGTATTGTAGCCCTATTTTCAGGCGTAAAACGAGGCATAATACGCCTCGTTTACGCCTGAAAATAGGTCGTGTGAACCCAGCCTAAGAGATTCAACAAAAACACACATCTTGTCTTCAGTCCTGAAACACCCCTTCTGAAAAGCAAAACCCTTAGGGTATGTTCACACGGAGTGTTTTCAGCCATTTGTCGGGCCGTAAACGTAAAGAAGAACACCCCCAAACATCTGCCCATTGATTTCAATAGGAAAAATAGCGTTCTGTTGCGACGTGGCGTTTTTTACGCAGCCATTTTTTAAAACGGCCGCGAAAAAGAAGTGCATGTCACTTCTTGAGCCGTTTTTGGAGCCGTTTCTCATAGACTCTATAGAAAAACAGCTCCAAAAACGGCTGTTAAAAACATTTGAATAAAAAACATCTGAAAATCAGGAGCTGTGTATTTCAGTGACTAAATGACCTCAGTTTTTTTGAGATTCCGCTATAGCTTTTCTGTTGCAGAAAATCTGCATCGCCTCCTGCCTGTGGGAATATACGATCAGACGTGGCAGAATTTTTCCGCTGCAAATGTTGGTGCAGATTTTGGGTAATTACGCAACTAATTTGCACCAACATTTGCATATTTGACAGGTAATTCAGATGTTGCAGAAAAGATAGCAGACTTGCCACAGATTTCAGTTTTTGCATTGCAAAGGCTGAAATACGCAGTGAAATTCCGCTTCTTCTCCGCAACAGACAGTGCATGCTGCGGAGGGAAAATTCCGCACTGCAGCCTATGGTCCGCAGCTGAGTTTTCTGCAACGTCTGAACTAACTTGCCTGAAAATGTATTGAAACAAATGTAAAAAACGGCCGCTGGAGAATTCTACTGCGGACTGTCCACAGCGGAATTCCACAGCAATTCCGCCACGTCTGAACACGCCCTAAGGCCTTGTTCACACAGTGCAGAATTTGCAAGCATTTTTCAGGCCAAAACTTGGAACAGAACCTAAGCCGAAGAAATATAAATAGAAAGGTGTTATAAGTCGTCTGCTCTCCTGGATCCAATTCTGTTATTGAATAAAATATGCATGCAAAATCTCTAGCAAATCTGTACTGTGACAACAAGGCCTAAGGGTGTATTTACCACGATTTGCAGCAGTTTCTGTGCTAACTGCAAAGCCGCGGTAAAAATACAGGCGGTTTTGCAAAACTAAGGCCTTATGCAGACAACCATATTATACGCATGATGTCCATTAAGAAAACCAACAGTACACAGACCAACCAAAGGCAATTCAAAGGGGCCATTCACACGTCCGTGTTTTTTCATGCAGCATGTGTTTGTTGCATGAAACTCACTGCATGTCTTATTTTGGTCCGTTTTTGCAGACCACGTCTCCTACTAAAGTCAATCTTAGGCTAGCCTGCTGCTGCTGTGTTGTATCTGGCTGGTTATAAAAATGGGGGACCCCACATCGTTCTTTCAATTTATTTATTTATTTATTTATTTAAATGACGTGGGGGTCCCCCCCCAATTTTCATAACCAACCAGTTACAACACAGCAGCAGCGGCCTAGCATTACCAGGGTGGGGAGGGACACTGTTTTTGTCCTTTCCCGGCCTATTAATACCAGCCTGCAGCCGCCCCAGTGCCCGACCGTCTCTACAGATGGTCGGGTACTGGAACATACCCGGCTCTTCCTGGCACCCCTGGTGGTGGTGGGTACCGAGGTAACAATGGGGGTTAGTGCTAACACTAAGCTCCGCCTAAGCAATGGATGCTGTTAATCAGCCAGCAGCTATTAATAAGACAGTAGTAATAAAGTTTCAAAAAAATACAAAGACATAGAAAATAGAGGTTTATTGAAATTAAAAAAAAAACACACCAAGCATTTTATTGATAATAAAAAAAAGCCTTCATAGAAGTAGTCCTCGAATCTGACATAGTCCTACGACCGAACCTTTAAGAAAACACAAACACAAAAAAAATATTAGTAAGGGCCTGTTCACATCACCGCTGCCCTTCAGTCGACTGCGCTATTGGTTGCGTCAAGAACAACGGAACCCTGTCACAATGGTGACAAACAGAAACCTTTAGCAATGTATCCGTCCCATGGAGATCAATGGTGAGGGAAAAGAAAGCTGAGGTTTCAGATTGCCGTTCCGTTGAGGGGTTACCCGACAAAAACCTGTGACGGAAGGGCAACGCTGATATGAACACAGCCTAACACATATGTTAGGCGCAGATAGAGGGCCCAAGTGCATGTGTAATAATGTTTGTTGGACCCTGTATCTAAGCCTAAGGTAGGC
Organism: Rhinoderma darwinii; assembly: GCF_050947455.1. NCBI lineage: Eukaryota > Metazoa > Chordata > Amphibia > Anura > Rhinodermatidae > Rhinoderma > Rhinoderma darwinii. Next base: position 61,478,869 of record NC_134692.1, on the reverse strand, counting down.
TTAGATACAGGGTCCAGCAGACAGTAATCTCATATATTATAAGATTACTGTCTACTGGGACCCTGTATCTAAGCCTACCACATGGTGGGCTTAAAAGGGGTTGTCCAGTCCCTAAACATTGATGGCCTATCCTCAGGATAGGCCATTAATAGCTGATGGGTCGGAGTCAGACTCCCGGGACCCGGCCAATCAGCTGTTTTGAAGGGGGTGCAGCGCTCGTACAAGCGCTGCTTCCCCTTCATTTCCCTTACTTGCTCACACTGTGAATCGCTGACACGTCCGTGTCGGCGATTCAGTGTGAGAAAGTGACCCGAATGAAGCGGAAGTAGCGCTCATACGAGTGCTGCACCCCCTTCAAAACAGCTGATTGCCCGGGGTCCCGGGAGTCGGACCCCGACCCATCAGCTCCAGCGGAAAGTGGTATTAAACTTACCCTCCTCTTCGGCCGCAGCGGAGGTCCGGACTCCATCCAAGGTCGGGATGCTGTGCACAGCTTATAGCGTGGTGGCATCAAGCGCTGCCCACAGCGCTGTTACGTTAGGACCGCCACTGCGTTCCGGAATGAGGAATGTAAGTATTGTCAGTTACTATAGTAATGGGAGCCCGTCTAATTTATTACATAGGCCCCGGATACTATAGTAACTTTTCATTTATGTGGTGCAGGGAGCCTCAGGCCCCCCTGGCTTCAGGGCCCGGTCACAATTGCGACCGCTGCGACCCCTACAGTTACGCCACTGCCTGCAAGCCACATTTAAGGGAAGTGATCTGCATTGACAGACAAAGTTAAACTATAAATATGTTTGTAACCATTTTCCCTAAAAGGGGTTGCCGTACCACAACAACTTATCACCTATCCACAGAACAGGTGATAAGTATTTCATTGCTGGGGGTCCCAAATCAAGAGAACGAGGTCCCAAATTCCCTTATGAACGAAGTGCCAGTTCACGGATGCGCTCTTCCACTCCATTCATTCTCTATGAGACTGCCGGAGATAGCCGAGTACATCAGTTGTTGTGGTGGGACAACCCCTTTAAGGTAGCAACTTTGGAAATCATCTTGATAAAATATATTCTTCCTGTTTGTATATACATCTATATATATTTATATATATATATACATATATATATATATATATATATATATATATATATATATATATATATATATATATACACACACTGCCGTTCAAAAGTTTGGGGTCACCCAGTCACCCAGACAATTTTGTGTTTTCCATGAAAACTCACACTTCTATTTATCAAATGAGTTGCAAAATGACTAGAAAATAGAGTCAAGACATTGACAAGGTTAGGAATAATGATTTTTATTTCAAATAATAATTTTCTCCTTCAAACTTTGCTTTCGTCAAAGAATGCTCCATTTGCCGCAATTACAGCATTGCAGACCTTTGGCATTCTAGCTGTTAATTTGCTGAGGTAATCGGGAGAAATTTCACCCCATGCTTCCAGAAGCCCCTCCCACAAGTTGGATTGGCTTGATGGGCACTTCTTGCGTACCATACGGTCAAGCTGCTCCCACAACAGCTCTATGGGGTTGAGATCTGGTGACTGCGCTGGCCACTCCATTACAGATAGAATACCAGCTGCCTGCTTCTTCCCTAAATAGTTCTTGCATAATTTGGAGGTGTGCTTTGGGTCTACTATCCGCCTGAATCTTTTGTGCGCTCTGGGACGCCTCTAGGTTCTTCTGAACCTGGACCCAGACAGTGCACAGTTCCCGATTAACATCCTCTACCTCAGGATTATTGGAACAACCAGGGGAAACGGAGGAGAACCTTGGGTTAAACCCAAAATTACAGAAAAACGGGGAGACCCCTGACGAGTTACTGACCCGGTTATTCAGGGAAAATTCAGCAAGGGGAAGGAATGAGACCCAATCGAATTGACAGTCAGAGATGAAACACCTTAAATATTGTTCCAGGGACTGGTTAGTCCTCTCCGTTTGGCCATTAGTTTCGGGATGGAAGGCGGAGGAGAAGGACAGATCAATCTCCAACTTTTTACAAAAGGCTCTCCAAAATAAGGAAAAAAAATGGTACCCCTCTGTCAGAAACGATATTGACTGGGGCCCCATGGAGACGCAGGATGTGTTTCACAAACAAAGAAGCTAACGTCTTGGCGTTAGGTAGCTTCTTAAGGGGCACAAAGTGGCACATCTTGCTGAAGCGGTCTACTACCACCCACACCACCGACTTGCCCTGAGATGGAGGCAAATCGGTGATAAAATCCATGGAGATATGGGTCCAAGGTCTCTGGGGAATGGGCAAGGAACGTAGTAGGCCCGCAGGTCGGGACCTAGGGGTTTTGGACCTAGCGCAAACCTCACAAGCGGCGACGTAAGCCCTAACGTCTTTAGGCAACCCAGGCCACCAATAGTTTCTGGTAATGAGGTGTTTGGTGCCCAAGATGCCAGGATGACCAGATAGAGCAAAGTCATGGTTTTCCCTGAGTACCCTTAGCCGGTATTGCAGGGGAACAAACAGTTTGTCCCCAGGGACGTTCCCGGGAGCTGCACCCTGATCAGCCGCGATATCAGAAGCTAAATCAGAATCCGTGGCAGAAATGATTATACCAGGGGGTAAAATACAAGCAGGATTTTTTTCGGAAGGAGGATTGGCCATGAAACTACGTGACAGGGCATCAGCCTTTATATTCTTGGACCCAGCCCTATAGGTAACCAAGAAATTAAATCTGGTAAAGAATAGTGCCCACCGAGCTTGTCTAGGATTAAGCCTCCGGGCCGATTCTAGGAAAACCAGATTCTTGTGATCCGTAAGGACCGTTACCTGGTGTCTGGCCCCCTCCAGGAAGTGCCGCCACTCTTCAAAAGCCCATTTAATGGCTAAGAGTTCGCGGTTGCCAATATCATAGTTACTCTCCGTGGGCGAAAACTTCCTAGAGAAGTAAGCACAGGGGCGGAGATGGGTGAGGGAGCTGGTACCCTGGGACAAGACGGCCCCCACTCCCACCTCGGATGCGTCAACCTCCACAATAAATGGCTCCTCTTGTTTGGGCTGAATCAGCACGGGGGCCGAGATAAAGCACTTCTTGAGGGTCTCAAAGGCCTGGACGGCCTCAGGGGCCCAATGGAGGACATCAGCACCCTTGCGAGTAAGGTCCGTAAGAGGCTTAGCGACGACTGAGAAGTTGGCAATAAATCTCCTGTAATAGTTGGCGAACCCTAAAAAACACAGTAACGCCTTAAGGGAGGCAGGTTGGACCCATTCCGCCACAGCCTGAACCTTGGCAGGGTCCATGCGGAATTCATGAGGAGTGAGGATTTGCCCTAAAAATGGTATCTCCTGTACCCCAAAGACACATTTTTCAGTCTTAGCAAACAGATTATTCTCCCGAAGGACCTGGAGCACCTTCCTGACATGCTCCACGTGGGAGGACCAGTCCTTGGAAAACACCAGTATGTCATCAAGGTACACAACAAGAAAATTACCCAGGTAATCTCTCAGGATTTCATTAATAAAATTCTGGAAGACAGCAGGGGCATTACACAACCCAAAGGGCATGACCAGGTATTCGAAATGACCCTCGGGTGTGTTGAACGCAGTTTTCCAGTCATCCCCCTCTTTGATGCGGATAAGGTTATATGCCCCCCGTAGATCGAACTTAGAAAACCATTGGGCTCCCTGAACCTGATTAAAAAGATCCGGAATCAAAGGAAGTGGGTACTGGTTCCTTACGGTGACCTTATTCAGGTTACGATAATCAATGCACGGCCTAAGACCACCATCCTTCTTCCCCACAAAGAAGAAGCCAGCACCTACAGGAGAAGTCGAGGGGCGAATGAAACCCTTGGCCAGGCATTCTTGGATATACACCCTCATAGCTTCACGTTCAGGACATGAAAGATTAAATATCCTACCCTTAGGATGCTTGGCACCAGGCACCAAATCGATGGCGCAATCGTAATCTCTATGGGGGGGCAACACCTCGGAGGCCTCCTTAGAAAACACATCGGCGAAGTCCTGAACAAACTCAGGAAGCGTGTTTACCTCCTCCCGGGGAGAAATAGAATTAACAGAAAGACATGACATAAGACATTCACTACCCCATTTGGTAAGCTCCCCAGTATTCCAATCAAACGTGGGATTATGCAACTGCAACCAGGGAAGACCTAATACCAGATCAGACGATAATCCCTGCATCACCAATACAGAGCACTGCTCCAAATGCATGGAGCCAACACGGAGTTCAAAAACAGGAGTATGCTGAGTAAAATAACCATTAGCAAGGGGAGTTGAGTCGATACCTACTACAGGGATAGGATAAGGTAAATCAATAAAAGGCATTTTTAGAGACATAGCAAATTCCACAGACATGATATTAGCAGATGAGCCAGAATCCACGAAGGCACTGCCAGTGGCAGACCGGCCAGCAAACGAGACCTGAAAGGGAAGCAAAATTTTATTGCGTTTCACATTAACGGGAAATACCTGTGCGCCCAAGTGACCTCCCCGATGATCACTTAGGCGCGGAAGTTTTCCGGCTTTTTATTCTTGCGCCTGGGACAGGTGTTCAGAAGATGCTTGTCGTCCCCACAGTAGAAGCAGAGACCCTTCATTCTGCGAAACTCCCTACGTTGTCGAGGGGACATGGAGGCCCCGAGTTGCATAGGTACCTCCGAGTCCTCCGTGGAGGGGCGAGGAGACGGGACCTCGGGGGGGATCGCAGAAAAGTCAGAGGGGAGCACATTGAAGCGTTCAAGCTGACGTTCCCTGAGACGTCGGTCAAGTCGTACTGCTAGGGCCATAACCTGGTCAAGGGAGTCAGAAGAGGGGTAGCTAACCAGCAGATCCTTCAGGGCGTCAGATAATCCTAACCTAAACTGGCACCTTAGGGCCGGATCGTTCCACCGAGAAGCTACGCACCACTTTCTAAAATCAGAACAGTACTCCTCAACCGGTCTCCTACCCTGACGTAAGGTCACCAGCTGACTCTCGGCTAAAGCAGTCCTGTCAGTCTCGTCGTAAATGAGTCCGAGGGCAGAGAAAAAGCGATCAACAGAGGAAAGTTCAGGGGCGTCAGGAGCCAAGGAGAAGGCCCACTCTTGGGGCCCTTCCTGGAGTCGGGATATGATGATACCCACCCGCTGGTTCTCGGAACCTGAGGAGTGGGGTTTAAGGCGGAAATACAGTCTGCAACTCTCCCGGAAGGAGAGAAACGTCTTACGGTCCCCTGAGAACCGGTCAGGTAACTTGAGGTCGGGTTCTAGAGGTGAGGTGAGGGGAACTACTACGGCAGCGTCACCCTGGTTGACGCTCTGGGCCAGGGCCTGGACCTGTAGGGAGAGGCCCTGCATCTGCTGGGTCAGGGTCTCAAGGGGGTCCATGATAGCGTCAGCGTAGGGGAAATGGTAGACTAGGTAAGGGGCTTGTAATTATGTAATCGCAGGAAGGAGGTGATGGGAAAGTGAGCCCTAATCTACCCACCGCCCTGTCCCTGCCTACTTGCAACGACCCGCCCTAGGCGACGGGGTACAACTGGGCGGCGGTCCCTACGCTGTCTAAGTGCACGGGAAAACAAACAGGGAACACGCAAGGGAAGGGGCAGTAGCCCACGGAACGCCACGAGGAAACGGAGCGGTGAATGAGTAGTCAGGACCAGGATAAGGTGGAGTATACCCAAGTGAGCACGGAGGAGGAAGCAAGCCGGAGGCAAAGCAAAGCAGGTAAAGCAGAACAGCAGCAAGGCAGAAGCACGGCAGGAGCAGGCTGGAGCAAGCAGCAGTGGGGCCAGGAATCCAAAAGAATTACAAGCACTGAGGAGGAGAACACAGCAGGTAATAAAGGACAGGGGGCGGAGTTAACTCCGACTGACCAGGCCGCGATAGGCTCTCCCACTCCTGAGCCTGCCACCCTGGTTGGTGGGAGATGGTGTCAGATGAACAGGTCTGGCCTCAGGTGTGGATTGATTAATCCCAGGAGTATACCTAGACGTAGTACCTGGCAGATCCCTAACATAAAACACCTTAAATATTGTTCTAGAGACTGATTAGTCCTCTCTGTTTGGCCATTAGTTTCAGGATGGAAGGCAGAGGAGAAGGACAGATCAATCTCCAACTTTTTACAGAAGGCTCTCCAAAACAAAGAAACAAATTGTACCCCTCTGTCAGAAACAATATTGACAGGGACCCCATGGAGACGCAGAATGTGTTTGACAAACAAGGTAGCTAACGTCTTAGCATTGGGTAGTTTTTTGAGGGGCACAAAGTGGCACATCTTACTGAAGCGGTCTACTACAACCCACACCACCGACTTGCCTTGAGATGGAGGCAAATCGGTGATAAAATACATGGAGATATGGGTCCAAGGTCTCTGGGGAATGGGCAAAGAACGTAGTAAGCCCGCTGGTCGGGACCTGGGAGTCTTGGACCTAGCACAAACCTCACAAGCGGCGACGTAGGCCTTAACGTCTTTAGGCAACCCAGGCCACCAATAGTTTCTGGCAATGAGGTGCTTGGTACCCAGGATGCCTGGATGACCAGATAGTGCGGAGTCATGATTTTCCCTAAGTACCCTTAGCCGGAATTGCAGGGGAACAAACAGCTTGTTCTGAGGAAGGTTCCCGGGAGCTGAACCTTGATCAGCAGCAATTTCAGAGACTAAATCAGAATCAATAGAGGAAATTATTATACCTGGAGGCAAAATACAAGCAGGATCTTCCTCCGAAGGAGGGCTGGCCATGAAGCTACGCAACAGTGCATCAGCCTTAATATTTTTAGACCCAGCCCTATAGGTAACCAAAAAGTTGAATCTGGTAAAAAATAACGCCCATCGAGCTTGTCTCGGGTTTAGCCTCCGGGCCGATTCTAGGAAAACCAGATTCTTGTGGTCGGTAAGGACCGTTACCTGGTGCCTAGCCCCCTCCAGGAAGTGGCGCCACTCTTCAAATGCCCATTTAATGGCTAAGAGTTTGCGGTTGCCAATATTATAGTTACTCTCAGTGGGCGAAAACTTCCTGGAGAAGTAGGCACAGGGACGGAGATGGGTGAGGGACCTGGTACCCTGGGACAAGACAGCCCCCACTCCCACCTCGGACGCGTCAACCTCCACCCTTGCGAGTGAGGTGCGTAAGAGGCTTAGCGATGACCGAGAAGTTAGCAATAAATCTCCTGTAATAATTAGCGAACCCCAAGAAGCACTGTAACGCCTTCAGGGAGGCAGGTTGGACCCATTCCACCACAGCCTGGACCTTGGCGGGGTCCATGTGGAATTCATGAGGAGTGAGGATTTGACCCAAAAATTGTATCTCCTGCACCCCAAACACACATTTTTCGGTCTTCGCAAACAGTTTGTTTCCCGAAGGACCTGGAGCACCTTCCTGACATGCTCAATGTGGGAGGACCATTCCTTGGAAAACATAAGTATGTCATCAAGGTACACTACAAGAAATACCCCCAGGTAATCTCTTAAAATCTAATTTATGAAATTCTGGAATACCGCGGGAGCATTACACAACCCAAAGGGCATGACGAGGTATTCGAAATGACCTTCAGGCGTGTTAAACGCAGTCTTCCACTCATCCCCCTCTTTGATGCGGATAAGGTTATACGCCCCCCGTAGATCAAACTTAGAGAACCATTGGGCCCCCTGAACCTGATTAAAGAGATCAGGAATCAAAGGAAGGGGATACTGGTTCCTTACAGTGACCTTATTCAAGTTACGGTAGTCAATGCATGGCCTAAGACCACCATCCTTCTTCCCTATGAAGAAGAAGCCAGCACCTACCGGAGAAGTAGAGGGGCGAATGTAAACCTTGACCAGGCATTCCTGGATATACTCTCTCATGGCTTCACGTTCGGGACAAGAAATATTAAATATCCTACCCTTAGGGAGCTTTGCTCCTGGTACCAAATCGATAGCGCAATCGTATTCTCTATGAGGAGGTAACACTTCGGAGGCCTCCTTAGAGAAAATATCAGCGAAGTCCTGAACAAACTCAGGTAGCGTGTTCACCTCCTCAGGGGGAGAAATAGAATTAACAGAAACACATGACGTCAAGCATTCATTACCCCATTTGGTAAGATCCCCAGTATTCCAGTCAAACGTGGGATTATGCAACTGCAACCAGGGAAGGCCTAAAACCAAATTGGACAATAATCCCTGCATCAACAGTACAGAGCACTGCTCCAAATGCATGGAGCCAACAAGGAGTTCAAAAACAGGGGTATGCTGTGTAAAATAACCATTAGCAAGAGGAGTGGAGTCGATACCCACTACCGGGACTGGTTTAGGCAAATCAATCAAAGGCATAGCTAGAGACATAGCAAATTCCACAGACATGATATTAGCAGACGACCCTGAATCCACGAAGGCACTGCCGGTAGCAGACCTACCACCAAAATAGACCTGAAAGGGAAGCAAGATTTTATTACGTTTCATATTTACAGGAAATACCTGTGCGCCCAAGTGACCTCCCCGATGATCACTTAGGCGCGGAAGTTTTCCGGCTGCTTATTCTTACGCCTAGGACATTTGTTCACTTGATGCTTGTCATCCCCACAATAGAAGCAGAGACCATTTGTCACGGACACTTGGTTTGTGGACCCACTAGGCCGCTCCGCCGTAGCGGGGAGGCAGCTGATCAGGTCACAGTCTATGCGAAAGTAAAATGGCAGACAGTAATGCTTGGGTACCTGAAATAGTCCGGGCGGTGGCTGTGGCTTTAGCACGGATGGAGGCAGGTGCGGCAAGTGGCGCCAGACGTGGCGGGCAGTATCCGATGAGCGGTAGACACTTGACGTGGCAGATGACACTTGGCGTGGCAGATGGCACTTGACGTGACAGATGGCACTTGACGTGGAAGATGGCACTTGGCGTGGCAGAAGACACTTGATGTGGCAGATGGCACTTGACGTGGCAGAAGACACTTGACGTGGCAGATGGCACTTGACATGGCAGATGGCACTTGACATGGCAGAAGACACTTGACGTGGCAGAAGACACTTGACGTGGCAGATGGCACTTGACGTGGCAGAAGATACTTGAACGCGGGTAGGCACAGGAACAATACGGAATACAGGAGCGGTAACAGGGCACGGGTAACAGCTGGAACGGGAGACACTAAGGGACCATTTGCGAGACAGACTGGGAAATACTAACAACGCTCAGGCAAGGATTAGAAGGCCAGGGGCCTTCTTATAGACCAAGAAATCGTGGCAGTTGATGATGATGATTTCCTAATTGCGCACGCTGGCCCTTTAACGCCAGGCGCGAGCGTGCGCGCGCACCCTACGGGACCCAGCCGGACGGAGCGGAAGTGAGCGCTGGCATCTCCTAGGAGGGAGACGGAGGCCAGCGCTCACAGATCCATGGCCGCGGGCGTCGGGAGGTGAGTAAACCTGACGGCCAGCGGCCATGGGTGCTACAGTATCCCCCCTCTTACGCCCCCTCTTCTTGGGGCCAGAGTGAGAGAGGAACTTTTTAATAAGAGTAGGGGCGCTGATGTTCTCTTCTGGCTCCCAGGACCTCTCCTCAGGACCAAACCCTCTCCAGTCCCCCAAATAGAAAGTCCTTCCTCCTACCCTCTTGCGGTCCAGGATCTCCTTTACTTCGAATACATCAGAAGGGCCGCTGGGACCAACTGTGGAACTAGAGGTCTTGCTGTAGCGGTTCAGGACCACTGGTTTCAGGAGGGACACATGGAAGGAGTTAGGGATTCTGAGGGTAGGAGGCAGCCGCAGCTTATAGGAAACAGGGTTAATTTGTTGCAGGATCTCGAAAGGACCAAGGAACCTGGGAGCAAACTTGTATGAAGGCACCCTCAAGCGAATGTTCCGAGAGGACAGCCAGACTTTAGTCCCAGGAAGATACTGAGGCGGCTCTCTTCTCTTGGTATCTGCCTTACGCTTCATGCGATCTACCGCCAGCAAAATAGAGGACCGGGTCTGTTGCCAGATTTGCAAGAAGTCCCCATATGCAGAGTCAGCAGCGGGTATCTGAGATGAAGTCGACACTGGAAGAGGGACTCTGGGATGTTGACTGTACACGATGTGAAACGAAGTGGAGGTGGTGGACTCACTCGTGTGGTTATTATATGAAAACTCGGCCCATGGAAGAAGCTGTACCCAGTTATCGTGCTGTGAAGAGATGAAGTGGCGGAGATAATTTTCCATGATCTGGTTGATCCTCTCAACTTGCCCATTGGACTGGGGGTGATAGGCAGAGGAAAAGTCCAAACTCACATCCAGGAGTTTACAGAGGGCTCTCCAGAACTTGGAGGTAAACTGAACCCCCCGATCGGACACAATGTGAAGAGGCAAGCCATGCAAGCGGAAGATGCCATTAACGAACTCCTGAAACACTGCGGGAGCGTTACACAGTCCGAAGGGCATCACTAGGTATTCGTAGTGCCCATCGCGGGTGTTAAATGCCGTGTTCCATTCGTCACCCCGGCGAATCCGGATTAGATTATAGGCCCCCCGCAGATCTAGCTTGGAAAAAATTTTGGCTCCTCGTATGCGATCAAACAGCTCGAAAATGAGTGGCAACGGGTATTTGTTCTTGACCGTGATCTGATTGAGACCACGGTAGTCAATGCAGGGTCGGAGAGATCCATCTCTCTTTTTAACGAAGAAGAATCCTGCCCCGGCCGGGGAGGAAGATTTTCTAATAAAACCCCTCTCCAAGTTCTCCTTGATATAGGCTGACATCGATAAAGTCTCTGGCAAGGAGAGAGGATATACTCGTCCACGGGGAAGAGAAGCATTGGGAACCAGTTCAATGGGACAGTCATAATTCCGATGTGGAGGCAACGTCTCAGCCTCTCGTTTGCAGAAGACATCCGCAAAACTGGCATACTGAGGAGGTAGATCGGAGAGTGACTGAGGCAGAGGGGGCACAACAGGACGGACTTGTGACAGGCAATGGCTATGGCATCTGGAACCCCATTGAAGAACTTCTCCAGAACTCCAGTCGAGTGTCGGGGCTTGTAGACGGAGCCATGGCAGACCCAGCAGGATAGGATTGATAGCCTTGGGTAGTACCAGGAAGGAGATCTGTTCTGAGTGAAGAGCTCCGACCCGTAATGTCAATGGCTCAGTGATGAGCATGATTGGATCAGGCAACGGTAGACCATTCACAGAGGCAACTGCCAGGGGTCTCTCCAGACGGACTGTGGGTAGTTGAAACCGATCCACTAGATCTTGGTGGATAAAATTAGCAGCCGCTCCAGAGTCAAGATAGGCGGAGGAAGGATGTGATGCCTGTCCAGTGACGACGGCCACAGGTATCGATACTTTGGAAGAGGTTTTAACGTTTGGAGACGTTCCACCTAAAGTTGCCTCTCCGACCAAACCTAGGTACTGGAGTTTCCCGGTTTCTGTGGGCATTGGCGCACAAAATGACCCTTGAGGCCGCAATACATACAAAGTCCAGAGGAGCGTCTGCGCTGCTTCTCCTGTTCAGATAACCGGACTCTGTCTACCTGCATGGGTTCCTCAGGTAGCGCACTAGGAGTGGGCAATAGTGGTCTCTGGGCAGAGGTTGCTGGTCTGTGGGCCCGGCTCTCCTGACAAACCTCTTGAGAGCGCTCCCGGATTCTCATATCAACCCGGGTGGCTAACAGGATGAGGGCATCCAAGCTAGAAGGAAGGTCGCGGGCTGCCAGTTCGTCCTTGATGTGAGAGGACAGTCCCTGCCAGAAGATCGCCACCAGTGCCTCATTGTTCCATGCCAGCTCAGCTGCTAGGGTACGGAAGGAGATCGCATACTCCCCTACTGTGGAGCCTTCTTGCTTGAGGGTCAGCAGAGTGGCTGCGGCAGAGGATGTTCGACCCGGCTCCTCGAACACGGCACGAAAGGACTGCAGGAACAAGGCTAGGTCCGAGGATACAGGTCCTTGTTGCTCCAAGATTGGGTTCGCCCATGCAAGGGCCTTGCCAGCGAGAAGGGAGATAATAAACGCTACTTTGGCCTCCTCGGAGGGGAAGAGATGAGGCCGTAGCCTAAAATGCACCGTGCATTGATTGAGAAATCCTCTGCATGCTCCGGGGTCACCGTCGTAGCGAGGAGGAAGAGGCAGAGGAACTGAGGATCCGGAACAAACAGGGGGAGCAACAGGCAGTGGCACGGCAACAGCTTCAGGAGGAAGAACCGGGGGTGGAACCGCGAGTAGATCCAGGCGGACCAGAGTAGAATTCACCGCCTCAAGGAGTTGACCCTGACGTGTGCGTAGGTCATGCATCTCTGTCTGAATCTTCTGTACTGGGGTCTTGGGCTGGCCAGCGGGTTCCATGGCCTGAGCGTACTGTCACGGACACTGGGTTTGTGGACCCACTAGGCCGCTCCGCCGTAGCGGGGAGGCAGCTGACCAGGTCACAGTCTATGCGAAAGTAAAATGGCAGACAGTAATGCTTGGGTACCTGAAATAGTCCGGGCGGTGGCTGTGGCTTCAGCACGTATGGAGGCAGGTGCGGCAAGTGGCGCCAGACGTGGCGGGCAGTATCCGATGAGCGGTAGACACTTGACGTGGCAGATGACACTTGACGTGGCAGATGACACTTGGTGTGGCAGATGGCACTTGACGTGGCAGATGGCACTTGGCGTGGCAGAAGACACTTGATGTGGCAGATGACACTTGACGTGGCAGATGGCACTTGACGTGGCAGAAGACACTTGACGTGGCAGATGGCACTTGACGTGGCAGATGGCACTTGACGTGGCAGTAGACATTTGACGTGGCAGAAGACACTTGACGTGGCAGATGGCACTTGACGTGGCAGAAGACACTTGAACGCGGGTAGGCACAGGAACAATACGGAATACAGGAACGGTAACAGGGCACGGGTAACAGCTGGAACGGGAGACACTAAGGGACCATTTGCGAGACAGACTGGGAAAGACTAACAAAGCTCAGGCAAGGATTAGAAGGCCAGGGGCCTTCTCATAGCCAAGGAAATCGTGGCAGTTGATGATGATGATTTCCTAATTGCGCGCGCTGGCCCTTTAAGGCCAGGCGCGAGCGTGCGCGCGCACCCTACGGGACCCAGCCGGACGGAGCTGAAGTGAGCGCTGGCATCTCCTAGGAGGGAGACGGAGGCCAGCGCTAACAGATCCATGGCCGCGGGCGTCGGGAGGTGAGTAAACCCGACGGCCCGCGGCCATGGGCGCTACACCATTCTTCCTGCGGAACTCTCTACGTTGTCGGGGGGACACGGAGGCCCCGAGTTGCATAGGTACCTCCGAGTCTTCCGTGGAAGAACGAAGCAACGGAACCTCGGGAGGCATCATGAGGGAGTCAGAGGAGAAAAAACATAAACGTTCACGTTGTCGTTCCCTGAGACGTCGGTCAAGTCGTACTGCTAAAGCCATAACCTGGTCTAGGGAGTCAGAAGAGGGATAGCTAGCTAGCAGGTCTTTCAGGGCGTTCGACAGACCCAACCAAAACTGACACCTTAAGGAAGGGTCATTCCACCGAGAAGCTACGCACCACTTCCTAAAGTCAGAGCAATACTCCTCAACAGGTCTCTTACCCTGACGTAAGGTCACCAGCTGACTCTCGGCAAAGGCAGTCCTGTCAGTCTCGTCATAAATGAGTCCGGGAGCAGAAAAGAAAAGATCAACGGAGGAAAGTTCAGGGGCGTCGGGAGCCAAGGAGAAGGCCCATTCTTGGGGCCCTTCCTGGAGCCGGGACATAATTATACCCACCCGCTGGCTCTCAGAACCTGAGGAGTGGGGCTTTAAACGAAAATAGAGCCTACAACTCTCCCGAAAGGAGAGAAAAGTCTTCCGGTTCCCTGAGAACCGGTCAGGCAACTTGAGGTGGGGTTCAAGAGGTGAGGTGAGGGGCACTACCATGGTAGCATCAGGCTGGTTGACCCTCTGAGCCAGGGCCTGGACCTGTAGGGAGAGACCCTGCATTTGCTGAACCAGGGTCTCAAGGGGGTCCATAGTGGTGTGAGGGACCAGGGTAGAGTAGGTATATGGGCTTGTGATTATGTAATGACAGGGATAGGGAAACAGACAAGTGAGCCCTAATCTACCCGCCACTCAGTCCCTGCCTACTTGCAACGACCCGCCCTAGGCGACGGGGTACAACTGGGCGACGGTCCCTACACTCAGTAAGTGCACGACAGACAACCAGACAAGGAAACACAGAACAAAGGGAAACGGGGCAGTTGCCCACGGCAACACCGTGAGCAACAAGAATAGTAAACGAGCCGAGTCAAACCAGGAGAGTACGAGGTGCCAAACGCAGAGCAGAAGAGTAGTGAACAAGCCGAGTCAAACCAGGAGTGTACGAGGTACCAAACGCAGAGCATAAGAGTAGTCAGTAAGCCAGGGTCAATACGAAGCAGGGACAAGTAGTTCAAGAAGCTGCAGCAGGGCCAGGAAACCAACAGAGAAGAATCACAAGCAAGGAGGAACAGGAAAGGCAGGTATAAATAGACAGAGGGCGGGAGCTAGCTCCGTCTGGCCAGTCTGTGATAGGCTCTCCCACTCCTAAGCCTGCCATCCTGAGTGGTGGAAGATGGAGTCAGTCTCACAGACATAGAAGCAGGTGCAGACTGATTACCTATGGGTGTGGATACAGAAGCTGTGCCTGGCAGATCCTTAACAGCTATTCTATGTGAGAAATTGCCAAGAAACTGAAGATTTCCTACAACGGTGTGTATTACTCCCTTCAGAGGACAGCACACAGAGGCTCTAACCAGAGTAGAAAGAGAAGTGGTAGGCCTCGCTGCACAACTGAGCAACAAGACAAGTACATTAGAGTCTCTAGTTTGAGAAATAGACGCCTTACAGGTCCTCAACTGGCAGCTTCATTAAATAGTACCCGCAAAACGCCAGTGTCAATGTCTACAGTGAAGAGGCGACTCCGGGATGCTGGCCTTCATCGCAGAGTGGCAAAGAAAAAGCCATATCTGAGACTGACTAATAAAAGGAAAAGATTAATATGGGCAAAAGCACACAGACATTGGACAGAGGAAGATTGGAAAAAAGTTATGGACAGACGAATCGAAGTTTGAGGTGTTTGGATCACACCGAAGACCATTTGTGAGACGCAGAACAACTGAAAAGATGCTGGAAGAGTGCTTGACGCCATCTGTCAAGCATGGTGGAGGTAATGTGATGGTCTGGGGTTGCTTTTGTGCTGGTAAAGTGGGAGATTTTTACAAGGTAAAAGGGATTTTGAATAAGGAAGGCTATCACTCCATTTTGCAACGCCATGTCATACCCTGTGGACAGTGCTTGACTGGAGCCAACTTCATCCTACAACAGGACAATGACCCAAAGCACACCTCCAAATTATGTAAGAACTATTTAGGGAAGAAGCAGGCAGCTGGTATTCTATCTGTAATGGAGTGGCCAGCGCAGTCACCAGATCTCAACCCCATAGAGCTGTTGTGGGAGCAGCTTGACCGTATGGTATGCAAGAAGTGCCCATCAAGCCAATCCAACTTGTGGGAGGGCCTTCTGGAAGCATGGGGTGAAATTTCTCCCGATTACCTCAGCAAATTAACAGCTAGAATGCCAAAGGTCTGAAATGCTGTAATTGCTGCACATGGAGCATTCTTTGACTTAGGCCTCATTTACACGAGCGTATTATACGCGCGTGCGACGCGCGTGCTTTTCACGCGTGTCGTACGCACCTATAATAGTCTATGGGGCTGTTTAGACGATGCGTGAATTTTGCGCAGTGCGCGTGCGTTGCGTAAAACTCACGACATGTTCTAAAATCGTGCGTTTTTCGCGCATCACGCACCCATTGAAGTCAATGGGTGCGTGAAAACCACGCATGCCGCACGGAAGCACTTCCGTGCGAACTGCATGATTCGCGCAAGAGCTGTCAAACTCCTGAATGTAAACAGAAAAGCACCACGTGCTTTTCTGTTTACAAACATCCAAACGGAGTGTCAAATTCGAGATGAGCGCACCGAACTTCACCGGGTTCGGCAAAACTCGTTTTGACCGAAACCGGTAAAAAATGTTCGGGTACGCGACGTCAGGAGACAGTCTCTGTCCACGGTGCTGAAAGCGTTAAACTGGTTCAGCACCATGGACAGTGACTTCCGCTCCGAAAATCCATGAACCTGTAAAAAAAAAAAGACGTTCTGACTTACCGATAACTCCGGTCCGACCTCCCGGGATGACAGTTAAGTCCAAGTGACAGCTGCAGCCAATCACAGGCCAAGCACAGGCTGCAGCCAATCACAGGCTGCAGCGGTCTCATGGACTGCGGCGTCATCCTGGGAGGTGGGGCCGGATGACGAGAGAGGGACGCGTCACCAAGGCAACGGCCGGGAGACCGGACTGGAGGAAGCAGGCAGTTCATGGTAAGTTTGAACATCTTTTTTTATTCACAGGTTGGTGTATATTGTGATCGGCATTCACTGTCGAGGGTGCTGAAAGAGTTACTGCCGATCAGTTAGCTCTTTCAGCACCTTGGACAGTGACGGGCGTCGACTAGCCTCATCTCTATGATGGCGGCTGCGCGAAAATCACGCAGCCGCGCATCATACACGGATGACACACGGAGCTGCCAAGTGCCTTTTGCGCGCGCAAAACGCAGCGTTTTTTGCGCGCGCAAAACGCACACGCTCGTGTAAATGAGGCCTAAAGCAAAGTTTGAAGGAGAAAATTATTATTTCAAATAAAAATCATTATTTCTAACCTTGTCAATGTCTTGACTATATTTTCTAGTCATTTTGCAACTCATTTGATAAATATAAGTGTGAGTTTTCATGGAAAACACAAAATTGTCTGGGTGACCCCAAACTTTTGAACGGTAGCGTATATAAATATATGTGTCTGCATGGTCACAAATAATACCTTGCGTGTTACTCTTTTCTATCTGTCTCCTTTTGCATTGGTTCTGTTTACACAAAATGATAGGATATTTGACATTTTTTCTTTTGATGCATTGCAACCAAAAAAATTTGTTGCAAAAGTGAACGTAGCAATTAAAACCTTCAGACAATATGGAAAACTACAGCATAGTCAGAAAAGCCAAGAGTTCACATATGCACAAGGCAAAAGATTATATCAAAGTCAAAAAAGTCAACCAAGCTGAACTAGGAGCAACATAAAATGTAGCAAAAATGATCATCCCAGGGAGAAACAAGGTTTTCAAATCTGTAGGAGAACTGAGATGTATACTGAGATATATAGTGAAAGAAGACTGTTGATCCTGTCTGAAATGGAACACATCCAAGGATTTATAAACTGCAATGATAATGTCCTGCCCTTTTGCTCCTGGGACTAATAACAACAAAGGACTAGGACAATGATGAATCGGGGAAAGGTAATTGTAAATGATATATAACAAATATGCATCACTTTATATGAGGTGTTTTTTATGCAGCGGCTAATGCTCTGTGATATGTTCTACAAAACAAAAAGTCCTGATTTAGAGATCTGAGTATATCAGATTTCCACAGAATTCTCCTGAATCCCTCCGACACTTGCACTTACATACACCCTACTCGTATGAGGTGGACTGCTGTAGTGTGTGTGGTACACAAAGTTCTTGATCTCCTTTTACTTCCGTGTATGAGAATTATCATTAAATGGTTTCTCCAAAATGCTAGGAACCTATTCTTAACCCCTTCCCTCTTTAGCCACTTTTGACCTTCCTGACAGAGCCTCATTTTTCAAATCTGACATGTGTCACTTTATGTGGTAATAACTCCGGAATGCTTTCACCTATCCAAGCGATTCTGAGATTGTTTTCTCGTGACACATTGGACTTTATGTTACTGGCAAAATTTGCTCGATATGTTCAGTATTTAATTGTGAAAAACACCAAAATTTAGCGAAAAATTGCAAAAATTAGCATTTTTCTCAATTTAAATGTATCTGCTTGTAAGACAGGCAGTTATAATACACAAAATTGTTGCTAATTAACATCCCCCATATGTCTACTTTAGATTGGCATCGTTTTTTGAACATCCTTTTATTTTTCTATGACCTCACAAGGCTTAGAACTTTAGCAGCAATTTCTCACATTTTCAAGAAAATTTCAAAAGGCTATTTTTACAGGGGCCAGTTCAGTTGTGAAGTGGTTTTGAGGGCCGTATATATTAGAAACCCCAAAAAAGTCACCCCATTTTAAAAACTTCACCCCTCAAAGTATTCAAAACAGCATTTAGAAAATGTCTTAACCCTTTAAACATTTCACAGGAATTAAAGCAAAGTAGAGGTGAAATTTACAAATTTCATATTTTTCTGCAGAAATACATTTTTAATACAATTTTTTTTATAACACAGAAGGTTTTACCAGAGAAATGCAACTCAATATTTGTTGCCCAGTTTTTGCAGTTTTAGGAAATATCCCACATGTGGCCGTAGCGTGCTACTGGACTGAAACACCGGCCTCAGAAGCAAAGGAGCACCTAGTGGATTTTGGGGCCTTATTTTTGTTAGAATATATTTTAGGCACCATGTCAGGTTTGAAGGGCTCTTGCGGTGCCAAAACAGTCAAAATCCCCCAAAAGTGACCCCATCTGGGAAACTAGACACCTCAAGGAAATTATCTAGGGGTGTAGTGAGCATTTTCACCGCACAGGTTTTTTACAGAAATTATTGGAAGTAGGCCGTGAAAATTAAAATCAACATTTCTTCAAAGAAAATGTAGGTTTAGCGATTTTTTTTCTCATTTCCACAAGGACTAAAGGAGAAAAAGCACCGCAAAATTTGTAAAGCAATTTCTCCCGAGTAAAACAATACCTCACATGTGGTAATAAACGGTTGTTTGGAGACACGGCGTGGCTGAGAAGGGAAAGAGCGCCATTTGGCTTTTGGAGTTCACATTTAGCAGGAATGGTTTGCGGAGGCCATGTCACATTTACAAAGCCCCTGAGGGGACAAAACAGTGAAAACCCCAAACAAGTGACCCCATTTTGGAAACTATACCCCTTGAGGAAATTATCTAGGGGTATAGTGAGCATTTTGACCCCACAGGTTTTTTGCAGAAATTTTTGCAAGTAGGCTGTGAAAATGAAAATCTACATTTTTTCAAATAAAATGTAGGTTTAGCTAATTTTTTTTCATTTCCACAAGGACTAAAGGAGAAAAATCACCATAAAATTTGTAAAGAAATTTCTCCCGAGTAAAACAGTACCCCACATGTGGTAATAAACGGCTGTTTGGACACACGGCGAGGCTGAGAAGGGAAAGAGCGCCATTTGGCTTTTGGAACTCAAATTTAGCAGGAATGGTTTGCGGAGGCCATGTTACATTTACAAAGCCCCTGAGGGGACAAAACAGTGGAAACCCCCCACAAGTGACCCCATTTTGGAAACAACACCCATTGAGGAAATTATCTAGGGGTATAGTGAGCGATTTGACACCACAGTTTTTTTGCAGAAATTATTGGAAGTAGGCCCTGAAAATAATAATCTACATTTTTTCAAAGAAAATGTAGGTTTAGCTAATTTTT
The DNA here is from genome assembly GCF_050947455.1 of Rhinoderma darwinii. Classification (NCBI taxonomy): domain Eukaryota; kingdom Metazoa; phylum Chordata; class Amphibia; order Anura; family Rhinodermatidae; genus Rhinoderma; species Rhinoderma darwinii. Next base: position 61,459,457 of record NC_134692.1, on the reverse strand, counting down.
TCTCATTTCCAGAAGGACTAAAGGAGAAAAAGCACCACAAAATTTGTAAAGCAATTTCTCCCGAGTAAAACAATACCCCACATGTGGTAATAAACGGCTGTTTGGACACACGGCAGGGCTTAGAAGGGAAAGAGCACTATTTGACTTTTTGAGATCACATTTAGCAGGAATGATTTGCGGAGGCCAGGTCACATTTGCAAAGCCCCTGAGGGGACAAAACAATGAAAACGCCCAAAAAGGGACTCCATTTAGGAAACTACACCTCTTGAAGAATGCATCTAGGGGTGTAGTGAGCATTTTGACCCCACAGATGTTTCATAGAATTTATTAGAATTAGGCAGTGAAAATAAAAACAGTCCTTTTTCTTCAATAAGACGTAGCTTTAGCGCAAATTTTTTCATTTTCTCAACAAATAAAGGAAAAAAAGAACCCAACATTTGTAAAGCTATTTCTCCCGAGTACGGCAATACCCCATATGTGGTCATAAACTGCTGTTTGGGCAAACGGCAGGGCTCAGAAGGGAAGGACCGCCATTTGGAGTGCAGATGTTGCTGGATTGGTTTCTGGGCACCTGTGGGCCCAAAACAGTGGAAACCCCCCAGAAGTGACCCCATTTTGTAAACTACACCCCTCAATGCATTTACCAAGGGGTGTAGTAAGCATTTTAACCCTGCAGGTGTTTTGTAGAAATTAGTGTGCGCTCAATGTTGCAGAGTGAAAATGGGATTTTTTTCCATAGATATGCCAATATGTGGTGCCCGGCTTGTGCCACCATAACAAGACAGCTCTCTAATTATTATGCGGTGTTTCCCGGTTTTAGAAACACCCTACATGTGGCCCTAATCTTTTGTCTGGACATATGACAGGGCTCAGAAGTGAAGAGTACCATGCGGAGTGGAGGCCTAATTTGGCGATTTACAAAGTATTGGTTCACAACTGCAGAGGCTCAGATGTGAAATAATAAAAAGAAACCCCTGATAAGTGACCCCATTATGGAACTGCACCCCTCAAGGCATTTATTAAGGGGTGTAGTGAGCATTTTCACCCCACAGGTCTTTTCCATAAATGAATGCGCTGCGGATGGTGCAAATTAAAAATTTATATTTTTCCCTAGATATGCCATTCAGTGGCAAATATGTCATGCCCAGCTTATGACGCTGGAGACACACACCACAAAAATTGTTAAAAGGGTTCTCACGGGTATGACGGTGCCATATATGTTGAAGGAAACTGCTGTTTGGGCACGCTGTAGGGTTCAGGGCCGAGGGAGCACCATTTGGCTTTTGGAGAGCGGATTTTGCTTGGTACTATATTTGTTTGAGTATTGCTGGTGTTTTATAATGTGGGGGTACATGTAAGCGGGGCGGAGTATATAAGGGGCATAGTCAGGTGGTATAAAAAAATAAAAATAATCCATAGATGTGTGTTACGCTGTGAAGCAATCCTTTCTGCACAGGCCGGTGTCGCACTGATAAATGGTGTCATTTCTTATCCCCCTTTTGGTCCACACTCCGCGCCTTTGTAGTTTGGGGAATTTTGCTGGGAAAGTATTATCCTGGTATAATACGGGCACCGTCGCTTCCATCGGATATGATTGGGCCCTCCCTTCCTGGTTCCCTAATTTTAGGTCCTTGATAAATCGCCTCTTGAAACAGAAGAAATGTTCTCCTCGGGCACAACTGCATATTTTTTTATTTCCTGACTTATTGGAGCCATAACTAATTTTATTTTTCATAGACGTAGCGGTATGAGGGCTGGTTTGTTGCGGGACGAGCTGTAGTTATGGTACCATTTTGGGGTACATGTGACTTTTTGATCACCTTTTATCCTATTTTTTGGGATGCCAGGTAAACCAAAAAACGCAATTCTGGCACAGCTTTTTTTGGTTTTTTTTTATACAGAGTTCACCACGCATTATAAACTACATGTTACCTTTATTCTGCGGGTCAGTACGATTCCGGCGATACCTCATTTATAGAACTTTTTTATGTTTTACAACATTTTGCACAATAAAATTACTTTTGTAAAAAGAATGTATTTTTTCTGTCGCCAAGTTGTGAGAACCATAACGTTTTAATTTTTTTGTCGACGGAGTTGTATGAGGGCTTGTTTTTTGCGGGACGAGCTATAGTTTTTATAGGTACCATTTTTGGATACGTGCGACTTTTTGATCACTTTTTATTGTAATATTTGTAGGGCAAAGTGACTAAAAAACAGAAACTCTGGTAACGTTTTTTACGGGTTTTTTTTACGCTGTTCACCGCGTGCAATAAATAATATAATATTTTGATACCTCCGGTCGTTACGGTCGTGGCGATACCAAATACATATGGTTTATTATTATTTTTCAATAATAAAGGACTTGATAAGAGTAAAAGGGGGATTGTGTGTTATTTGATTACTTGAAACTTTTATTGTTTTCAAACTTTTATTTTTTGCACTTTTTTTTACACTTTTTTATACTTTTTTTACACTTTTTCTCAAGTCCCACTAGGGGACTTGAAGGTCCAACGGTCAGATTTTTTTTTTTCTAATACATTGCACTACCTATGTAGTGCAATGTATTAGATCTGTCAGTCATTCACTGACAGCAAGCCGTTTAGGCTTCGCCTCCCGGCGGGGCCTAAATCGGCTTCCGTAATGGCAGAGCAGGAGACCATTGTGTCTCCTGTTGCCATAACAGCAGTCGCCAGTCCCGATTGCCTGTCAGGGCTGGCGATCTGCTTGTAACCGCTACGATGCAGCAATCGCTTTCGATTGCTGCATCGAAGGGGTTAATGGCAGGGATCGGAGCTAGCTCCGGTTCCTGCCGTTACAGGTGGATGTCAGCTGTACAGTACAGCTGACTTCCACCGCTGATGACGCCGGATCAGCTCCTGACCCGGCGCCATCTTGCCGGCAGCTACGGAAGCCGATCAGGCTCCGCCGCCGGGCGGATCTTGACCGGCTTCGGTGCTAGGCAGACCGGGAGGCCAGTATTAGGCCTCCGGTTGCCATTGCAGCCACCGGAACCCCGGCAATTTCATTACTGGGGTTCCGATGAGCTGCAAACACCTTAAGTGCAGCGATCGCGTTTGAGCGCTGCACTTAAGGGGTTAATGGCGGGGATCGAAGCTAATTTCGGTCCCCGCCGTTACAGTCGGATGTCAGCTGTAAGATACAGCTGAGATCCGGTGATGATGGGACCGGCTCAGCTTCTGAGCCGGTGCCAAACGTTTGACGTACATGTACGGCAAGATGCGGGAAGTCAGTACTTTCCATGACGTACATGTACGTCAAATGTCGGGAAGGGGTTAAATATCGAATAAATACATGTAAACTTTGTTAACAATATGGAAAGTCCCGAATAAGTAGAAGGGATTTTTCTAACATTATTAATTTAGTATTATGTCTGATTCTTTCTGCCATTGTATTAACACAGTAAGATAGATAGCTATTATACAGAAATGTCAATTTTCAGTGGTAGCATAAAAGGAGTTAGGTGTTGGATACAATACTTATATTAATATATACAGTGTACATATATGTGTATATATATATATATATATATATATATATATATATATATATATATAAAGAGAGAGAGAGAAAAACATAGAACGCAATAACGGCACCAGGACTTCAAGGTAGATGAAAACAGGGTGGATTTATTCACCTCAAGACAGTGACGTTTCAGTTCAACAGGAACCTTTCTCAAGCTACAGTGAAGGAAATAAGTATTTGATCCCTTGCTGATTTTGTAAATTTGGCCACTGTCAAACACATGAACAGTCTAGAATTTTTAGTCTAGGTTAATTTTAAGTCTGACTCTAACCTCTACAACATGGGCAAGACCAAAGAGCTTTCTAAGGATGTCAGGGACAAGATCATAGACCTGCACAAGGCTGGAATGGGATACAAAACCATAAGTAAGACGCTGGGTGAGAAGGAGACAACTGTTGGTGCAATAGTAAGAAAATGGAAGACATACAAAATGACTGTCAATCGACATCGATCTGGGGCTCCATGCAAAATCTCACCTCGTGGGGTATCCTTGATCCTGAGGAAGGTGAGAGCTCAGCCGATAACTACACGGGGGGAACCTGTTAATGATCTCAAGGCAGCTGGGACCACAGTCACCAAGAAAATCATTGGTAACACATTACGCCGTAATGGATTAAAATCCTGCAGTGCCCGCAAGGTCCCCCTGCTCAAGAAGGCACATGTACAGGCCCGTCTGAAGTTTGCAAATTAACATCTGGATGATTCTGAGAGTGATTGGGAGAAGGTGCTGTGGTCAGATGAGACTAAAATTTAGCTCTTTGGCATTAACTCTACTCGCCGTGTTTAGAGGAAGAGAAATGCTGCCTATGACGCAAAGAACACCGTCCCCACTGTCAAGCATGGAGGTGGAAACATTATGTTTTGGGGGTTTTTTCTCTGCTAAGGGCACAGGACTACTTCACCGCATCAATGGGAGAATGGATGGAGCCATGTACCGTCAAATCCTGAGTGACAACCTCCTTCCCTCCACCAGGACATTAAAAATGGCTCGTGGCTGGGTCTTCCAGCACGACAATGACACATATATATTTCAAATGGGACTTTATAATCCCAATAAATAGGCCTCTGCTGCTTTCCAATATCCCTCATATTGCTTGACATACAATTGTGTATCTGAAAAGTGTAAAAAAAAGAAAAGGAAAAAAGACACTATGTTCAGTTTGTGATAGCTTGAGAAAGGTTCCTGTTGAACCGAAACGTCGCTGTCTTCAGGTGAATAAATACAACCTGTTTTCATCTACCTTGAAGTCCTGGTACCGTTACTGCGTTCTATGTTTTTCTCTATCTAAAGTGGGGAATTGATTCATGCCCTGGTGACGAGCACATGGCCTGATTTTCTGGATCTGTTGGAGTGCTGTGTTCATCTGAATTTGGACTGTGCATGTATATATATATATATATATATATATATATATATATATATATATATATATATATACAGTGGAGGAAATAAGTATTTGATCCCTTGCTGATTTTGTAAGTTTGCCCACTGTCAAAGACATGAACAGTCTAGAATTTTTAGGCTAGGTTAATTTTACCAGTGAGAGATAGATTATATTAAAAAAAAACTGAAAATCACATTGTCAAAATTCTATATATTTATTTGCATTTTGCACAGAGAAATAAGTATTTGATCCCTTTCGCAAACAAGACTTAATACTTGGTGGCAAAACCCTTGTTGGCAAGCAGAGCAGTCAGACGATTTTTGTAGTTGATGATGAGGTTTGCACACATGTTAGATGGAATTTTGGCCCACTCCTCTTTGCAGATCATCTGTAAATCATTAAGATTTCGAGGCTGTCGCTTGGCAAATCGGATCTTCAGCTCCCTCCATAAGTTTTCGATGGGATTAAGGTCTGGAGACTGGCTAGGCCACTCCATGACCTTAATGTGCTTCTTTTTGAGCCACTCCTTTGATGCCTTGGCTGTATGTTTCGGGTCATTGTCGTGCTGGAAGACCCAGCCACGAGCTATTTTTAACGTCCTGGTGGAGGGAAGGAGGTTGTCACTCAGGATTTGACGGTACATGGCTCCATCCATTCTCCCATTGATGCGGTGAAGTAGTCCTGTGCCCTTAGCAGAGAAACACCCCCAAAACATAATGTTTCCACCTCCATGCTTGACAGTGGGGACGGTGTTCTTTGGGTCATAGGCAGCATTTCTCTTCCTCCAAACACGGCGAGTTGAGTTAATGCCAAAGAGCTAAATTTTAGTCTCATCTGACCACAGCACCTTCTCCCAATCACTCTCAGAATCATCCAGATGTTCATTTGCAAACTTCAGACGGGCCTGTACATGTGCCTTCTTGAGCAGGGGGACCTTGCGGGCACTGCAGGATTTTAATCCATTACGGCGCAATGTGTTACCAATGGTTTTCTTGGTGACTGTGGTCCCAGCTGCCTTGAGATCATTAACAAGTTCCCCCCCGTGTAGTTTTCGGCTGAGCTCTCACCTTCCTCAGGATCAAGGATACCCCACGAGGTGAGATTTTGCATGGAGCCCCAGATCGATGTCGATTGACAGTCATTTTGTATGTCTTCCATTTTATTACTATTGCACCAACAGTTGTCTCCTTCTCACCCAGCGTCTTACTTATGGTTTTGTAGCCCATTCCAGCCTTGTGCAGGTCTATGATCTTGTCCCTGACATCCTTAGAAAGCTCTTTGGTCTTGCCCATGTTGTAGAGGTTAGAGTCAGATTGATTAATTGAGTCTGTGGACAGGAGTCTTTTATACAGGTGACCATGTAAGACAGCTGTCTTTAATGCAGGCACCAAGTTGATTTGGAGCGTGTAACTGGTCTGGAGGAGGCTGAACTCTTAATGGTTGATAGGGGATCAAATACTTATTTCTCTGTGCAAAATGCAAATAAATATATATAATTTTGACTATGTGATTTTCTGTTTTTTTTTTAAATATAATCTATCTTTCACTGGTAAAATTAACCTAGCCTAAAAATTCTAGACTGTTCATGACTTTGACAGTGGGCAAACTTACAAAATCAGCAAGGGATCAAATACTTATTTCCTTCACTGTATATATATATGAAGAAACAGATGCCTATTAGATGGGAATTTATAACATTGCCCTGGGCTATGTGCTTGCTATGGAAAGGTATGATATCTATAATTCCCTAATATACTTTCACTAGCAGAATCACTGCCATTGCAAAACAAGGAAGGTAACATTGGACAGCTGTAAATAAATATAATTCTCTGTCACAACCTTGATTTAGAGGACTCAGGTACATGCAGGGGTATTTCTGCTGTGAAGGTATATTAGAGAATTGTAGCTAATGCAAATACCTAACATATCAGCCAAGTACAATATATGGACAAAAGTATTGGGACACACCTCTTAATGATTGAATTCATTCAGTCCCATTGCCACAGATAAATAAAATCCAGCACCTAGCCATGCAGTCTGCCTTTCAAAACATTTATGGAAGAATGGGTCAGTCTAAAGAGATCACTGAATTCCAGCGTGGGACTTTAATAGGATGTCACCGTTGTAACAAGTTAGCCCGTGAAATTTCTTCCCTTCTAGATATACCACGATCAACTGTGAGTGGTATTATTACAAAATGGAAGCGTGTAGAGACCACAGAAACACAAAGTTACAGAGTGGGATCACCGAGTGCTGAGGCGCATAATGCTTAAAAGTGGCCAACGCTCCGCTGACTCAATAACCGCAGAGTTCCAAACCTCCTCTGGCATTAACACCTGCACAAAAACTGTGTGCCAGGAGCTTCATGGCATGGAGGCCAAGCAGCTGCATGCTAAGCACAATGCGAAGCGATGTTTGGAGTGGTGTAAAGCACGCCACCACTGGACTCTGGAGTGGTGGAAACGTGTTCTGTGGAGTGACAAATTATGCTTCTCTATCTGGCAGAGTGATGGACAAGTCTGGTTTTGGTGAATGCCAGGAGAACATTACCTGTCTGCAGGGCTGGCATCTGCACCCGCCGAACCCGGGCAGAGGGAGACAAGGAGTCCAAGGATGAGCGCTACAAGCGTCTCTGGTCTGGGACTCCGTCTCTGGGGAAGCCCCTGACATCACTGTCCATATATGGACAGTGATGTCAGGAGGAGAGAAGGAGTCCCAGGCAGAGCGCTAGCTGCTCTGTTCCTGGACTCCGTCTCTGGGGATGCCCCTGACATCACTGTCCATATATGGACAGGGTTGTCAGGAGCAGAGCAGTGTCCAAGGCAGAGTGCTAGTAGCGCTCTTCCCGAGACTTTGGCTCAGGGGTTGACCCTGACATCACTAGCTGTATATGACCAGTGATGTCATGGGCTTCCCCAGAGCTGGAGTACCGGAGCAGAGCCTTTACTGGCGCTCTGCCTCGGACTTCAGCTCTGCTTCCCCTGACAATACTGTCCATATATGGACAGTGAAGTCAGGGGTTTCTCCTGAAGCAGAATCCCCAGCTAGAGCATCGGCAATGCTCTGGCTGGGGATTCCACTCCTAGAGGGAACCTCAAAGGCGCTACATATAGGAAGGGAGGCTGTGTGGTACTACCAGGGAGGGTGGCTGTGTGGCACTACCAGGGAGGGGAGCTGTGTGGCACTACCAGGGAGGTGGGCTGTCTGGCACTACTTGGGAGTAGCTTAGCTTAGTTGTTAATTTGCTGAGGTAATCGGGAGAAATTTCACCCCATGCTTCCAGAAGGCCCTCCCACAAGTTGGATTGGCTTGATGGGCACTTCTTGCGTACCATACGGTTAAGCTGCTCCCACAATAGCTCTATGGGGTTGAGATCTGGTGACTGTGCTGGCCACTCCATTACAGATAGAATACCAGCTGCCTGCTCCTTCCCTAAATAGTTCTTGCATAATTTGGAGGTGTGCTTTGGGTCATTGTCCTGTTGTAGGATGAAATTGGCTCCAATCAAACGCTGTCCACAGGGTATGGGATGGCGTTGCAAAATGGAGTGAGCCTTCCTTATTTAAAATCCCTTTTACCTTGTACAAATCTCCCACTTTACCAGCACCAAAGCAACCCCAGACCATCACATTACCTCCACCATGCTTGACAGATGGCGTCAGGTACTCTTCCAGCATCTTTTCAGTTGTTCTGCGTCTCACAAATGTTCTTCTGTGTGATCCAAACACCTCAAACTTCGATTCGTCTGTCCATAACACTTTTTTCCAATCTTCCTCTGTCCAATGTCTGTGTGCTTTTGCCCATATTAATCTTTTCCTTTTATTAGCCAGTCTCAGATATGGCTTTTTCTCTGCCCTGAAGGCCAGCATCCCGGAGTCGCCTCTTCACTGTAGACCTTGACACTGGCGTTTTGCGGGTACTATTTAATGAAGCTGCCAGTTGAGGACCTGTGAGGCGTCTATTTCTCAAACTAGAGACTCTAATGTACTTGTCTTGTTGCTCAGTTGTGCAGCGGGGCCTCCCACTTCTCTTTCTACTCTGGTTAGAGCCTGTTTGTGCTGTCCTCTCAAGGGAGTATTACACACCGTTGTAGGAAATCTTCAGTTTCTTGGCAATTTCTCGCATGGAATAGCCTTCATTTCTAAGAACAAGAATAGACTGTCGAGTTTCACATGAAAGCTCTCTTTTTCTAGCCATTTTGAGAGTTAAATCGAACCCACAAATGTAATGCTCCAGATTCTCAACTAGCTCAAAGGAAGGTCAGTTTTATAGCTCCTCTAAACAGCAAAACTGGTTACAGCGGTGCTAACATAATTGCACAAGGGTTTTCAAGTGTTTTCTAATCATCCATTAGCCTTCTAACACAGTTAGCAAACACAATGTACCATTAGAACACTAGAGTGATGGTTGCTGGAAATGGGCCTCTATACACTTATATAGATATTGCATTAAAAACCAGACGTTTGCAGCTAGAATAGTCATTTACCACATTAACAATGTATAGAGTGTTGATTAATTTAATGTTATCTTAATTGAAAAAAAACTGTGCTTTTCTTGCAAAAATAAGGAAATTTCTAAGTGACCCTAAACTTTTGAATGGTAGTGTATGTTGATGCTTTTTTACCTTTTTCAGGGACTAATGTCACAACAATCTTTGTACAGCACTGTGGAATATGTTGGTGCTTGATAAGAAACAGGAAATAAATAAAATAATACATAAACAAAACAACGCAGAAAAGATAATTCAGTCTAACATTTGATTAAATATGTTTAATGCTGATTGTGACAGAGATTCAAGGGTTTAAAGTGTTCCCCCAATTGCCTATTCCTTCTCCCTACAAGCTTAGACAATTTAGGATATTTGGTCATCAAAGGTTCACTATGTCTGTTGAAGCTATGATAGTGCAGCAATATCTGACAAGCTCTCTTGCTCCTGTCAGACCCTGTCAGCTTCAGTGCACACAGCTCAGTCAATTTGTCAATACAGGCCATCTCATAAAACAAGTGAAATCCAGTTCACAAATCTTTTACCCATGGCTATGTAGATCGCGATAAATATATGCAACTTTTTATAGTATAATATTTCTAGTATATTTAAAGAGTCACTGTCATTTCAACTAACTTTCAATAAATCAATAGTATAATGCTATATAAGAAACTTTGTAATATATCTTATTACAGAAACAAAAGATCTGTTTCTGCATAGACTTCTACACCCTTTCCTACTGCCTCTTGCACTGATCACTGTTAATTCACTGGTAAAGTCCGTCTTCAGTTATGCATTGATCAGATGGATTATTGTCACGGTCTGTGGGTATGTGGACCCACTAGGCCGCACCACCGTAGCGGGGAGGAATCTGGCCAAACAACAGGGCACCCAATCAATACACAAGGGTACCTAAATAGTCCAGACAGTGGCAGAGGCTTTAGCATGGAGGGAGGTGGGTGCAGCAGGTTGCGCCAGATGTGGCGGATGACAGCAGATGCAGCAACCTGCAACCTGCGCCAGACGTGGCGGATGTCAGCATGTGCAGCAGGTTGCGCCAGACATGGCAGATGACAGCAGGTGCAGTAGGATGCGCCAGACGTGGCGGACGACAACAGGTGCAGCAGGACACAACTCCAATCACTAACAGCCTCAGGAACAATAACACAGCACGGGATACAGGATACAGGTAGAAGGGCACGGGTAAACACTAAGGGACCATTTGCAAGGGCTTCAAATGAGAATGCTAACAATGCTCAGGCAATAAGCAAAGGGGCATGGCCCTTCTTATAATCAAGGGTGATCATGGCCTAATTACTGATGTTTTACATGTGCGCGCACTGGCCCTTTAGTAAGTGAGCGCTGGCATCTCCTGGGGAGGAGATGCGGGCCAGCGCTCACCAGACCATGGCTGCAGCCGTCGAAGGGTGAGTAATCCCGATGGTCCACGGCCATGCATGTTACAATTATGAGCGTCACTGAGAGATCAGGTTACAGCTGCTGCCCATAGATGTCTATGGAGAGGGGAGGGGGAATAAGGAGAGGGAGCTGCAGCAAAGGGAGAGGCAGAGAGACATACAGCTGCTACCTCTAGTAAGTCTCCTACTATCTCACCCCAGTGCTGGATTCACACTAACACTGCTCATTACTCCTGTATAATGTCTTCAATGTTCCTGCTGCTTCTATGTGTGTGTGTGTGTGTGTGTGTGTGTGTGTGTGTGTGTGTGTGTGTGTGTGTGTGTGTGTGTGTGAGAGAGAGAGATTCCCTCCTCTCTGTGTGCTGTGTATCACAGACATCATAGCAGCTAGTCTCCACCCCTTTAGGAGCGAAGTTCATGGAAAACTGACATTTAGAGATGGAGTATGCAGAGGGGAAAACAAAAAAATGCAGATACATGTCACATAATGGTCAGAAATAGTGATACTCCCTGTGTACACACGCGACTTATGCTGAAAAGTCACCTGAAACAACAGGTATTCTTTAAATACTCTTACTGAACACTATGAAGCTACTTGATCTCTCCTTAGTAACATCCAGTATCCATATAATCAGATATAGGGAAATTGTATATTAAGTGGATTCACTTGTCTTTGCAAAAAATGTCAAATTGAGACCCCAGCATTTGCTAAAGTAATAAATTGTACAATATTGTTAAAGAGAGTCTACTCTTTTTTTAATCAGAAACAGCGTCACTCTTGTCCATTGGCCATCTGGCATTACAGCTCACCCCCATTCAAGTGAATCCGATCTTTTTATTCTATTTTTTAACTACCCTATTAAATGTAAAACAACTGGAATCAAGTTGTTGGACCCCTTTAGCACATTCCTCTTTAATTCAGAAAACCATTGAGACTGCCTAATCTGAAAGCTGAATCCTGGATGCAAACAGTAACCAATCAGCTCTTTGGGTCTCTTGTTCTTGGATGTTCCGTTTACTAAATATTACATTTATATAGTAATTTTTGTATGTCCAGTTTATGCTATTTGGGCACTTTAAGGCCTCATGCCCACTTCAGATATTTTCTTCAGGGTGCTATCCATTTTTTTAACGGATAGCACACTGACACATTCATTTCTATGGGTCCATGCACACTTCCATTGTTTTAACAGAACCGTGTGGCCGTACCGACAAAAATAGAACAGGTCCTACTCCTCTCCCTTTTTGAAGGAACAGTCTCTGCCATTTCATTCATTTGGTCTGTTGAAACAACGGACTGAACACGGAAGTCATCCGTGTGTGGTCCGTATTTTACGGATCCGTCATTAGCGGCCATACGACGTGCAACGGAGGTGTGCATGAGGCCTTAGAGATAGAACACTGCAATAAAATGCTAATGTTTCTAATATATATATATATATATATATATATATATATATATATATATATACATATATATACATTTTAATGGATAAGGAATATTTTCTCGCCTAAATGTGAAACCCACAGTTGTGCAGTTTGATATTGAATTACAGTTCAATTCTAAATCCTATTAACCCCGCCGGTACTGATTCTTGTGAATTTTGATGGTGGATGACAATATAATACGATTCTTGCTCTGAGTGGTTTCAGGACAGGATAACTATAATTATGCACACTTATGGGAGGCTAAGGGTGATCTGTCCATGTAGATTTCTCAAGCAGCCTCTGTTTATCTAGATAACATGGCAGAGGGTATGAACTCTGCAGAAGGTGCCCAGTTAATCTGTTACTGTACTTACCCTGAAGAAATACATGCATTGAAGTAAAAAAAAAAAGTCGGATATATAGGTCAACAAACATTTCCTAACCTACGCATGCAAGGCATATCTGTCAGCTGTGCAAAAAGCTAACAAAATGCCAGTGTAAAGTACTTTGCTCCCAATAGCCTTTCAAGTTTTGAAAATGTCTGGAGGAGATTCAAAGCAGTAACTCTGCAACCAAGACACTATTTTGAATTGGGAAATGTGGTTTTAAAAGGAAATGTAAGCAGGTAAGACATATCTATAAGAATATTAGAAGTCACCACTGAGTTACTTGGCCATAGAAATGCATTTACACAGAGCACCAAAATCCGAGGTGACTATTTTCTTATAATTTACAGTAAAGTGCACATTATTCCTTATATCACACCTCAGCTGCTGCAGAACCTCTTTTTTAAATAGAGAGGGAGTACTATGTGCTAGTCAGTGGTTGGAGCAGAAGAAGGATCACCCTACAAAAGTGATCTGCAACAGGAAGAAAAGCGTAGCGCTTTATGTAGCGCCATTCATCTCTGTATTGTCAGGCTCTGTTTATACAATTATTATTTACAGACATGTATTATATAAAATAATTACGATATAGTCATTATAATTTACGGTTACAGTAAAGGAATGTTTGACTGTTCTTAGTTCATTCAGTAGACGGCTGTAAAGTATGATTTTAGAATTAGGAAAATGCAGCAGAATCCCTCCTGCCTCACAGACTATACAATAATCACTAGATTTTGTGTTTCCTTGTACTCCTGCTTGTCAATGTAAAGCCGTCTTATTGATATTTTTTCATTGACTGGTCATTGATTTTTACCACTGTTTTAAAAGTAGCTAAAAGCCACAAAAGAATCATCTCTAACCATCAATTATGCCTGAATTTTCTTTCCATCAGTTTGTGTTTCCTGAAGAAGGAGATGCAATCTGGAAAGATATAAGAGATTAGATCTGACTGGGATAAAGCACACAGCTTGTAAAGTTAATGTTCATGACCAAGCAAGCTCAAAAATACTAAACATTCTACATTGGAGGGGGGTATAGTAAAACCCAGTTGTGTTAAAAAATGGCAGGACAGTCCTTGATTCCAGGCGGTGTCCCAACGTCCCGGTCGGCCGTGGGTAAGTCCCGCTGTCAAATTAATTCTGAAGCAGGGAATCATCAGCTCCCTGCTTCAGAATTAATTCATAGCGGCGGACAAGAGGGAGCTCCTACGCTCGTAACTAATTCTGAAGCAGGGAGCTGATGGTTCCCTGCTTCAGAATTAGTGGCTACTCCATAAACTGAATTCCCCTTGCCGATGATATGGATATTGATGTCAGTGGCCAGTGGCGTAGCTATAGGGGTCGCAGCGGTCGCAGTTGCGACCGGGCCCGTAAGCCAGGGGGGCCCGTAGGCCCCCCTCGCCACACTAACGCTGACTGCAGGGCCGGGCAGCCTATCTGGCAAATGCCAGATGCCGGTGTATGTAGTGGGCTGCTGCTGCCCGCCCACCTCTTTATCCCCAGCGGCGGGCCCTGCCCTGTAGTCTGACACATTTCCCCTCCCTGAGCAGCGCACAGCGCACAGCCCACTTGCTGGACGCTATACTACGCAGCCTGCTGCAGTCCAGCCAATTAGTGTGGGTCATACTGATTGGCTGGGCTGCACTAGGCTGTGTACTACAGAAGCCAGCATGTAGACTGTGCACTGCATAGGGGGGAATTGTCGTGGTCCTAGCAGCGGGAGGTGCCTCATGAGTCGTCGACTGACCTTTTCCACTTCCACTCCCCCTCCCCCGGCCCGATCATATTACATCTTGTACCTGCTCTGCATAAGTAGGTATGTCCAGCCACCCGCCCACATTCATCCTCGGGGGACAGAGTGCCGGCTACATCATGGCTCACAGAGCTGAGCAGAGACATAGTCAGACTCAAAGGTAAGAGCCAGGCAGCACTGCAGCAGCTTATAAGAAAAAAGTGTGTCCCCAGTACTTTGCAAAGAAACTACTGTCTGTTATGCCCTTCCCCTGCATGGGGAACTATAACTCTAATCCTATCATGTGTGATACTGTCTGCTCAGCCACTGTATCTAATCCTATCATGTGTGATACTGTCTGCTCAGCCACTGTATCTAATCCTATCATGTGTGATACTGTCTGCTGAGCCAATGTATCTAATCCTATCCATAGTTTATAGGGTCGTAGTGCTATAGATATGCTATACTGTCTCCTATACACACATCTTTTTTTTGGGGGGGGGGGACACATATGTATTGGGGCTATTTCCCCTGACATTCTACCTCGGGATTGTTGGAACTACCAGGTAAAACGGAGGAGAACCGTGGATTAAACCCAAAATTACAGAAAAAGGGGGAGACCCCTGACGAGTTACTGACCCGGTTATTAAGGGAAAATTCGGCGAGGGGAATGAATGAGACCCAATCATTTTGACAGTCAGAGATAAAACACCTTAAATATTGTTCTAGAGACTGATTAGTCCTCTCAGTTTGGCCATTAGTTTCAGGATGGAAGGCAGAGGAGAAGGACAGATCAATCTCCAACTTTTACAGAAGGCTAGAGGCGCTGTCAGAAACAATATTGACAGGGACTCCATGGAGACGCAGGATGTGTTTGACAAACAAGGTAGCTAACGTCTTAGCATTGGGTAGTTTCTTGAGGGGCACAAAGTGGCACATCTTACTGAAGCAGTCTACTACAACCCACACCACCGACTTGCCTTGAGATGGAGGCAAATCGGTGATAAAATCCATGGATATATGGGTCCAAGGTCTCTGGGGAATGGGCAAAGAACGTAGTAAGCCCGCTGGTCGGGACCTGGGAGTCTTGGACCTAGCACAAACCTCACAAGTGGCGACGTAGGCCTTAACGTCTTTAGGCAACCCAGGCCACCAATAGTTTCTGGCAATGAGGTGCTTGGTACCCAGGATGCCTGGATGACCAGATAGTGCGGAGTCATGATTTTCCCTAAGTACCCTTAGCCGGAATTGCAGGGGAACAAACAGCTTGTTCTCAGGAAGGTTCCCGGGAGCTGAACCTTGATCAGCTGCAAGTTCAGAGACTAAATCAGAATCAATAGAGGAAATTATTATACCTGGAGGCAAAATACAAGCAGGAACTTCCTCCGAAGGAGGACTGGCCATGAAGCTACGCGACAGTGCATAAGCCTTAATATTTTTAGACCCAGCCCTATAGGTAACCAAAAAGTTGAATCTGGTAAAAAATAACGCCCATCGAGCTTGTCTCGGGTTTAGCCTCCGGGCAGATTCTAGGAAAACCAGATTCTTGTGGTCGGTAAGGACCGTTACCTGGTGCCTAGCCCCCTCCAGGAAGTGTCACCACTCTTCAAATGCCCATTTAATGGCTAAGAGTTCGCGGTTGCCAATATCATAGTTACTCTCAGTGGGCGAAAACTTCCTGGAGAACTAGGCACAGGGACGGAGATGGGTGAGGGACCTGGTACCCTGGGACAAGACAGCCCCCACTCCCACCTCGGATGCGTCAACTTCCATGATAAATGGCTCCATTTGGTTGGGCTGAACCAGCACCGGGGCCGAGATAAAGCACTTCTTAAGGACCTCAAAAGCCTGGGCAGCCTCAGGAGGCCAGTGGAGGAGATCAGCACCTTTGCGAGTGAGGTCCGTAAGAGGCTTAGCGATGACCGAGAAGTTAGCAATAAATTTCCTGTAATAATTAGCGAACCCCAAGAAGCACTGTAACGCCTTCAGGGAGGCAGGTTGGACCCACTCCGCCATAGCCTGGACCTTGGCGGGGTCCATGCGGAATTCATGAGGAGTGAGGATTTGACCCAAAAATGGTATCTCCTGCACCCCAAACACACATTTTTCGGTCTTCGCAAACAGTTTGTTTTCCCGGAGGACCTGGAGCACCTTCCTGACATGCTCAATGTGGGAGGACCAGTCCTTGGAAAACACAAGTATGTCATCAAGGTACACTACAAGAAATACACCCAGGTAATCTCTTAAAATCTCATTTATGAAATTCTGGAAGACCGTGGGAGCATTACACAACCCAAAGGGCATGACGAGGTATTTGAAATGACCTTCGGGCGTGTTAAACGCAGTCTTCCACTCATCCCACTCTTTGATGCGGATAAGGTTATACGCCCCCCGTAGATCAAACTTAGAGAACCATTGGGCCCCCTGAACCTGATTAAAGAGATCAGGAATCAAAGGAAGGGGATACTGGTTCCTTACAGTGACCTTATTCAAGTTACGGTAGTCAATGCATGGCCTAAGACCACCATCCTTCTTCCCTACGAAGAAGAAGCCAGCACCTACCGGAGAAGTAGAGGGGCGAATGTAACCCTTGGCCAGGCATTCCTGGATATACTCTCTCATGGCTTCACGTTCGGGACAAGAGAGATTAAATATCCTACCCTTAGGGAGCTTAGCTCCTGGTACCAAATCGGTAGCGCAATCGTATTCTCTATGAGGAGGTAACACTTCGGAGGCCTCCTTAGAGAAAACATCAGCGAAGTCCTGAACAAACTCAGGTAGCGTGTTCACCTCCTCAGGGGGAGAAATATAATTAACAGAAAAACATGACGTCAAGCATTCATTACCCCATTTGGTAAGCTCCCCAGTATTCCAGTCAAACGTGGGATTATGCAACTGCAACCAGGGAAGGCCTAAAACCAAATCGGACGATAATCCCTGCATCAACAGTACAGAGCACTGCTCCAAATGCATGGAGCCAACAAGGAGTTCAAAAACAGGGGTATGCTGTGTAAAATAACCATTAGCAAGAGGAGTGGAGTCGATACCCACTACCGGGACAGGTTTAGGCAAATCAATCAAAGGCATAGCTAAAGACATAGCAAATTCCACAGACATGATAGTAGCAGAAGACCCTGAATCCACGAAGGCACTGCCGGTAGCAGACCTACCACCAAAAGAGACCTGAAAGGGAAGCAAGATTTTATTAAGTTTCATATTTACGGGAAATACCTGTGTGCCCAAGTGACCTCCCCGATGATCACTTAGGCGCGGAAGTTTTCCGGCTGCTTATTCTTACGCCTAGGACAGGTGTTCACTTGATGCTTGTCATCCCCACAATAGAAGCAGAGACCATTCTTCCTGCAGAACTCTCTACGTTGTCGGGGGGACACGGAGGCCCCGAGTTGCATAGGTACCTCCGAGTCTTCCGTGGAAGAGCGAAGCAACGGAACCTCGGGAGGCATCATGGGGGAGTCAGAGGGGAAAACACAAAAACGTTCAAGTTGTCGTTCCCTGAGACGTCGGTCAAGTCGTACCGCTAAAGCCATAACCTGGTCTAAGGAGTCAGAAGAGGGATAGCTAACTAGCAGATCTTTCAGGGCGTTCGACAGACCCAACCTAAACTGGCATCTTAAGGCAGGGGCATTCCACCGAGAAGCTACGCACCACTTCCTAAAGTCAGAACAATACTCCTCAACAGGTCTCTTACCCTGACGTAAGGTCACCAGCTGACTCTCGGCAAAGGCAGTCCTGTCAGTCTCGTCATAAATGAGTCCGAGAGCAGAAAAGAAAAGATCAACGGAGGAAAGTTCAGGGGCGTCAGGAGCCAAGGAGAAGGCCCATTCTTGGGGCCCTTCCTGGAGCGGGGACATAATTATACCCACCCGCTGGCTCTCAGAACCTGAGGAGTGGGGCTTTAAGCGAAAATAGAGCCTACAACTCTCCCGAAAGGAGAGAAAAGTCTTCCGGTCCCCTGAGAACCGGTCAGGCAACTTGAGGTGGGGTTCAAGAGGTGAGGTGAGGGGCACTACCATGGTAGCATCAGGCTGGTTGACCCTCTGAGCCAGGGCCTAGACCTGTAGGGAGAGACCCTGCATTTGCTGAGCCAGGGTCTCAAGGGGGTCCATAGTAGTGTGAGGGACCAGGGTAGACTAGGTATATGGGCTTGTGATTATGTAATGATGGGGGTAGGGAAACAGACAAGTGAGCCCTAATCTACCCGCCACTCAGTCCCTGCCTACTTGCAACGACCCGCCCTAGGCGACGGGGTACAACTGAGCGACGGTCCCTACGCTCAATACGTGCACGACAGACAAACAGACAAGGGTACACAGAAGCTAAGGGAAATGGGGCAGTTGCCCACGGCAACACCGTGAGCAACAAGAGTGGTGAACGAGCCGAGTCAAACCAGGAGTGTACGAGGTACCAAACGCAGAGCAGGAGAGTAGTCAGTAAGCCAGGGTCAATATGAAGCAGGGTCAAATAGTTCAGAAGCTGCAGCAGGGCCAGGAAACCAAACGAGAAGAATCACAAGCAAGGAGGAACAGGAAAGGCAGGTATAAATAGACAGAGGGCGGGAGCTAGCTCCGTCTGGCCAGGCTGTGATAGGCTCTCCCACTCCTAAGCCTGCCATCCTGAGTGGTGGAAGATGGAGTCAGTCTCACAGACATAGAAGCAGGTGCAGACTGATTACCTATGGGCGTTGACACAGAAGGTGTGCCTGGCAGATCCTTTACAAGTGCTAGATAATACCACAGTGCCCCCTGTAGATAATGCCACAGTGCCCTCTGTAGATAATGCCACAGTGCCCTCTGTAGATAATGCTACAGTGCCCTCTGTAGAGAATGCCACAGTGCCCTCTGTAGATAATGCCACAGTGCCCTCTGTAGATAATGCCACACACACACACACCCTATAGATAGTGACACACACCCCCCTCTCCCTGTAGATAGCTGCGTTGGGGCTCCCTCTAGGAGTGGAATCCCCAGCCAGAGCGTTGCGAACGCTTAGGCCAGGGATTCCTCTCCTGGAGGAGCCCCTGATGTCACTGTTCATAGACAGTGACGTCAGGGAATCCTCTCGGACCGGAATGTGATGTCAGGGGCAACCCCAGAGCCGGAGTCCCAGAGCAGAACAGAGCACTAGTATAGGCTTTGCTCTGGAACTCTGGGGAAGCCCCTGACATCACTGTCCATACTCAGAGCCGGAATCAGTAGTGCTCTGCCTGGGACTCCAGCTCTGCTCCTGATATCACTGTCCATATAGGAAATGCATCTCACTTCTAAATTTGCTTCTCAGAAATAGACAATAAAGTTTTATTTTGTCAGCATTATAAAGTGATAGATTTACCTTCACTTCCTAAAAAGCTAATTCAAAAGTGACCATTAAAATGGCTGCACTTCCTGTTGTCATTTTTACAAAAATGGCCACCACAAAAAAACCTGAAAAATTACAATATCTCTGTCCAGCTTTGATGGGCCTGTTCTCACGGTAGCCTCATTTCCTGTCTTTATGAGAATGGAACCTGGTTTTGTGCTCTGCTGCTGTAGCGCATCCTCTTCAAGGTTCTGTGCTGTGCATTCAGAGATGTGTCTCTACACAATGTCGTGGCACAGTACTACACCTATACTGCTTCTTCCTCTTTATGAGTTTGAATTAGTATAGAAATTACTTTCATTTATTGAACATGACCTGTTGACATGGAAGTGCACCTACTTCTTTGTTCTTATATTACACTATTAGTCAGCTATAACTAAATTCATGGCACCATTTTGCCCACAATAAACGATTTACAGATCGGAAATTTATTTTGTTCACTCACAGTCTTTGTAACTGGTTGTATCACGGCTGGGGAGTTTAGATGTTTCTGTCATCTAGTAACAAAATATCAAAGAACGTGACATTGCATTTATATCCAGCTACAAGCGATGCATACATATGAATAGGAAGCCATTTTTTATGACTTTCACTTATATATAATTCGGGAAATTCCCTTTTTCATGCATTGGTTTTTAATGCATAAACACTATTTGCCAGTATAAAGGCCATATGTGAAAGTGTCTCTTAGTTCCTGCCACAATAAAGATGGGGACACCTTCAGCTCATTATATTGCCAGCTCATCAAAATGAGAGATGTTTTGCTTTATATTACGTGCTACTTTGGAGGGCAAAGGGTTAAATGGCTCAGGGTGCAAGCAGTATAGGATGTGACCCGATGGTCACGAAAAGGTTTATATTGTTAACAATAAATGTCATTTTGTAAGTAATGACTGCAGATTCAGTAAGGGAATATCAGCTGAAATTGGATACGTTTCTTGATGAAAAAGCACATTGGATTTACAGGAATCTGAAGGTTATGTCTTTTACTCTCCTCAAATGAAGGAGCTTTCTACACACAGAGAATTGAATTTCTTCGCTAGACTCCTCCTCACGGTCGCTTATCTTCATTTACTCAAATGCTTACTTGGGTCCTAATTTTATTAGATAATGTGCATTGGGTGGGAAATAATCAACATAAACTAATAAATTATTCAGAGGCATTATTAATCATGGGTGTTTTTCTAGTGTAAGCCTTGTGTCTTTATCACTGATCAAGTGGAGGCCACAATGAGGTTTCCAGGCTACGAGATCTACGCTTTCTAATAAAAATGGTAGTAAAATACAATAATAAGCTTAAAATAATACGCAGTTAGTTTAAACTCTTAAAAAAAAATTAAATCAGGGTCGGCATTAGGGGTGTGCGACCCGTGTCATCGCACAAGGAACATCAGCTTCCCCTGCTATAGTGGTGCTACAGAAGATATGGTATTTGAGGTTTGTGACCACCATGAATCTTAAGCTGGCATACACTTTAGATAGCTGTCGGCTGGACAATGGTTTTTCCGACATCTATTCCTAACAACTCCCCCATACGCATGCACACTCAGCTTGGCTGAGCGTGCATGTGTTTTCATTAGGGAGAAGGGAGAAAGCTGCTGCCAGACTCCCCTGGCAATGGATTATCTCGAAATGAACAAAGGGATGTTGAAATACAACATGCCCGACCTCTCGTTCTTAGGATTCCGGCATACACATTATATAATTGTCCGCTTAAGCTAACATACATCTAATGTGTATGGCCAGATTTAAAGGGCTATTCCCAGAATCAACAATTATCATCTATAAATGTCTGGTCGCTGGTGGCCCCACCACTGGGACCCCAACCGATCGTGAGAATGAGGGTCCCAAACTGCCTGTTTCTCCTCTCACTGCTTGACCGCAGTGAGGAGGACACTGAATGGAGTGACGGTCAAGCATACACGCTGCCTCTCCATTCAAAGTCTATGGGAATGTCGGAAATGGCTGAGTACAGCGTTTTCTGCTGTTTCCGTCAGTCCCATAGACATTGACTAAAACAGTGTCCACATGCTCGACTGACACTTCATTCAAGCTCCTCCTCACTGTGGGGGATTCATTGAGGAGAATCTGTGGGTTTGGACCCCCCGTTCTTGTGATCTGTGGGAGTCCCAGCGGTGGGGCCCCCAGCGATCCGATAATTATCACCTATTCTGTAGATAGGTGATAAATGTAGATTCTGGAACAGCCCCTTTATTATTAAAGGGGTTATTCAGGGACCAAGAATTGCATTGCAGTAATATATTTATGTGAAACAAAGTAACTTACTAATATACTTTAATTAAAAATTCTGTACTAAATGGTGCAGTTCAAACCTCGTGAATTGTTCCCGAGAGCGCTGGAGCTTTTCCAGAAATGATGACGCTCCGACACGGCCCCACGTGACTGAGGGCTGGCTTCATGTGCTATTCCTGAACATGACTGCAAGGGGCTGTCACATTGCCTATTGCTTGAGTCCCGAGCAGAGTATCAGCTAGCGCTTTGTTCAGAACTCCAGCACTGCTCCCGACGTCCATATTTGGTCAATTCAGGGGTTTCCTATCGCTGGAGTTCCCGAGCAGAGCATCATCTGATGCTCTGCCTGGGGACTACAACACTTCTGCCAATGTCACTGTCACTGTCCATATATGGACAATGACGTCGGCAGCAGCACTGGAGTCCCTGAGCAAAGCATCAGCTGATGCTCTGCCTGGGGACTCCAGCCGTCTGCCCACCTCACTGTCACTGTAGACATGACAGTGATGTGGGCAGAAGTACTGAAGTCCCCAGGCAGAGCATCAGCTGATGCTCTGCTCGGGGACTACAGTACTGTTGCTGACGTTATTGTCCATATATGGACAGTGACAGTGTCGTTAGCAGAAGTGTTGTAGTCCCCAGGCAGAGCATCAGCTGATGCTCTGCTTAGGAACTCCAGCGATACTAAACCCCTGAATTGACCAAATATGTACATCGGGAGCAGTGCTGGAGTTCTGAACAAAGCGCTAGCTGATACTCTGCTCGGGACTCAAGCAATAGGCGATGTGACAGCCCCTTGCGGTCATGTTCACGAACAGCACATGAAGCCAGCCCCCGTGGGGAAGCTCCAACACTTCCGGGAACAATTCACGAGTTTTGAACTTCACCATTTAGTACAGAATTTTAAATTAAAGTATATTAGTAAGTTACTTCATTTCACATAAATATATTATTGCAATGCAATTTTTGGTCCCTGGATAACCCCTTTAATCCCTTAAGGATGAAACTATTTTGGGCCTTAAGGAGACAGCGATTTTGTTTTCATTTCTGCATTCCAAAAGTTATAACTGTTTTCTATCAACGTAGCCGTATGTGGGCTTATTTTTTTGCGGGAACCATTTTGGGGTACATACATTGTACTTTACAACTTTTATTGATTTATTTTTTTGGGGGGTGGAAAAGAAACAGCAATTGTTTTTTGGGATTTGCATTTACGGCCTTCACCATGATATAAATACCATGATAATTTTACTGAGTATACGACAATAACAAATTTTTATAGTTTTTTTTTAAATGTCTTTTGCACAATAAAACACTTTTTTTAGAAAAAAATAAAAATAATTTTTATTAGAGATGAGTGAATCAATTTTACATTTATCGAATTTGTTACGAGTTTCCCAAAGGAATCGGATATTAGTAAATCTGAAACTTTTGGGATTTGTCCTAAATGAATTGCTCAAAATAGTGGCCACCATTTTACAGATCAGAAGTAAACAAGAAGACAAAGAAGAAGGATCGCATGACCTCGTGCGGCAGCCCGATGGGTTTCCTCATCATGCCTTGCAGGCAGCCCTGACTCTAGCACAGTTTATCATAAGGGCTATTGGTGTGCATCACTTATGACTCTGTAGATGACACTCATATGAATCAGACACTATAAACAGCCCAACCAGGAAATGCCACTGCTTTGTGAGGAAAGAGAGAGGAAAGAAAGGACGTCAGACAGAAAGTGAGAGAAACACAGAATACAGATAGATAGTGTCAATGTTAGTGAGAAGAGAATATATAGTTTCACAATAATTCAATAGAGAGATTTTAGAGAAAGATAGGAGTGAGTCAGTGTGTTAGTTAGGCAGGCACAGGCAGCCATTGCTGTGAGTGAGTGCTGCTGCATCTATACAATTCTTACATTAAAGGGGATGGCCAAGAATAAATTGTATTTTTAGTTTAACCTAATGTGACATGTACAATTACTTTTCTAATATAATGTTTGTTTATATATGGCAGCGTTACCTACTTATAATTAGCGGTCACGTGACTGCACCCAGAGTAAAAAAAAAAATTCCGGTGACGTTCCGTGTCTTTGCTCAGCCAGCACTTCCAGCTGAGCAAAGGCACGGCGCGTCATCAACTACATTTACAGGCAGTGGGCCGGGCGGTTGTTTCATGAGCTCTTCAGAGCTCCGCCTTTGGTCCTTCAGTCGAAAGTGCTGGCTGAGCACGCCTCCTCCTTCTTCTTCACTCTTGGAGCTCCCTCACTGCCTGTTATGCCCTATCCATACGACCGAGATTCTTGGCCGTGTGACGGACATTTTTTGTATGGCAGTCTCATGGCCGCAGTAGGAACAATGAACCCCAAATGGGGCTATTCACACGGCTGATTTTTTGAGGGGCCATCAAAAAATGGAACATGCCCTATTTTGGGCTGTTCTCTTGGCCGCCCGGCTCCTATAGAAGTCTATTAGGCCGTGTAAAATGCTTTCTGCCGCTCGCTAGCTCGCTCTCTTCTCCTCACAATGCAAAGTGCATGTGAGAAAGAGGAGATTTTTTTGCTCCCTGTAGGAGTGGAATCCTTAATCCCCGGTCACAGAGGATTCCACTTCAGGAGTAGGGGACCGCTCCAGGAAAAGTCCCTGATGTCGACAGTGAAGTCAGGGACTTCTCCGGGAGCGGTCCCCTACAGTGGCGCTATCTACAGGAAAGGGGGGGGTTCAATCTATGAGGGGGTGCCATCTATGGGAGGGTGCCATCTACGGGGTGGGTGCCATCTAAGGGCTCAACATCACTGTCTATTACCCTCAACATCCCTGTCTATTACCCTCAACATCCCTGTTTATTGCCCTCAATATCTAATAGTGCAACAAAAATAGTATTTATGCAGCACCATAATACTTTAGTCTGTGTCCAAATGACAGGTTTTTTTTTTCAAATAAATAGAGTAAAAAGCCAATGCTTCTTCACTTTCTAGGACGATCAGGCACTCTAATCACTGGCACATGTAGTCATGGTGGTGGAAGTGGAAGTGGTGGATAATAAATAAAAAAACTGACACTGCAGTGTGTTTTTAAACAGGCTGTTTTTTACCATAGGCTACCATCCATTGTTTACCCATCACCATTTATGATGCTCTCATTTTGGCGTTAAAGAGTTTTATAGGGGTTGGATACAGATCTAGAAGAGCTCTGAGTGTCATACACGACTTTTCAGGGCTATCGGGGCGCTTTCCATTCGCAACAAATAAATTTGGACCTAATCTAAACTGATGGCCGGTACAACTGAATTAGACCCAAAACGAATTAAGGGAAATTCGCTCATCCCTATGATTTATGTCTCGCAGCATTCCAAGATTCCTAAAAATTTTTGGGAGGCAGGATAAACAAAAAACAGCAAAACTGGCAATGAGCTTTAAGTTTTTCTTTTTACGATGTTGGATAAATACTTTGATAAGTTTAGTTCGAGTTTTCACAGACGCAGTGTTACCAATTATGCATATTCATTTATTTATTTATTATTTCCCTAATTAACCATTTTGCTGATGAAATGTTTGTTATATTTTAGGATTTTTTTAGTATAACTATGGTATCGCTTCAATATCACACTGCAATACTTTTGCAATGCAATGTAATATGCCTGTCAGTGTTAGGGTATGTTCACACGCACTATTTACGGACGTAATTCAGGCGTTTTTTGCTGGAATTACGGCCGAAAATACTGCTTGAAAGCGTCGGCAATCATCTGCCCATTCATTTGAATGGTTTTACGATGTACTGTGCCGATGGTCATTTTTTTACGTGCCGCTGTCAAAAGACGGCACGTAAAAAAGACGCCCGCGTCAAAGAAGTGCCTGTCACTTCTTGGGACATAATTGGAGCCGTTTTCCATTGACTCCATAGAAAAACAGCTCCAATTACGTCCGTTATGGACACTGCGAAAAACGCCTGCACTTGCCATTACGTCTGAAATTCTGGAGCTGTTTTCTCCTGAAAACAGCTCCGTAGTTTCAGCCGTAACGGACATGCACGTGTGAACATACCCTAAAACTGACAGGCAGCCTATTATGCCCTGCCTTCGGCATGTCTTAATAGGCTCTAATCCATGGCAGACCCGGGGGCATTTGCTAGGCCACATGGCTGCCATAGCAATACATCAGCAAACTGTGATCGTGTTGCGGGGGGGCACCGATGGGCTTACAGAAGTAGACCGTGCGTTCCTCAAAACTACTCAAGTGCCGCGGTTGCTATTGACAGCACCATCTAACAGGGTAAACTGCCAGGATCAGACTTAGTTCTGATACCAGCCATTGCAGCAGGGTGTCAGCGGTATGTTAGAGCTGACACCCACTGCTGAGCCCGTGCCATCACCACATTTACGGCGCTGTGTGGAAACTACTACCTGCATGTAATGTACAGTATATTATTTTCACTATACACCATATGGTGGGAGAGCATTCACAGAAGGTACCACACAGGTACCACCAACGTAAGGCTGACTGAATTAAATGTAAGTTAAAATGGAACGTTAGCAAATAGTGAAAACTGGAGAACTATTTAAAGTTTTACTTACCTGAACAGCACCTCTGCTGTCCTCCACTAGGCTGCACATGAAGCGTAAGCTACTTAGGGAATACTTCAGCTACCAACTGCATCACATAATTCTACAATAATAGCTTCCCTTCATGCTGGATAATAATGACCTCACTCATGATAGTTAAAGGGGTAATCTGACGATACATTTTGTGGCATATCCTACCCTGTAGACTACAATGGAGAGTACTATGCAAATAAAGGGTTACGTCTCCTCTGTTTCTCCTCCACTTTGCAGCCAGTTTTGCCAATCTCAAAGGCACAATAAGGTACACAGGACTCCTGATAGGAAAGGGTTCAAGTGCTGGGATCCCCAACTATCATACAATTATGGTATATCCCAGAGATACAGCATAAATTACTGTTGCTGAAATCATTAATATGTATAAAAGGGTTGAGTTGAGTTAGGCCTGTGGTGTAGAGTTTTTAACTCAGATTTAAAAAATTTTGCCATCCTGGGGGAAGTCTAGTGGTGTGTACTGTCATTTGACATATGACTGACTTGAGGCCCTTCTACACTGGCCGATTATTGGGAAATTGGAATGCTCATTCCCGATCATTGGCCCAAGTGAGAGGGCCCAGCGATCAGCAGACAAATGAGCCAAAGCTCATTTGTCGGCTGATCACATGCTATATGGGGCAGTAAAAATCATTGTTGTCAGCAGTACATCTCCCCGGGTGCACAGGGGATGGGCTGCCTAAAATAGTGCAATCTGTATGGGGACGGATGAAGAAAATGGAGCTAAACAAGCTCCAATTGACATGCTATATCGTCAATCAGCACTTTTTTTAGCAGCAGAAATGGTATAAAACCAACTTTAGTTACGGGCCTGGAAAATTGGTGTCATGAAAATAGCAGTCATCTGGTTCCACAATGCAGAAAATATGTTGCAATCCCAAAAACAGCAGGGAACAAAAATCTTGTACATTGTAAATGTAAGGAACACATTTATTATATGGACAAAAGTATTGGGACACAGCTATTAATCATTGAATTCTGATATATCATTCAGTCCCATTTCCACAAGTGTATAAAATCAGACACCTAGCTAAACACTTGTAAAGAGATCACTGAATGACTTTTAGCGTGGGACTGATTGCAACAAGTCTGTTTGTAAAATGTCTTGCCTCCTAGATATTTTCCACGATCATCTGTGAGTAATTTTATTGCAAATTGGAAGTGTTTAGGAACCACAACAACTGCACCACCTAAAGTTACAGAGCGGCGTCGCCAGGTGCGGAGGGGCTTAGTACATAAAAGTCATCAACGGTCCGCTGACTGCAGAGTTCCAAACCTCCTATGGCGTGAACATCTGCACAAAAACTTAACGCCTGTAGCTTTAAGGCATTGGTTTCCATGGCAGAGCAGCAGCATGCAAGCGTTTTATCATCAAGCACAATGCCAAGAGTCAAATGATTTGAGGTAAAGCATGCCGCCACAGGACTCTAGAGCAGTGGAAACATGTTCTGTGGAGTGACAAATCAGGCTTCTCTTTCTGGCAGACTGATGGACTGGGTGAAGTTTGGTGGAGGAGGGATAATATTATAGGGTTGTTTCTTAAGAGTTGGCCTTGGCCCCTTAGTTCCAGTTAAGGGGAATCTAAATGCTTCATCATTCCAAGACATTTTGGACAATTGTATGCTTTAAACTTTGTGGGAACAGTTTGGGGAAGGCTTTTTTCTGTTCCAGCATGACTGTGCCCCAGTGTACAAAGCAAGATCCATAAAAACATGGTTGGGTGAGTTTGGTGTGGAAAAACTTGACTGGCCCATACAGTGCCCTGACCTCAACCCCATCGAACACCTTTAGTCTTCTCATCCAACATAAGTGTCTGACCTCCCAAATACTCTTCTGAATAAATGAGCAAAAATTCCCACAGACACACTCCAAAATCTTTTAGAAAGCCTTCCCAGAAGAGTGGAAGCTGTTTTATCTGCGAAGGGGTATCAACTCCATATTAATGCCTATGAATTTAGAATGGAATGTCATAAAATTTCCTGTTGGTGTAATGTGTAGAAGTCCTAATACTTTTGTCCATATTGTGTATATGTGAGGACTGACTTTTACCTATAAATGGAATGTTGTTTTAACCACTTAACGACCGCCCACCGTCTTTTGACGTCAGGCGGTGCAGGTACTCAGTCAACAGCGATGCCTTTTGGCGTCGCTGTAGTAGAGGGGGTTTAGCGGCACCCTGATTAAGTCTGCACCGGCTGTAAGTATCAGGTCCGGTTCTTAGTGCAGCCATCAGGACCGGCCGATTTCCTCGTAACATCATGTGACCGCTGTGACAGCCAATCACAGCGGTCACATACTGTTACTGTGTACAGAGCCAGCGGGGAGTGTCTAAATGACAGCTCCTGCTCTAAGAACGAGCTGTTGCTACCAGCTCTGTTCTTAGAGCAGTGATCAGGAGCCAATAGTATTGGTTCCTGATCTTTTGTGTTCACTATGAGATCCAATCATAGTGATCACTACAGTAAAGTAAAAGTAAAAACATGTATCTGTTTCTCCTCACTCTGTTCTAGCTGTGGAGAGAAACAGATACAAGTGTATCAGTGTCCCCTCACAAAATCACTTGTTCCTCACACACTGTTTCAGAAAAACAAAATTTTTTCAGTATTTTCTAGTACATAGTATATACATATATATATATATATATATATATATATATATATATATATATAAGTATATTTACTGTATATACTAAGAATCGTACTATAAACTACTTTCTTTTTAGGGTACTCTGTTAGACGGCGTGTACACTTTTAGACGGTGTTGGGTGCTGTTCTGGGCTTGGGTTTACGGTTTGTGTTAGGCATAGGGCTTAGGTTTAGGTTTGAAAAAAAAAAAAATGTAAAAAAATATTCCAAAAAAAAAAGTTTGATTCCTTTAGGCTGGGTTCACACGTGGCGGAATTTCACTTAAATTCCGCTGCGGACACTCCGCAGCGTTAATCCGCAGCGGAGCCGTTTCTCCATTGACTTCCACTTTAATTTAGCAGTGTTCGTTTAGACGATGCATAAAATTCCGCTGCGGAGCATAGGCTGCGGAGCGGAATTTGGTGTCCGCAGCATGCTCTGTCTGTTGCGGAGCAGTGGCGGACTCATGGCGCAATTTCTCCATTGACTTCAATGGAGATTCTAAATTCCGCAATGAAGTCCGCAGCTGTCATGCACATGTTATGTGTGCTGCGGATGCGTCTTGCTTTTTTAACATGACATTTCTTCATTCTGGCTGGACCTATGTATTTCTAGGTCTACAGCCAGACTGAGGAAGTCAATGGGGCTCCCGTAATGACGGGAGCGTTGCTAGGAGACGTCAGTAAATAGTCACTGTGCAGGGTGCTGAAAGAGTTAAGCGATCGGCAGTAACTGTTACTGCACCCTGGACAGTGACTACCGATCCCAATATACAGCAACCTGTCAAAAAAAATAGAAGTTCATACTTACCGAGAACTCCCTGCTTCTGTCTCCAGTCCGGCCTCCCAGGATGACGTTTCAGTCTAAGTGACGGCTGCAGCCAATCACAGGCCAATAACAGGCTGCAGCGGTCACATGGACTGCCGCGTCATCCAGGGAGGTCGGGCTGGATGCCGAAGGAGGGACGCGTCACCAAGACAACGGCCGGTAAGTATGAATTTCTTTGACTTTCACAAGGGAAAGTGCTGTCCCTTCTCTCTATCCTGCACTGATAGGGAGAAGGGAAGTACTTTTACCGCAGTCCGCAGCAGCTAGTCCGCATCAATTTACTGCACATTTTGTGCAGATCCGCAGCAGAATCTGCAACGCAGATTCTGTGCGGCATTGGTGCGGACAGTTGCGGAGGAAATCCGCCACGTGTGAACATGCCCTTAGTGTTCTTAGTTGATTAGTTGATAAAAAAAAAAAATTCAACCGCTAGTTACATTTATTATTTGCGGTTTAGACTGTATAATAATTATGGCTGCCAGAAGATACAGCATTGAGGAAGCCTATCAGATGCTATGTTCAGATACCGATTCTGCATCTGAAGTTGATCTTTTACTTGAAAGCGACAGCGAAAGTGTCGCTTCAAGGGATTCTATGGATATGAGACCCAGTACCAGTGATATGGGAGAAGGTGCAGTTGCCACAAGACCCGTTCAAAGTGCAGCCCCTAAAATTGCACAACCCCACCAAATCGATTTATTGTGGGTACCCACAAGTTTATTTTCTCCCACCATAAATGACTTTATTGCTACTCCTGGCATGAATCCCAATGTCAGTAATTTTTCACCACTAAATTATTTTAATATTTTTATTACGGACCAAGTTTTGGAACATTTTGTGCAGGAAACAAATTTGTATGCCAGGCAGTACATTGCAAATAAGCCTTCGTCACCTCATGCCAGGTTGTGGAATCCCACAAATGAAATGGAAATAAAAAAAATTCTGGGCCTCACCCTTAGGGCTGATTCAGACGAACGTGACGTTTTTGCGCGTGCAAAAAACGCTGCATTTTGCGCGCGTGTCAGCAGCATGTGGCATGCGTATTTGGGGCGTGTGTGCGTGTATTACGCGCGTACGACATGCGTTTTTCCAGCACGTGTAAAAAACGCAAGGAGGTGTTATGTTTTCACCAGCCTACAAAAAGCCCAACAATGCAACACCCCTGCTTGATGTGCGCACCTGTGATGCAGCATTTTTGAGCTTTTGGTGCAACAGAGTGTTCGAACCACTATTAGCAGTTACTTTGCATGCCCCACTGCATTGATGCCACCTAGCTCGCTGGCCCGTGTTCTCTTAGCATGGATGGTTTCCCGGAGGTTTGGGCAACGGCGTACTATGCTACTGCCACACCGGCGGAGAAGAGGTAGGATGTGGGTTCACCCAATAGTGGCCCAACGCACCTCAAAAGGCCATTTTCATACCCTGTATGCTGACCTCTGTCGTCACCCAGATAAATTTCGCACCTTTTCCTGCCTGTCTGTGCCCGCCTTTGATATGCTGCTTGAGCTGGTTCGCCCAGGAATAACCTATCAGGACACCAACATGCGGCGCTGTATTTCCCCAGAGGAGTGTCTCCTTGTCACCTTGCGGTATGTGCGGTTTCTTAATCCAGGTTACACATTGGTTTATGTGCTTCATGTCCTACCTAACATGTTGGCTTTGTTGTTTGTGTTCCTGATTTCATGTAGATTTTTGGCGACAGGCAATAGCTACCATTCCCTTCATTTCAAATTCCTTCTTGGGGTGTCCACTATTTCCGGCATTGTCCCAGCAACCTGTGTGGTCCTGTGGCTGAGATTGAAGAGCAGCGTGATGCTTCAGCCAACGGCCCAACACTGGCTTCGTAAAGCCCAGCAGTTTGAAACCGACACCCAATTTCCCCACTGTATTGGTGCACTCGATGGGAAGCACATCCGTGTCCAGAAACTCTGGGTCTCGATACTTCAACTACAAGCAGTTTTTTTCCATAGTCTTGCTGGCCTTGTCGGACTGTAATTTCTGCTTTACCATCGTCGACATCGGGTCCTATGGAAGCTCTGCGGATGCCCGCATATTTCGCTCGTCCAGAATGGGCCAGCGTCTAATGTCTAACCAACTTGATGTTCCCGAGCCTAACATCATCCCTGGCACCAGCGGTCCACCAGTTCCTTATGTTATGGTTGCAGATGAGGGTTTTGCCATCAGCAGACAAGTCATGCGTCCATATGCGCGGAGGGGCTTGGATAACCGTAGGCGCATTTTCAATAACCGGCTTGGCAGAGCACGGAAAGTTGTGGAATGCGCCTTTGGCATCATGTGCAGCAAGTGGAGGGTCCTGATGACAGCAATGCAAATGTCGCCAGCCAATGTGACATCTGTGATCAAAGCCTGTGTTGTGCTCCACAACTTTACCCGCATCCATGATGCTGCTCATGATGGGGAATATATGTTAACAACTGCACCCACCACCAGCATCGCTCAGCCTGGTCGGCCCACGGCGGCCACCGACATCTGGCCTGCGAGTGCGGCAGCAATTTGCAGAGTATTTTGACAGCCAGCCTGGAGATGTACCCTGGCAGAACGTAACCATTTGAGGTGTGGTGAAGTTAGAATTCTTTTCGTAGAACGTCTGTTTATCCCTCTAGTCCATTTTTATTTTGGGGGGAGTAGGGTTAGGGACTCGCAAAACTTGAGGCCCCTTGACGTGGGTTGCGTGCTTAAACCTCGGGAGGGGTTTGGAATTCCCTTTTTTTAAGCCACCAATTCCTTGACATAACATCCTCTTGTGTAGCCAAAGGATTTCCTGCCCTATGTCAGCGCCCCTTTCTGCGTGAGTGAAGCTAGGTATGGGCAACTAATAACTATAATAATACCTCAGTTCCTGGTATTCCAAACCCCTTCCGATCAACGAAGACCTCAACGATGTGGTGGAGAAATGTCATACCGTCCAAACCTCTTACGCCATGGCACCTCATAGCGGTAAAGGCTATCGAAATCTGTGAGATATGTAACAGAAGGATTGTCCACACGGGAGTGAAATATATAACTTGGGCGTTTATGTTATTTTCACATAAACTACATAACACAAAAAAACATACTGGGATGTCATACCCCAACAAAATTTTGCACCAACATGATGCATTTAACATAGTAACCAGGAATGATTACAAGGCTGTCATGGCTTTCGGACATTTGGCCTTAGTATACACGGGCTTGCTCACGCGCCCCTACAGATTATGATATGCATGGGGCGGCGATGTGTATGCGGACATATCAGCAGCACTATGCTGTCCCCGGGCCTGATGAGCATGTTCCTGAGCAGCATAGTGGTGCTGATACTGTGGCTGTTAGCCATGAGGCTGGATGGGAGCCTGAAAGCTTGGGGCAGGTAGGGAGTAGGGAGGGAAGTGACGGACAGGGCCAGCCATCGGCCCAAGGGAGAGGTGTCTTGGCACTGGAGCATATTGCGGCATCTGCGATATGGCAGGGGCAGGTTGTGAGGGCCCTGGCAAATGGACCCCCGCAGAGGGCATAACGACACTACGCCACTGCTCTATAGCAGTGAAGCACCGCCCTGGACTAAGCGGGGGTGTAGCACTGTTGAGGAGCGAGCATGTTCGACTGTAGCCGCAGGTACTCCAGAACACGCGCGTCCACCTGTGCACCTGCGGACGGGTTCACAGGGCGTCTGCGGCGGGGTGCTGCGGTGACTGGGACAGGCTCCTCTCTGGTGGGGTCCGGGGTTAGGGTGACCAGGGGAGCGGCGGCTTCGGACGCCTGGGACGACTCGGCCCGTGCCTCCTCTTCCGACGCGTCCAGATTGTCGCTAGTTCTAGAATATAGGGGAGACGTCAGTTGAGGAACACATTTTACTGTTCAAAAACAAAGCATCTTTGCCGTATATTACATTTTTGCTAGGTCACGTTTGCTAAAAGGGCCAACCACGAGTACTTACGGTCGCATGTCCATTATTTCCCGCAAGAACAACAGCTGCTCATAATAGATATAGCGGCGCTTCCTGGTGCCACCTTCTCCGCTGCGGCCGCTGGAACCATATTCTCGCCGGAACTGGTCCCTGGTACTTCTCCACTGTCTCTTTACATCCTCCACTGTATAAATAATAAAGAACACATCATTCAAGCAACACACAAGATGTTACTGCGCACACAGGCACTGCATAGAAACGACAGTACGACACCTACACACAAGAACAGACATTACTTTCAGCTACTAAAGATGCCACTGAACCGAAACGTTGCCCATGAGAGGCATTGTTTCCACAGGCACACAATAGTCAATATGGATGGCATTATACACGTATATCTAGACACACATATATACACTCACCAATGCGTTGGCGGTCGCGGGTGCGGCTGACGGCCCAATCCTGCTCAAACAGTGCCTCGGCAATATGCTCCCATGCAACCTCCTTGAGTGTGCGGTCATGGTATGACTCCGCACGGGTGTTCCATACCTCCGGGCGCTCCTGAACTAAAGCGATCAGCTTAGCTACATCCATGTGGCGTGGCATGGCTGCAAGCTGATTGTGGTGCAGGAGTATACGGTGTGGCCTCTTTTAAAACCTGGTCTCTAAGCTACTTCCTGCTTTTCTGCTGTTTTGGACTAGTTAGGTCAAACTCATTAGCATAGAGACGTGTCCTGCGTGAAAAACGCGCGTTCCACGCAGGTGCCTCCGTGTGACATGCATGATTTTCACGCACCCATTGACTTCAATGGGTGCGTGATGCGCGAAATACGCAGAGATATTGAACTTGTCGCGCCTTTTACGCAGCGAACAAACGCTGGGCAAAAACCACGGACTGTCTGTACTGCCCCATTGACTTCTATTGGGCTGTGCGTGGCGCGCAAAAACAACGCGCCCTGCACGGACGCAAATCACGCTCGTGTGAATCCGCCCTTAACATGGGAATTATAAAAAAAAACTCTATTAGGTCATATTGGGCATCAAGCCGTATACATGCCACCCCCATTTTTTCTGGCATTATGTCACGCAGCAGGTATGAAATACTTATGCGATTTCTCCACTTTAGTGACAACCTACAGGCACCCCCTTCCAGCGACAGAAGCCGTGACCGGCTGTATAAATTAAGGCCTTTGCTAAATTTTCTTAATTCCTCCTTTTTAGGAGCATATACCCCTGAACAAAATTTAGCAGTGGATGAATCGCTAATGAATTTCAAAGGGCGTCTCTCATTCCGCCAATTCATACCCTCAAAAAGTGCAAAGTACGGGGTAAAGATCTACAAGTTATGTGAAAGCACTAATGGGTACACGTGTGCGTTTAAGATCTATGAGGGTAAAGAAAGTGAATTTAATCCACCAGGGTGCCCTCCAAATATTGGTACCACTGGTAAGATTGTGTGATATTTAATTGGCCCTTTCCTACACAAGGGGTATCATGTATACACTGACAGCTTTTATACCAGTGTGCCATTGTTTAGCGCCCTTCATAGTGCCAACACCGGAGCCTGTGGCACAATACGCAGGAATCGCAAAGGTTTCCCACGTCAACTTGTGGATAAAAAACTACCAAAGGGGGAGTCATGCACTTTTCTGCTGGCTTTAAAATTTTGCGACCGCAAGGGCGTCTACATGATCAGCACTATCCATTCAAGTGCAGCAGAAACTGTTAGAGAACGTGGGGCCTCTGCAGATAGACAAAAGCCTGTGTGTCATCGGCTATAACAAATTCATGGGTGGGGTAGATTTGTGCGACCAGATGTTACAACCTTATCTGGTTAAAAGGAAAACCAGAACATGGTATAAGAAAGTGGCAATATACCTCATCCAGGTTGCGATGCACAATGCATTTGTCCTGTACAAAAAAATCAGCGGGCAGTGTGACATTCTTTGAATTTCAGGAGAAAGTGATTGAAGATCTCCTATTTCAATCTGCAGACCAGAGAGTAATCCATGAGTCAGAGGATGTACGCCGAATTGTTGAAAAACATTTTTTACACTCCATCCCTTCAACACCTAACCAAAAATATCCCTAAAAACGGTGCCGGGTCTGCAGCAAACGAGGACAGCGAAGTGAGTCACGATATTATTGTTCCGCTTGTCCTTCCAACCCTGGTCTGTGCATAAGTCCCTGTTTTGAAATTTACCATACCGTCGCACATTACAAATTTTTTTTTGGTGAGCTCTAAAAGCTAAAATGCAGGATTTATTTAGGATTTTATTTTTCTGTACACCTCTTCTTTTTTTTTTTTCTTAGGGAAGCAGCTTCGCTGTATATTTATGAGAGGCCAAAATTTAGTGTTCTTTTAGAGATTTCTTTTTTTATCACTTTTTTTGGGAGGGAAGGAGGGAAATATACTTTTCTAGATTGAGTCATTTTGGGATATAACCCAAAGTTATAGAAAGTGCAATAAGGGCCTGAAATTTATTCAAGATAAAATTGTGCCCTGAAAGCTTTTTATTTCCTTTTCCGCTATGACTATGTCCTGCCAGAAATAGCTGTTACTGACTGGGGATACGGCATAATTTTTTCTTTTTATTCTGAGGATTTCTAATAAGCGAGCTTTTCCTTATCAAAACACTATGGGCTTTATTACAGTTTTGTTCGGGTTTTTGGTGGACCTCTTACACCCGACAATACTTCTAGAAATAGCGACATTAATTTGGGGAGTAGTGGTCCTTTACTGTATCTATACATACGGTGTGGGACACTGCCCCTTTATATATTCTACAGGTGATTGGTTGTTTTGTGCACATGGCGGGTTCCTACCTTGCTGGGCAGGTGCCTGTTATGGTGTACCGCGTCACTTGGCACATTCGTCCCTTATATAGAAATTTATGGAGCTAAAGAGACGTTGTATGACCAGTCACTTTGAATAATAAAGTCAATACAGCCCTACAAGTTTTCTTTCATCCTGTGAACATGCTCTAGTTTTCCACATAGCTGGATAAATTCTTCCTCCTTTTTTTGGATAAATTACCTTTTTCCGCAAACAGTTTAATTATTTTTCCCACTCTAACTTACTATGTATCAGAGCGGTTGATATACATAATGTCTATGGACTGACATGATTTCAGGACAGCTACTTTCTTAGCACGACATAGTAATAGGGTGTAGAAACTGTTAGGGACATATATTTCTAAAAGTAAAAATCCTCTCCTTTTCAACATAAAGTTATAAAAACATGAAATCCACTTCACTTCTCCTTCTGTTTGTCCCCCAATGATGAGTATTCGGCATATTTCTATACTAAGGCATACTATGTAATACCTTTAAGGCGTACTTCACCAGTTTCATGCACTTTGTGATAAATATGTGATAAAAATGAACTATTTGAGGAAAAAAATAAATGTGTAATGGGGCCTGAAACATTTTCAAGCAAAATGTGTGTCCTGAAAGCCTCCGGGTGCTCCCTTCCTTTTGGGTCCTGCCGTGTGTCCAGGAAACACATTAGGGCCACAATGGGGATATTTTTGAACACAGGAGAAACAGGGTGATACATTTTCTGGTGCATTTCCTTATTGTCATGTCTGCTGTACAAGAAATCTGTCCTTAAAATGACACATTTGTGAAAAAAAGTGAAATTAAATTTTCTTTCCACCTGCTTTGCATTAATTCCTGCAAAAACTGTGGGGTCAAAATACACCTAGTACACACCTAGATGAATACCTTAAGGGGCCTAGTTTTCAAAATGGGGTCATTTATGGGGCGTTCCTATCGTTTTGGCAGCTCAGTGCCTCTATAAATGTGTAATGGGGTCTGAAATATTTTCAAGCAAAATGTGTGTCCTGAAAGCCTCCGGGTGCTCCCTTCGTTTTGGGTCCTGCCATGTGTCCAGGAAACACATTAGGGCCACAATGGGGATATTTTTGAACACAGGAGAAACAGGGTGATACATTTTGTGGTGCATCTCTTTATTCTCATGTCTGCTGTACAAGAAATCTGTCCTTAAAATGACACATTTGTGAAAAAAAGTGAATATTTTTATTTTTTTTACCTGATTTGCATTAGTTCCTGGAAAAACTGTAGGGGGCAAAATACTAATTACACCCCTAGATGAATACCTTTAGGGGTCTAGTTTTCAAAATGGGGTCATTTACGGGGTGTTTTTATTATTCTGACACCTATGAGCCTCTTCAAACTTGGCTTGGTGCAGGAAAGAAAAATGTACGTCAAAATGTTAAAAAGTATTGTTAGATTTGTAAGTGTCCTATATCGCTTAAAAATGTAAAAAAAAAATCAAAAGTGCTGCCAAAATAAAGTAAAGAGCTGGAAATATATATTTGATAAAATATTTCTACAGTTTGTATGTACATATGTGACATATTGCAGTTGAAAATTGGAAGAAAAGACAATTTTTACAAATTTTCATTCGTTTTTATGTTTTTTTATAAATATACGCAAATTCTATAGGTCTACTTTTACCACCCAAATAAAGTACAATATGTGATGGAAAAACAACGTCAGAATTAGTTGGATATGTAAAACTATTACAGAGTTATTCTCTGATAAGTTTACACATGCCAGAATTCCGAAATCTGGCTTGGTCATTAAGGCACTTTCAGGTCTGGTCACTAAGGGGTTAAAGGTTGGTTTCTATGGAGCATCAGAGACTTTAAGCCTGTTCTTCCACTTTCTGTTCTTTCCTTCCACTTTCAACTGAATGCAACCTTTACCGTATTAACCCTTCAGTGAATTTGAAATGTTGAAGACATTTAGAAGGTCAGACCAAAAACCTTTACAGCAAAATACAGAAGATATGTATCACAAAAAAAATCCTGTATGTATAAAGGGAGCGTATTTGACTACTGGGCTGAATATAAACATGCTCAGGATATTATGTGAAACATTTGAGTTCTTGTGCAAAGTTGTAAAGTGGCCATCTGGTATACTGTATATGCACTACTTTGAAGGAATGGCCTACCGTTAGCACAGAGATCTAATAGTAGAGATCTAATAGTAATAATAGTGTTAAGTTAATGAGCAAAGGCAAAATTTAGAGTGTCTGGATAGGTTAATATGTAGACAACCTATTTTCAGATTATATGGTGTATTCAAATGAGATTTTGAAAATTTTTGCCATCCTGGAGTAAGCCGAGTTGTGTTTTCCTTTGAGTCCAGCTCACCTGAATTCTAGTTTTTGCAGCTACTACAAGTGCTTATATAGGTACAGATAAAGGGGCTAATTTATCAACCATTCTACAGCATAGAAAAGTTACAAAAGGGCCCAAAATTTGGAATTTGCAGTACAAATTGCGACTATGGGCTTTTTGCACCACCCTCGCCACTTTTGTAGAAAGAGGGCGTTGCTTCTGAATATAGGGCGGTACCACAGCGGCCAAACAAAAACCCTTGAAAATTAACTGGAATTAAGGAACCTTGTTGCTCAGGCAAAGTGTGGCAGTTCTAAGCAGGATTATATAATTAGAAGTGATTAACCACTATGGAGAGTCTGTCAGCAGCGGCAGTAAGACAAGTAGAGGGATGTTGGTTTCACAGGCATGCGCAGTGACTCGTTAAAATTGATCTGTGATTGTTTGGGGTGAAATTCACAAAAACTAGTGTAGACAACAATAAAATCAATGTAACAAGTTGATTGGTTATAACCCCTCCAATTCCATCCTTTGCAATACTCTTAATCTCCCTAATTATTTCACTTTTTAACCATTACTAAAGATCTATATTGCAAATATAGGTATAGTCTTTATGTATAGTAAAAAGGTTATCTAGTTTGGATATAGCTTTGCATATGACCTACCAGTCAGTGGTAAGCAGACAGAGGGCGATCCTCCTGCTTAGAATCCCTCTATTATATAGTGCCAAGTGGGGCTATCAGCACTGGAAGCCTGCCGGTGCCCATTAAAAATCATGGTTTGTCTGTTCAAAGCAAGTCTTTGTTTTCCCTTTGGCAGGATCATATGAGTTGACCAGATGAGAAGATCAGTTGATGGTGGGTTTCCTATCATTGGCGACTGACATTATGAATACAGGTTGTCCAAACTAAAAACATAATTAAATATTGAAAACATGGCTGATGCATAAATATGTGCTGAATATTTTAGTAGAGAAAAGAGTGCAGAGTGTAATAAAATAACTAGATATCTCTACACAACCAGAGACAAACATAATAATTGAGACTTTAAAGTGAGTGTTATATGCTGATGAGAGGAAACATATTTGTAAAATCTAGGAACATTTACTTGATAAGTCATTTTACTATGATCCCATAAGAGTTGCCCAAATCATTCTGAAGCAAGGACAAACAATTGGCACATTGCAGCTCAGTAATGAACACATTTTGTGGTCCAAAGCCTCAAAAAATGTCACTCAGGTTTCCCTATAAACCAACAATAGCAACGTCAATAGCCCCATAGTAACTGGGTACGACTCCAAGAAAGCCTTACTTTACTGTGTACAGTGATAATTAGAGATGAGCGAACTTATCAAAAGTTCGGTTCGGCTAGTTCGCCGAATTTCACAAAAAAGTTCGGTTCGGACCGAACTAGTTCTGACCGAACCTGTCACTTCCGTGCGCCGAGCATGCTACTGTCCGGGGTGCTGATAGAGTTAATGGGCTGCACTAACTCTTTCAGCAACCTTCACAGTACATGCTCGGCGCGCGGAAAATACAATTTAAATGTAATAAAAAAATAAAAATTATACGTTCGTACTTACTTTCCTCCTGTCTGGCCTCCAGCGATGACGTTTCATCCCTTTCGCCGCTGCAGCCAATCACAGGCTGTAGTGGCGGTCACGCACGTCAGGATGACGCTTCATCCCACGTGACCGCCTCTGCAGCCAATCACAGGCTGCAGCGGCGACATGGATGAAACGTCATCGCTGGAGGCCGGACAGGAGGAAAGTAAGTATGAACGTATTATTATTATTTTTTGGCATGTATGTATGTTGGCATGTATGTATGTATGTATGTATGTATGTATGTTGTCATGTATGTATGTATGTATATCTGTGCATGTATGTTGGCATGTATGTATATATGTGCATGTTTGTATGTATATTTGCATGTATATATTTGCATGTATGTATGTATGTTTGCATGTGTGTATGTTTGCATGTATGTATTTTTGCATGTATGTTGTCATGTATGTATGTATGTTGTCATGTATGTATGTATATATGTGCATGTGTGTATGTATATTTGTATGTATGTATGTATGTTTGCATGAATGTATGTATGTATGTATGTTTGCATGTATGTGTGTTTGCATGAATGTATGTTTGCATGTATGTATGTATGCATGTTTGTATGTATATTTGCATGTGTGTATATATATATATATATATATATATATATATATGTATGTTGTCATGTATGTATGTATGTTGGCATGTATGTATATATGTGCATGTGTGTATGTATGTATATTTGCATGTATGTATGTTGCCATGTATATATGTGCATGTATGTTTGCATGTATGTTGGCATGTATGTATACATGTGCATGTTTGTATGTATATTTGCATGTATATATGTTTGCATGTGTGTATGTTTGCATGTATGTATGTTTGCATGTATGTATGTTGTCATGTATGTTTGTATGTATGTTGTCATGTATGTATGTATATATGTGCATGTATGTATGTTTGCATGTTTTTATTTTTGCATGTATGTTTGCATGTATGTTTATATATATGTGCATGTATGTAATTATGTTTGCATGTATTTATGTTTGCATGTATATTTGTGCATGCTTGTATATATGTATGTATGTATCTTTGCATGTTTGTTTGTTTGTATGTATGTATGTTTTCATGTGTGTGTGTATGCATGTATGTATGATAGTTTTCATGTATATATGTGTGTATGTTTGCATGTATGTATATTTGCATGTATATATGTGCATGCTTGTATGTATGTTTGTATATATGTATGTATGGCCATGTATGATACTGTCTGCTGGCGCCCTGTATCTAAGTCAACTTCACGGCAGGCTTCTATACATGGTATAACAGTCAGTATCACACATTAAACTGAATCTAAGCCTACGACATGTTTTATTTCATTTTTTTTTTACAGGTTTGGTGTTTGGACTACGTCGGTTTCGAGGACTACTTAGATGACGTTTTTTTTTCTACAATAAAATGGTTAATGAGGGTTGTGTTGGGGGTGCTTTATTTCAATAAAATATTTTATCTATATCTTTGTCTTTTTCTTTTCAAATTTTATTACTACCACTTTAGTAATGGCCGCTGTCTGAGTGACAACATCCCTTACTAAGGCGAGGCTTAGTGTTAGCCGGTGCAGAGGCTAACACTAACCACCATTACCCCGGTACCCACCACCACCAGGGGTGCCGGGAAGAGCCAGGTACGATCCAGTACCCGACCATCTGTTGTGATGGTCGGGCTCTGGGGCGGCCGCAGGCTGGTATCATGAGGCTGGGAAGGGCCAAAAACAGTGGACCTTCCCACCCTTGTAATTCTAGGCTGCTGCTGCTGTGTTGTATCTGGCTGGTTATAAAAGTGGGGGGGACCCCACGTCATTTTTTTAAATTATTTATTTATTTACATATTTTTTTTTAAAAAGACATGGGGTTCCACCCAATTTATCATAACCAGCCACATACAACACAGTGTTATTAGCCTGGGAATGGACAAAACCAGTGGCCCTTCCCACCAATGTAATGCCAGACTGCTGCGGCCTTGTATATGGCTGGTTATTAAAAATGTGGGGGACCCGTCTATTGCTAAATTTGTTAAATTAAAAAAAAAAACGACGTGGGGGTCCCCCCCATTTTTATAACCAGCCCGCTACAACACAGCAGCAGCAGCCTAGCATTACAAGGGTGGGAAGGTCCACTGATTTTGGCCCTTCCCAGCCTCATAATACCAGCCTACGGCCGCCCCAGTACCCGACCATCACAACAGATGGTCGGGAACTGGATCGTACCAAGCTCTTCCCGGCACCCCTGGTGGTGGTGGGTACCGGGGTAATAATGGGTGGTTAGTGCTAGCCTCTGCACCGGCTAACACTAAGTATCGCCTTAATAATGGACGCTGTCAATCAGCCAACTGCCATTATCTAGGCACTAATAAAGTTTAAAAAAAAACACAAAGACAATTCTTTTTTATTGAAATAAGAAATCCCCAACAAAACCCTCGTTAACCATTTTATTAAAATTTGAAAAAACGTAGATCTACGCAGTAGTCCAACGAATCGAAGATGTAGTCCAATCGGTACATCAAAATCTGCAACAACATAAAAAAACAGTTATCAATGTGAACAATACCAATACTTCTACTCACCTACACACATATATACACGCACACACAAACAAACAACCATACACAGACACACACATATATACACAAACACAACAAGATATACACACACACACACATAAACAGACAAACACACACACATATACACGAACTCACACATATACAAACAAAAACACACATAT
Source organism: Rhinoderma darwinii (assembly GCF_050947455.1). Lineage (NCBI taxonomy): Eukaryota > Metazoa > Chordata > Amphibia > Anura > Rhinodermatidae > Rhinoderma > Rhinoderma darwinii. The sequence continues at coordinate 61,416,011 of NC_134692.1, read as the reverse complement.
CCAAACACACACACACACACACACACAGTTATACACACACATACACGAACACATATACACAAACACATATACAAACAAAAACACACATACCCAAACACACATATACACAAACACACCCATATATACACACAAACACACACCCATATACACACATATACACAAACACACACATATACAAAAACACACACAAACATCTACACACAAACATATACACAAATACACCCATATATACACAAACATATACACAAACACACCCATATATACACACACATATACACAAACACACATATAAAAACAAAAACAGACAAAGTCACATACCCAAACACACATATATACACAAACACACACATACACAAACACGGTTTCTTTTAAATGCTGCTGGGGAACCCGCTCGATCCACTATATAAGGCTGCGCTACAGTGCAGCATTTAAAAGAAACAGGATCCTGACCTGTCCATAGAGTTTAAGGCAGCACAGAGTATTTCAGGAGATGAGCGTGCAGATTCAGTGCTGCTGTGAACTCTGCTCTTACCATTACGTAGCTCTCAGTCTGTTACCTCTCCTCCACTCCTGTCCTCCAGAACACCTTCACATGATTGGCAAGTCACCACGTAATGGTAAGAGCAGAGTTCACAGCAGCACAGAGTATTTCAGGAGATGAGCGTGCGGATCTTGTGCGGGGTGGTGACTTGCCAATCATGTGAAGGTGTTATTGAGGACAGGAGTGGAGGAGAGGTAACAGACTGAGCTACGTAATGGTAAGAGCAGAGTTCACAGCAGCACTGAATCTGCACGCTCCTCTCCTGAAATACTCTGTGCTGCTGTGAACTCTGTTCTTACCATTACGTAGCTCAGTCTGTTACATCTCCTCCACTCCTGTCCTCTATAACACGTTCACATGATTGGCAAGTCACCACCACGCACAAGATCCGCACGCTCATCTCCTGAAATACTCTGTGCTGCTGTGAACTCTGCTCTTACCATTACGTGGTGACTTGCCAATCATGTGAAGGTGTTCTTGAGGACAGGAGTGGAGGAGAGGTAACAGACTGAGAGCTACGCAATGGTAAGAGCAGAGTTCACAGCAGCACTGAATCTGCACGCTCATCTCCTGAAATACTCTGTGCTGCCTTAAACTCTGTGGACAGGTCAGGATCCTGTTTCTTTTAAATGCTGCACTGTAGCGTAGCCTTATATAGTGGATCGAGCGGGTTCCCTAGCAGCATTTAAAAGAAACAGGATCCTGACCTGTCCACAGAGTTTAAGGCAGCACAGAGTATTTCAGGAGATGAGCACGGGCAGCCGTTCGTTTTTACGAGCCGTGCTCCGATTATGCACACGACCGTAAAAACACCCTTTATTGCGGGTCGTAATTACGACCCGCAATAACGGGCTCATAGACTTCTGTTACCCACGGGTACCTTTCCGTTTTCTCACGGGAAGGTGCCCGTGGCGTTAAAAAAATAGAACATGTTCTATTTTTCTATTTTACGGGCCGTGCTGCTATAATTATAATGACAGCACGGTTCACAAAAGCGGCCGGCTGCCCGTGGCCGGCCGGCCGTGCTCGTAGTTACGAGTCGTAATTACGAGCACGGCCCGTAAAATAAAAAAATAGAACATGTTCTATCTTTTTAACGGCACGGGCACCTTCCCGTGAGAAAACGGGAAGGTACCCGTGGCTAACAGAAGTCTATGGGCCCGCTATTTCGGGTCGTAATTACGACCCGTGATAACGGGTGTTTTTATGGTCGTGTGCATGAGGCCCCGTAATGACGGGTGGCTACATGTGTGCACCCGTCATTACGGCAGCGTTGCTAGGCGACGTCAGTAAGGGTATGTGCACACACACTAATTACGTCCGTAATTGACGGACGTATTTCGGCCGCAAGTACCGGACCGAACACACTGCAGGGAGCCGGGCTCCTAGCATCATATTTATGTACGATGCTAGGAGTCCCTGCCTCTCCGTGGAACTACTGTCCCGTACTGAAAACATGATTACAGTATGGGACAGTTGTCCTGCAGAGAGGCAGGGACTCCTAGCATCGTACATAACTATGATGCTAGGAGCCCGGCTCCCTGCACTGTGTTCGGTCCGGTACTTGCGGCCGAAATACGTCCGTCAATTACGGACGTAATTAGTGTGTGTGCACATACCCTAAATAGTCACTGTCCAGGGTGCTGAAAGAGTTAACTGATCGGCAGTAACTGTTTCAGTACCCTGGACAGTGACTACCGATCACAGTACCTGTAAAAAAAAAAGACGTTCATACTGTAATGGCCGGAAGGAGGTGAAGGGAAAGTGAGCCCTAATCTACCCACCGCCCTGTCCCTGCCTACTTGCAACGACTCGCCCTAGGCGACGAGGTACAACTGGGCGGCGGTCCCTACGCTGTCTAAGTGCACAGGAAAACAAACAGGGAACATGCAAGGGAAGGGGCAGTAGCCACGGAACGCCACGAGGAAACGGAGCGGCGAACGGACAGTCAGGACCAGGACGAGGTGAGTACACCCAAGCGGGCAAGGAGACAGAAGCAAGCCAGGGGCAAAGCAAAGCAGGTCAAGCAGAACTGCAGCAAGGCAGAAGCACGGCAGAAGCAGGCTGGAGCAAGCAGCAGTGGGGCCAGGAATCCAAAAGAATTACAAGCACTGAGGGAGAGAACAGGGCAGGTAATAAAGGACAGGGGGCGGAGCTAACTCCGACAGACCAGGCCGCGATAGGCTCTCCCACTCCTGAGCCTGCCACCCTGGTTGGTGGGAGATGGTGTCAGTCGAACAGGTCTGGCCTCAGGTGTGGATTGATTAATCCCAGGAGTATACCTAGATGAAGTACCTGGCAGATCCCTAACAGTACTCCCCCTTTTATGAGGGGCCACCGGACCCTTACTAAGGGGACCCGGTTTAGTGGGGAAGAGAAGGTGGAACCTCCTGATCAATACCCCAGCGTGAACATCACGGGCAGGTACCCAAGTCCTCTCCTCCGGCCCGTATCCTCTCCAATGGACCAGGTACTGGAGGGAGCCCTGGACCATCCTACTGTCCATAATCTTGGCCACCTCGAATTCCACCCCCTCAGGGGTGAGAACGGGAACAGGAGGTATCCTCGAGGGGGACCAGGACGGGGAGCAGCGTTTAAGGAGGGAGGCATGGAAGACGTCATGTATGCGAAATGATGGGGGGAGCTCCAGACGGAAGGATACAGGGTTGAGGACTTCAATGATCTTATAAGGTCCAATAAATCGGGGAGCAAACTTCCTGGACGGGACCTTAAGGCGCAAGTTCCTGGACGACAACCAGACCAAATCCCCGACGACAAACCGGGGGTTAGCAGAACGTCTACTATCCGCCTGAATCTTTTGTGCGCTCTGGGACGCCTCTAGGTTCTTCTGAACCTGGGCCCAGACAGTGCACAGTTCCCGATGAACATCCTCTACCTCAGGATTATTGGAACAACCAGGGGAGACGGAGGAGAATCTTGGGTTAAACCCGAAATTACAGAAAAACGGGGAGACCCCTGACGAGTTACTGACCCGGTTATTCAAGGAAAATTCAGCAAGGGGAAGGAATGAGACCCAATCGAATTGACAGTCAGAGATGAAACACCTTAAATATTGTTCCAGGGATTGGTTGGTCCTTTCCGTTTGGCCATTAGTTTCGGGATGGAAGGCGGAGGAGAAGGACAGATCAATCTCCAACTTTTTACAAAAAGCTCTCCAAAATAAGGAAACAAATTGTACCCCTCTGTCAGAAACGATATTGACTGGGGCCCCATGGAGACGCAGGATGTGTTTCACAAACAAAGAAGCTAACGTCTTGGCGTTAGGTAGCTTCTTAAGGGGCACAAAGTGGCACATCTTGCTGAAGCGGTCGACAACCACCCACACCACCGACTTGCCCTGAGATGGAGGCAAATCGGTGATAAAATCCATGGAGATATGGGTCCAAGGTCTCTGGGGAATGGGCAAGGAACGTAGTAGGCCCGCAGGTCGGGACCTAGGGGTTTTGGACCTAGCGCAAACCTCACAAGCGGCGACGTAAGCCCTAACGTCTTTAGGCAACCCAAGCCACCAATAGTTTCTGGTAATGAGGTGTTTGGTGCCCAAGATGCCAGGATGACCAGATAGAGCGGAGTCATGGTTTTCCCTGAGTACCCTCAGCCGGTATTGCAGGGGAACAAACAGTTTGTCCCCAGGGACGTTCCCGGGAGCTGCACCCTGATCAGCCACGATATCAGAAGCTAAATCAGAATCCGTGGCAGAGACGATTATACCAGGGGGTAAAATACAAGCAGGATCCTTCTCAGAAGGAGGATTGGCCATGAAACTACGTGACAGAGCATCAGCCTTAATATTCTTGGACCCAGCCCTATAGGTAACCAAGAAATTAAATCTGGTAAAGAATAGTGCCCACCGAGCTTGTCTAGGATTAAGCCTCCGGGCCGATTCTAGGAAAACCAGATTCTTGTGATCCGTAAGGACCGTTACCTGGTGTCTGGCCCCCTCCAGGAAGTGCCGCCACTCCTCAAAAGCCCATTTAATGGCTAGAAGTTCGCGGTTGCCAATATCATAGTTACTCTCCGTGGGCGAAAACTTCCTAGAGAAGTAAGCACAGGGGCGGAGATGGGTGAGGGAGCTGGTACCGTGGGACAAGACGGCCCCCACTCCCACCTCGGAAGCATCAACCTCCACAATAAATGGCTCCTCTTGGTTGGGCTGAATCAGCACGGGGGCCGAGATAAAGCACTTCTTGAGGGTCTCAAAGGCCTGGACGGCCTCAGGGGGCCAATGGAGGACATCAGCACCCTTGCGGGTAAGGTCCGTAAGAGGCTTAGCGACGACCGAGAAGTTGGCAATAAATCTCCTGTAATAGTTGGCGAACCCTAAAAAACACTGTAACGCCTTAAGGGAGGCAGGTTGGACCCATTCCGCTACAGCCTGAACCTTGGCAGGGTCCATGCGGAATTCATGAGGAGTGAGGATTTGACCCAAAAATGGTATCTCCTGTACCCCAAAGACACATTTTTCAGTCTTAGCAAACAGATTATTCTCCCGAAGGACCTGGAGCACCTTCCTGACATGCTCCACGTGGGAGGACCAGTCCTTGGAAAACACCAGTATGTCATCAAGGTACACAACAAGAAAATTACCCAGGTACTCTCTCAGGATTTCATTAATAAAATTCTGGAAGACAGCAGGGGCATTACACAACCCAAAGGGCATGACCAGGTATTCGAAATGACCCTCGGGTGTGTTGAACGCAGTTTTCCACTCATCCCCCTCTTTGATGCGGATAAGGTTATATGCCCCCCGTAGATCGAACTTAGAAAACCATTGGGCTCCCTGAACCTGATTAAAAAGATCCGGAATCAAAGGAAGTGGGTACTGGTTCCTTACGGTGACCTTATTCAGGTTACGATAATCAATGCACGGCCTAAGACCACCATCCTTCTTCCCCACGAAGAAGAAGCCAGCACCTACAGGAGAAGTCGAGGGGCGAATGAAACCCTTGGCCAGGCATTCTTGAATATACACCCTCATGGCTTCACGTTCAGGACATGAAAGATTAAATATCCTACCCTTAGGAAGCTTGGCACCAGGCACCAAATCGATAGCGCAATCGTAATCTCTATGGGGGGGCAACACCTCGGAGGCCTCCTTAGAAAACACATCGGCGAAGTCCTGAACAAACTCAGGAAGCGTGTTTACCTCCTCCCGGGGAGAAATAGAGTTAACAGAAAGACATGACATAAGACATTCATTACCCCATTTGGTGAGATCCCCAGTATTCCAATCAAACGTGGGATTATGCAACTGCAACCAGGGAAGACCTAATACCAGATCAGACGATAATCCCTGCATCACCAGTACAGAGCACTGCTCCAAATGCATGGAGCCAACAAGGAGTTCAAAAACAGGAGTATGCTGAGTAAAATAACCATTAGCAAGGGGAGTTGAGTCGATTCCTACTACAGGGATAGGATAAGGTAAATCAATACAAGGCATCTTTAGAGACATAGCAAATTCCGCAGACATGATATTAGCAGATGACCCTGAATCCACGAAAGCACTGCCCGTGGCAGCCCGGCCAGCAAACGAGACCTGAAAGGGAAGCAAAATTTTATTGCGTTTCACATTAACGGGAAATACCTGTGCGCCCAAGTGACCTCCCCGATGATCACTTAGGCGCGGAAGTTTTCCGGCTTCTTATTCTTGCGCCTGGGACAGGTGTTCAGTAGATGCTTGTCGTCCCCACAGTAGAAGCAGAGACCATTCATTCTGCGAAACGCCCTACGTTGTCGAGGGGACATGGAGGCCCCGAGTTGCATAGGTACCTCCGAGTCCTGCGTGGAGGGGCGAGGAGACGGGACCTCGGGGGGGATCGCAGAAAAGTCAGAGGGGAGCACACTGAAGCGTTCTAGCTGACGTTCCCTGAGACGTCGGTCAAGTCGTACTGCTAGGGCCATAACCTGGTCAAGGGAGTCAGACGAGGGGTAGCTAACCAGCAGATCCTTCAGGGCGTCAGATAATCCTAACCTAAACTGGCACCTTAGGGCCGGATCGTTCCACTGAGAAGCTACGCACCACTTCCTAAAATCAGAACAGTATTCCTCAACCGGTCTCCTACCCTGACGTAAGGTCACCAGCTGACTCTCGGCTAAGGCAGTCCTGTCAGTCTCGTCGTAAATGAGTCCGAGGGCAGAGAAAAAACGATCAACAGAGGAAAGTTCAGGGGCGTCAGGAGCCAAGGAGAAGGCCCACTCTTGGGGCCCTTCCTGGAGTCGGGATATGATGATACCCACCCGCTGGTTCTCGGAACCTGAGGAGTGGGGCTTTAGGCGGAAATACAGTCTGCAACTCTCCCGGAAGGAGAGAAACGTCTTACGGTCCCCTGAGAACCGGTCAGGTAACTTGAGGTCGGGTTCTAGAGGTGAGGTGAGGGGTACTACTAAAGCAGCGTCACCCTGATTGACCCTTTGGGCCAGGGCCTGGACCTGTAGGGAGAGGCCCTGCATCTGCTGGGCCAGGGTCTCAAGGGGGTCCATGATAGCGTCAGCGTAGGAGAAATGGTAGACTAGGTAAGGGCTTGTAATTATGTAATGGCCGGAAGGAGGTGAAGGGAAAGTGAGCCCTAATCTACCCACCGCCCTGTCCCTGCCTACTTGCAACGACTCGCCCTAGGCGACGAGGTACAACTGGGCGGCGGTCCCTACGCTGTCTAAGTGCACAGGAAAACAAACAGGGAACATGCAAGGGAAGGGCAGTAGCCACGGAACGCCACGAGGAAACGGAGCGGCGAACGGACAGTCAGGACCAGGACGAGGTGAGTACACCCAAGCGGGCAAGGAGACAGAAGCAAGCCAGGGGCAAAGCAAAGCAGGTCAAGCAGAACTGCAGCAAGGCAGAAGCACGGCAGAAGCAGGCTGGAGCAAGCAGCAGTGGGGCCAGGAATCCAAAAGAATTACAAGCACTGAGGGAGAGAACAGGGCAGGTAATAAAGGACAGGGGGCGGAGCTAACTCCGACAGACCAGGCCGCGATAGGCTCTCCCACTCCTGAGCCTGCCACCCTGGTTGGTGGGAGATGGTGTCAGTCGAACAGGTCTGGCCTCAGGTGTGGATTGATTAATCCCAGGAGTATACCTAGATGAAGTACCTGGCAGATCCCTAACACATACTTACCGGGAACTCCCTGCTTCCTCCAGTCCGGTCTCCTGGCCGTTGCCTTGGTGACGCGTCCCTCTCGACATCCGGCCCGACATTCCTTGATGACGATGCAGCCCATGTGAGCGCTGCAGCCAATCACAGGCTGCCGCGGCCTCTGCAGCCAATCACAGGCTGCAGAGGCCTCTGCAGCCAATCACAGGCTGCCGCGTCAGAAAAGGTCGGACTGGAGGAAGAAGAGGGACTCGTCACCAAGACAACGACCGGGTACGTATGAAATGCTTTTTATTTTATTTTTAATCAGCAGCCTCTTTTCTCTATCAGTGATTGATAGAGATAAGTGGCTGCCGATTTGTATAATGTTTTTGACCAGGTTCGGATTCGCTGCGAACCGAACTTTTCCGGAAGTTCGGACCGAAACCGGGTTCGGTTGTCCCGGTTCGCTCATCTCTAGTGATAATAAATACAACTTCCTATTATACAGTAGCTTGGTCACTTTTATGCATAGTACATGTCCTTACCTTCAATACAGTGCTGAAGAAGGTTTTGTAAAATTAAGTAACAATTATAAACCATTCAATCGTAAACGTAAAATCACTGACAGGTAAAGTGAATAACATTGATTATCTTGTTACAATGGCACATTCGGGTGGAATATATAAGGTAGCAAGTTAACAGTTGGTCCTTAAAGTTTATGTGTTGGAAGCAGGATAAATGGGCAATTGTAAGGATCGCTGCAACTTTGTCAGAAAATCTCCAAAATAGCAGGTCTTGTACGGTGCAGTACCTACCAAGAGTGGGCCAAGGAAAGAGGGCCAACCAGTTTACCGGCAACAGAGTCATGGGTGCTCAAGGCTCATTGTGGAGCGCTAGCTGTCTGGTCTGATCCCACAGAAGAGATACTTAAAGAGGCTCTGTCACCAGATTTTCAAACCCCTATCTCCTATTGCAGCAGATCGGCGCTGCAATGTAGATAACAGTAACGTGTTTTGTTTTTTTAAACGAGCATTTTTGGCCAAGTTATGACCTTTTTTATATTTATGCAAATGAGCCTTTCTTATGTACAACTGGGCGTGTTTAAAGTTATGTCCAACTGGGCGTGTATTGTGTTTGTAACATCTGGGCATTTTTACTTGTTTTACTAGCTGGGCGTTGTGAATAGAAGTGTATGATGCTGACGAATCAGCATCATCCACTTCTCTTCGTTACCACCCAGCTTCTGGCAGTGCACAGACACACAGCGTGTCCTCGCGAGATCACGCTGTGACGTCACTCACTTCCTCCCACAGGAACTTCATCGCGTCGGGTCCTGGCATTTATAAGGATGTTACTTTGACACTTACCACCGCTACCTAAACATTGTTTCAGATCAGGTACACCCCTTTTATGGCGATAATATTTCCTAATGGCAGTGGCCTCTTTCAGCAGGATAATGCGCCCTGCCACAGTGCAAAAACTGTTCAGGAATAGTTTGAGGAACATTAAAAAAGAGTTCCAAGCGTTCACTTGGCCTCCAAATTCCCCAGACCTCAATTCAATCGAACATCTGTGGGATGTTTAGGGAAAACAAGTCCAATTCATGGAGGCTCCACCTTGCAATTTACAGGACCTTAAAGGATTTGCTGCTAAATTCTTAGTGCCAGATACCATAGGACACCTTTAGAGGTCTTGTGAAGTCTATGCCTCAACAGGCCAGAGATCCTTAGGCGGCAAGAGGTAGACCCTCAGAATACTAGGCAGGTGGTTTTAATGTTATGGCTGATCGATGTATAATGTCAATAATGAAAGCTCAAGAACAAATCCCTCTGCACCTAAGGTATCACCAGATTCCCTTATTTTACTGCTATATTGACAACTCTCATCTTCCAAGAATTCATTTTGCAATTACTTAAATATTACCAACAAGAAGAACCTGTTATAACTGCCATATTATACATTTCTATATTTCTTTACAAGCTCCTGGATGGAGGACAAGGCTATAACTTATGAACTGAATGAGCGTTTCACTGAAAATTTTGAAACATTCCAATCATTGAGCAAAATGTACTCACATATAAGGAACAGGAAATTGCTCGGTGAGAATTACGTTAGTTACATACATTAGGTAAGACGGCAACACTCAACTTCACAGTAAGAACTAAAAATGTTGCAATAAAAGCCAGATGATTGAGAAGTAACTTCAGTGGACAGCAAAACATTAATATGCCATAGAAGGGATCATTGGCCAAATATTAATTTTTTGATAAAGGAATTACCCCCATAGTTAGTGCAGTATCATCAATAATGTAGATATGCAAGAGCTCCATGCTATATAGCTAGTCAAACACAGACATATACTGAATACATACAGTATGAATATGGTATGATTTCGATACCAGCTGAAAACCCCAAATATATTTAAGACTGTGTAGTCCATTCCAGATGGGCACCGATGCCTCTAATGAACTTGAAAGGTAGCATTCTGCCTTCATCATATACTGCTATCTGCTGCTGCTGCTAAAAGGGGTCAAAAGACTAACCTCATTTTGACATTCCTAGTATTATGCCACCTATAACTAGGTTCTGACAATACAAATTCATAGCATGTCATTATGAATAAAACCACAATCAAAGCCTAATAAGTAGAATAGATTCTATGATGTGACTAATAAACTATAGCATATCATTTGTATAAAGGCATGAGGTAGATCTAAATGGATCTGTCAGTATAATATGCTTTCCTAGTTAAGGATAGGATATGGGTTATAAATGGCCAAACGTAATAAAAATATTGCGCTATACTGTATTTATAATAACCTGTTAGAAAGAATACACCAAAGTCATACTTACTGTTACTCACCTCGCCTCTATCCAAAGCCATGACTCTAGTCCTCTTCTATGGTCCTTTGTATGGCAAATGGCGGCATGTGATTCTAAATCCTGGGTTTTATTCTGTGCACGATCTGACTTTGCTCCTGCCTCGTTCCTCTGCTTTCCTTTTGCCTGTATTTCTGATCTGGCTATCCTGTGACTACACCTCTGTATCTACTGCCATTTCCTCTGTGACTTCTGCAGCACTTCCACCGTAGTTCAGTGACTACTCTGGGGGGCTGTAATCTGGGGATCTGATCAGGAAAGTCCATACCCCCATGAGTGTAGTAAAGATGAAGATTAGGAGATTTCATTGGTCTCTGTTCTTTAGTTGGCATCAGACCAACTGAGGCACAGAGATTCCACTCGTCTGATGAGTTTCGCAACACCTATGAATCTAGTATCTTTATGGGGGGATCACTGCCCTTGCGCAATCCCAACTCCTCCTGTCCCTCTTACTTTTACGTGATTGCAGGGTTCACTCAAGGCGTGAAGATGCCGAAAGAGGCAGGAGCAGCTCTCCCCAATAATATGCCATACTCATATAAATAAGTCAGTTTTATTCCCTGTTGAGTCTTATTAGATAAATGGTACAATATTTTTTGTGCTATTTGTCCTATCAACCCTTTAGACTGTTTGCCATATATATCTGTTAATTGTCAATGTCATGATGATGGTTGACATGTCATCACGACAGCTTCTATCAACATTGCATTGAAAGAAGAATGCTCTTGTTTGTAATGTTAATAATGCAAGATATTATACTACTACCTTAAAAAGAACCATTCACCTCTCCTAACAGGTCTGTTTCAGTAATAATTGTATTCCCTATGAAATAACAATTCTGGAGAACCTTTTCTTAGAACTCTAAGATGTGCGGTTACTCTGTTATTCCTCCTAGAAAGGTATGAATAAATGACAACTGGGTGTTACCAATTGGGGGGGTGTCCCTACAGACTGGCAATGTCCAATCAGTGCTGAGTGAGACTGTGCAGAGACACACTCTATTAAGAAGAGGAATGGTAACACCCAGTTGTAAATTTATGTATACATTTTTAGGAGGAAAAATAGCGGAACAACACAACGCAGAATCATTTTAAGGGGAATGCAAGTAATTACTAAAATAGACATGTCAGTAGAGATGACAGGTCGTCTTTAAAGGGGTTGTCTAGTTTAGAAAGCCCATTTTTATATACCCTTCAGGGTATAGAGGGAAGTTCTGTTCATAAGCCCCATCTCTTGGCCATAGTGGAGAGCGGTTACAGAGTTCTCACTGTGGAGGAACTGACCTGTTCTGCAAACCACACATAAGCTATTGATTTAAATAGACACTGTGTAATGCAAGATCCCCAGTGGTGGCTCTACAGGGGATGTGAATACCTAGGAAACATACACACGACCATAATTTTGACCCGCAATTACGGATCAGAATTGCGGATCAAAAAACTGATCTACTCATTTCTATGGCCCACGGACACCTTCCCGTATATTTACGGGAAGGTGTCCGGGCCGTAGAAATGATCCGCAAAAAATAGGACATGTCCTATTTTTTTATTTTACGGACCGTGCTCCAACACTTTACAATGGGAGTACAGCCCACAAATGCGGATGACTCTCCATGGCCATCCGTGCCCGTAATCACGGACTGTAATTATTGGCACAGCCATGTGCAGGTGGCCTTACTGCAACGTTTCACCGCAGATTACAGTTGAGAAAAAGTTACCTAAAATTGCAGCTGTATATGCCAAGTTGTTGTGAGCGCAAATTACCGAGCGAATGACCCCCTCTATGACATCCATATGCCCTAATATATGGAGGCCTTGACAAAGTTTGGATACACGCAAAACGGCAGTAGGCTTGTGCTCCACATCCATGCTGCCTTTATTTTTTGCCTCAATAATAGAAGATCTTACTGAATGGTGAGTACCGTGGATTTTCTCTGCTTATGTTGTTTTGCCCTAATATATGCCCCTTCAAATGTCTTATCTGGAACATTTTGCTAATATTATCTTTGGTGTAGTCCAATCCAGATTTACATCCAAAAATTGCCTGCAGCATTTTTATACATATTGATCATTTATTTTATATCTGAAATTACAGTGGCATGGTGGAAGGCACACATAGGGTCTATTCACACGCGTAGTGTAGAACTGTCTGTGACGATCCCCCCTAAATGCTGTTTGCTGTAATGCATGCGTACGCAGCAGAAACATCCCAATTCAGATGTATGGAAGGCTTTTTTCACAAAAATGTCTGCGACCAATTTGCTGCATGTCAACATATCCATTATTATCACTATTCTTACAATTATTAATACACAAGCAAAGCCTTTTTAAAGAACTTATTACAGTTATTACTTCATTTATATATTTTTATCTATTCATCTGTTAAGCAAATAAGAAAATGTGTAATCAAAAAATTATAAATGAAATAGTTATGTCGAGAAATATTTACATTCAACAACCTATTTGAACTACTAAAAAAAAATTGTTACTGGCTGTAACTTATAGTTGTAATTCTACTTTGATGGCTGACACTAAATTCTGATGTAATTATTACTTTACAACTGCTGTATCACAATGGTAGAGGAGGTGACATGAACGGATTAAAAATGTCTCCTCTGATCTAATGATAAGACGGCTAAATATGGAATTTTAATCGCCGTTCACAGGGACAAATATCATGGCTCATTGACTCACATTTGCACGTTACTCAGTTTCACTTTAAAGAGACATTGCCACAATTCTGACACAATGAGCACAAATTGTCAGGAGAGCTGACAGGTCTTCTTTAAGACCATATTCCTTAACTTGTCCATTTTGTCTTTTATCCTGTATTTAAAATTAGATGACAGTTTCTAAATATATCTAGATAATATGAAGTTTATGGAAGATACAAAAATAGAATTAAGCGAGCAGCAGGGGAACCCAGTACCCCTGTTCTTATGACCGTAGAGATCCCAGTGGTTGGATCACCAGTAGTTAGACGTAAATAACATATCCATCTGATAATTCATAAATGTCCAATAATATTAATGTTTAGTGGGAATTTCTAAGAGTCATCATTTCATAATATATGTCTATAGCTTCCTGTGAAATTGCAGTAAAGATCTATTCATGCCTGTGCTATGAGCAACGTCTGCTGCAAAGTTCCTATTAATTATTATAGCAGTCACAAAGCAAGGCTCCCATACTCAATACAGCCAGTACTATGTCTCCTTTTCTTCATTTTATGAGCAGGGGCTTAGGAACACATATTCAGAAAAAGTGTAAATTTGCCACTAAATCAGAAAATATTATGTACTGCAAATTCACAAAAATTTTGCATGTAAAATTTGTCACCAGTGCTGCTCTTAATAAACCCCCATCTGTATGATATCTGAACAGAATTCTCCTTCTGCATTTGGCGCAACATAACATCGCTTATAGCCACGTTCCGAACAATTGACGTTTCAGACAAGCAGGTTTCATTATAATATATAGACTCAGTATAAATGAGCAATTGCTCGTGCCATTTTGTTTGCTCACCTCTTGTATAGTTTATTTATCAGGAATTTTGCAGGAATTCCTAAGGAATTATCTCCAAGGGGAAACTACACCAGAGGCTTATAAATAAAAACTGCTGGTGTTGGGTCAAAGATTCCAAATTTATATAGGGAAATACAGCTTTGTCTTTGCCATCTGTAGAATACAGGGACCATTCACGAGAGCAGATGGGCTGTCACAATGTCCCCACAGCTGCTTTCCCCAATTACCTGAATTGCTCCAGTACATCGAGAAATCAAGAAAGTGGTTCAGGAATTAGAATTTCTCATCATCATGCAGTTCCCTAATATATTAAAGGGAAGGTTCACCTTTAAATATTTGACATGTCACTGAGACATGTCAGAAGATGTCATTGGCAGGGGTCTGTGCCCTGTGACACTCACCAATTCCTATAACAAAAGGGCAGTGGCACTCTTCTGAGCACAGTGCCCCTTCGTTTAATGACTCAAAGGTCTTCAGATCTCCAAGTCCGTTGTCACAATCTCTATTTTAATGCATTGGGACTGTACTTTGCAATGCACACCCATTGTATTGAATGGGAGATTCAGATGACAGACATGATGAGTTGGAAAACTAAGGGGCGCAACGTATATTCTACCAATTAGTGGGGGTCACAGCGCACAGACTTCCACTGATGACACCTTTTCAGATTTCTCTATGATATCTCAGAAGGTGTTTAAGGCGGGTTCCACAGCATTTACAGTAGCAGCAAAGTGAATGAGATTTAGAAAATCTCACGCCCTTGCTGTGGAAAAAAAACGTACAAAAGTCGTGCGGAAAGTGTTCTGCGGTGCGTTTTTTAATTTCGCAGAATGTCAATTTATGCTGCATGTTCTGTGCGGAGATGCTGCGTGTTTGGCCCATAGACTTCAATGAGGAGCAGAAATTCTGCAACAGATTTATGTTGTTTAGCAAACCGAGCAATGCCCCAAATTGTGGCAATGGTCACAGTGACTGATATAATAAACCAGAAAGAGAAGAAAAGTCACGACCAAGTATTTGCAAAATTACAAACAATCTTTATTTCAGTCAAAAATACACAGAAAACACATTACAACTATACACAATAAAAAGAATGAACCCTCATAAAGAGATGGAATCCGAACATGAAAGCAGCCTGGTCCCCCAGATGTTAAAATGGTCAAAAGATCCCACAAAGAGCATAAATCAATATTATTAGGCAGGTGCTAAGCATAGTACATTTGCACAGATAGATACCTAAAAAAATATACATGCAAAGTGCAGTCATAGGCAAACTAATGAGCAGTATACCTACACCTACGTAGTGGAAAATGAGCAGGAGATCAGGCCCGGGAGGGGAGAGCGCTGCCAGACCCGACGCGCGTTTCGCTGGTGCTTCATCAGATTTATGTTGTTGCGGTTTTTACAGCGTTTACGCAGCGGAAACGCAGTAAATACTGCTGGAAATCTGCAGGTGCACATATATTTTGCTCTAACCAATGTTTAGCACTAAATCCACAGGTAAAACCGCTGCAGGAAAAAAATCTGCGTTTCCGAAGCAATATGAGCAGGAAAAACGCACTATTTGGTGTGGATTTCTGTGACAGATTTACCAGTGTTTTTCTAAAGATTCTGATGCAGATTTTCTGTTGTGAAAATCTGCAGCGTATTCTTTGTGTGGGAACATACCCTTAGGCTCAACCTTCCATTTAGGCCGCTTTCACATGGCAGTATTTATCATCAGCATTTGTAAGCCAAAAGCAGGATTGCATCTTACACAGAGAAAAAGTATAATGGAAAGATTTCTACCTCTTCCGTGTTCTGGATCCACTCCTGGTATTAGCTTCGAAATACTGAAGGAAAATACTGACCAAAATATTGCCGTGTGAGGCCAAATGCACACGATGCGAAGTACATGCGAATTTGGCGTGGGGATTTTCATGCAGTAAATCTGCAGTGTAATATAGTACTAGCAAAGTAAATGAGATCCCAAGAAATCTCATCTACATTTTTTCTGCATGTAAATTGACTAGCGGTGCATATTTTAAAATCCGCCCGTGAATTGTATCTGACCTGTTTAAAAAAAAACTCACCAAACTCTGCAGCATAAAAATGCACCTATTTCCGCATCAGAATATAAAAACCGCAAAAGAGGCCTCTGGCTGGATTAACACGTGCAGTTTTTGATGCAGCCATGAGTAAATCCAAAAGGAAGGAAAAGTATAAAAGAAAGGCTTATACTTTTGTCTTGTGGATACTACAGCTGACACTTTGCTGCAACAGCTGAGATCGGACATGATTCAGATCCCAGACATTTTATCCCTCGGGTGCCGTGTTCAAAAACTGAAAATCTGCAGAAATTTACAGCACAAAACATGTGGTTGCGGTTTTATAAAAAAAAACAAAAAACCATCCACATGTAGTGGAAAAAATCCATGCAGAATTGAGGGAACGCTATGGATTTCGTAATCCGCAGCATGTCAAATCTGTCGTGGATTTTCAGAGGAATTCAACCTTTGTCCTGCATAAAGTGAAATTCGCGCCAAAATCCACATGTGTATTTCAGCATGGATTTGTCCACCTAAATACATTTTTTAAGCTTGTTTCCCTTCTTTTTGGGCTAGTGGTTGTGGTTCTTTGTTTTTTTTTGTTTTGTTTTTTTACTTTGTGTCCACCATAAGATTATAAGAGACCTGGGGGGGGCATTTAGGTTTTCCATTATTATCTTTTTTTCATTGCGGTTTTCCTTTGTAACAGGAACCAATATATTAGCCCCACTTAGGGTATGTTCACACAATATATATTCACCCTGTTACCCGCAGGGAATTCCGGACGAAAAACTGCACCAAATTGTGTTGCAGTTGTTCATCCAGAATGTCCGCTGCAGAAATCCTGCAATGAAAAAAAAACAAAACGGTTGTGCATACCATGGCAACGTGCCCCTTAGACGTCCTGCAGCCCTGGAATGATGTTTTATCCCATGTGACCGCTACAGCCTGTGATTGGCTGCAGTTGTCACATGGGATGAAATGTCATCCCTGGAGGCTGGCCTGGACGAAGAAGCACGGAATTCTGGGTAAGTATAAGATTAAGGGCATGACCAGCTGTGGCGGAGTTATGCATACACTGTCCGCATCAATGGCGCACAGAATCTGCGTTGCAGATTCTGTTGCGGCTTTGCCTAAAATGGGCATTAAATTGATGCAGACTAGCCGTTGCGTATTGAGGGGAAGAGGGCTTCCCTTCTCTCTATCAGTGCAGGAGAGAAGGGACAGCCCTTTCCCTAGTAAAAGTAAAAGAAATTCATACTTACCCGGCCGTTGTCTTGGTGACGCGTCCCTCTCTTGACATCCAGCCCGACCTCCCTGGATGACACGGCAGTCCATGTGACCGCTGCAGCCTGTGATTGGCTGCAGCCGTCACTTGGACTGAAACATCATCCTGGGAAACCGGGCTGGAGGAAGAAGCAGGGAGTTCTCGGTAAGTAGGAACTTCTATTTTTTTAACACGTTGATCTACATTGTGATTCGGAAGTCACTGTCCAGGGTGATGAAACAGTTACTGCCGATCGTTTAACTCTTTCAGCACCCTGGACAGTGACTATTTACTGACATCGCCTAGCAACGCTCCCGTAATTACGGGTGCACACACGTAGTCATCCGTAATTACGGGAGTCCATTGACTTCTATGGGCCTGCCCGTGCCGTAATAACGGCCCGTGATTACGGGCGTTTTTACGTTAGTGTGCATGCGGCCTCAGTCTGGCTGTAGACCTAGAAATACATAGGTCCAGCCAGAATGAAGAAATATCATGCTAGTAAAACCAATACGCTACGCAGCACACATAACATCTGCGGACTTCATTGCAGAATTTTGACTCTCCATTGAAGTCAATGGAGAAATTCCGCAATGAGTCCGCAACAAGTCCGCTAAACGTCCGTAACAACCAGTGTATGCTGCGGACACCAAATTCCGCACCGCAGCCTATGCTCCGCAGCGGAATTGTCCGCAACATGTAAACGAACCCAACTAAAAACCTGTGGAAAGCAATGGAGAAACGTGTACGCTGCGGATTTCCGCTGCGGACTGTCCGCAGCGGAATTGCAGAGCAATTCCGCCACGTCTGGTCATGCCCTTATTGTTCAAAACTATACAAAGAAAATTAGAAATTACCTATATATGCATCATATGCGGACCAGCCTGAAGATGTCCACAAGCGGTTCAGCAATATCGCAATACATTTTTGTGGCCAATTTTGACCTTCCTGACAGAGCCTCATTTTTCAAATCTGACATGTTTCACTTTATGTGGTAATAACTTCGGAATGCTTTTACCTATCCAAGCAATTCTGAGACTCTTTTCTCGTGACACATTGAACTTTATGTTACTGGCAAAATTTGCTTGATACAGTCAGTATTTAATAGTGAAAAACACCAATTATTTTTTTTAAAAATTAAAAAAAAGCATTTTTCTAAATGTAAATGTATCTGCTTGTAAGACAGGCAGTTATACCACACAAAATTGTTGCTAATTAACATCCCCCATATGTCTACTTTGGATTGGCATCGTTTTTTAAACATTCTTTTATTTTTCTAGGACGTTATAAGGCTTAGAACTTTAGCAGCAATTTCTCACATTTTCAAGAAAATTTCAAAAGGCTATTTTTACAGGGGCCAGTTCAGTTGTGAAGTGGCTTTGAGGGCCTTCTATTAGAAACCCCCAATAAGTCACCCCATTTTAAAAACTTCACCCCTCAAAGTATTCAAAACAGCTTTTAGAAAGTTTCTTAACCCTTTAGACGTTTTACAGGAATTAAAGCAAAGTAGAGGTGAAATTTACAAATGTCATTATTTTTTTTGCAGAAATTCATTTTTAATCCATTTTTTTTGTAACACAGAAGTGTTTTTTACCAGAAAAATACAACTCAATATTTATTTCTCAGCTTCTGCAGATTTAGGAAATATCCCACATGTGGCCCTAATGTAGTAATGTACTGAAGCACCGGCCTCAAAAGCAAAGGAGTACCTAGAGGATTTTGGGGCCTTCTTTTTATTAGAATATATTTTAGGCACCATGTCAGGTTCAAAGGGCTCTTGCCATGCCAAAGCAGTGGAAACCCCCCAAAAGTGACCCCCCTCGGGAAACTACACACCTCAAGGAAATTATCTAGGGGTATAGTGAGCATTTTGAACCAACAGGTTTATTGCAGAAATGATTGGAAGTAGGCCGTAAAAATTAAAATCTAAATTTTTTCATAGAAAATGTAGGTTTAGCAAAAAAAAAATTATTTCCACAAGGACTAAAGGGGGAAAAGTACTGCAAAATTAAAGTAAAGCAATTTCTCCCGAGTAAAAAAAATGCCCCACATGTGGTCCTAAATGGCTGTTTGGACACACGGCAGAGCTTAGGGTATGTTCACACGCTTACTAAAAAACTTCTGAAAATACGGAGCTGGTTTCAAGGGAAAACAGCTCCTGATTATCAGCCGTTTTATCAGCTCGTGTTTTTTGCAGCGTTTTTAGAGCTGTTTTTCTAGAGTCAATGAAAAACGGCTCCAAAAGCGGCTCAAGTAGTGACATGCATTTCTTTTTCAGAGGTGGTTTTTTACGCGGCTGTTTTTCAAAACGGCTGCGTAAAAAAATGCCCCGTCAGAACAGAACACAGTTTTTCCCATTGAAATCAATGGGCAGATGTTTGTAGGCGTTCTGCTTCCGATTTTTCAGCTGTTTTTGAACATACCCTTAGAAGGGAAAGAGTGATATTTTGGCTTTTGGCGATCCCATTTAGAAAGGAATGGTTTGCGGAGGCCATGTCACATTTGCAAATTTGTGCAGTGAAAATAAACACAATCCGTTTTCTTCAATAAGACATAGCTTTAGCTCAAAATTTTTCATTTTCTCCACAAATAAAGGAAAAAAGGAACACCAACATTTGTAAAGCAATTTCTCCCGAGTACGGCAATACACCACTATATGTGGTCATAAACTGCTGTTTGGGCACACGGCAGGGCTCAGAAGGGAAGGAGCGGCATTTGGCTTTTGGAGTGCAGATTTTGCTGGATTGGTTTCTGGGCGCTATGTCGCATTTGCAAAGCCCCTGTGGGACCAAAACAGTGGAAACCCCCCAGAAGTGACCACATTTTGGAAACTACACCCCTCAAAGTATTCACCTAGGGGTGTAGTGAGCATGTTAACCCCGCAGGTGTTTTGTAGAAATTAGTGTGAACGCGATGTTGCAAAGTGAAAATGGGATTTTTTCCCATAGATATGCCAATATGTGGTGCACAGCTTGTACCACCATAACAAGACCGCTCTCTAATTATTATGCTGTGTTTCCCGGTTTTAGAATCACCCTACATGGGGCACTAATCTTTTGCCTGGACATTTGACAGGGCTCAGGAGTGAAAGAGTACCATGCGAAATTGAGGCCTAATTTGGTGATTTACAAAGTATTGGTTCGCAATTGCAGAGGCTCTGATGTGAAATAATAAAAGAAACCCCTGAGAAATTACCTCATTTTGGAAACTGCACCCCTCAAGGCATTTATTAAGGGGTGTAGTGAGCATTTTCACCCCACAGGTCATTTCCATAAATGATTGCGCTGCGGATGGTGCAAAGTAAAAATTTAAAATTTTCCCTAGATATGCTATTTCAGTGGTAAATATGTTGTGCCCAGATTATGCCACTGGAGACACACATCCCAAAAATTGTTAACAGGGTGCTCCCGGGTATGGCGATGCAATATATGTGGAAGTAAACAGCTGTTTGGGTACGCTGTAGGGTTCAGAGGGGAGGGAGCACCATTTGGCTTTTGGAGCGTGGATTTGCTTGGTAGTAGTTTTGTTTGAGTATTGCTGGTGTTTCCGTTTATAATGTGGGGGTACATGTAAGACGGGCAGAGCACATCAGGGGCATAGTCAGGTGGTATAATAATTGGGTTAAAAAAACTGTAAAATAATCCATAGATATTTGTTACTCTGTGAAGCAATCCTTTCTGCACAGGCCGGAGGCGCACTGTTAAATGTCCTTCCTTATCCCCCTTGCAGCTTGGGGAATCTTGCTGGGAAGTGTTGTCCTGGTATAATACGGGCACACTCGCTTCTAGCAGATATGTCTGAACCCTGCCCTTCCTGGTTCCCTAATTTCAGGGCCTTGATAAATCGCCTCTGGAAACAGAAGAAAAGTTCCCCTCGGCCCTGCACAACTGCATATTTTTCTTTCCTGACTTATAGGAGCCTTAACTAATTAAATTTTTTCATAGACGCAGTAGTATGAGGGCTGTTTTTTTTTGTGGGACGAGCTGTAGGTTTTTATTGGTACCATTTTGAGGTATATGCAACTTTTTGATCACTTTTTATCCTATTTTTTGGGAGGCCAGGTAACCAAAAAACAGCAATTCTGGCATAGTTCTTTTTATACAGCGTTCACCATGCGTTATAAATTACATGTTACCTTTATTCTGCGGGTCTGTACGATTCCGGCGATACCTAATTTATAGAACTTTTTTATGTTTTACAACTTTTTGCACAATAAAATTACTTTTGTAAAGAGATTGTATTTTTTCTGTCGCCAAGTTGTGATAACCATAACGTTTTAATTTTTTCGTCAACGGAGCTGTATGAGGGCTTGTTTTTTGCGAGACGAGTTATAGTTTTTATAGGTACCATTTTTGGATACATGCGACTTTTTGATCACTTTTTATTCCAATATTTGTAGGTCAAAGTGACCAAAAAACAGAAATTCGTTGTATAGTTTTTAAGTTTTTTTTTTACGCTGTTCACCGTGTGGAATAAATAACATAATATTTTTTATAGCTCAGGCCGTTAGGGTCGCGGCGATACCAAATACGTATGTTTTTTTTCAATAATAAAGGACTTGATAAGTGAACAGGACGATTGTGTTTTATATTATTACTTGAAACTTTTATTATATGTTTTAAAACATTTTTAACTTATTTTTTTTTTTACACTTTTTTTCCAGTCCCACTAGGGGACTTGAAGGATGTTTTTTTCTATTAGATCCGTCAGTCATTCACTGACAGCAAGCTGATCAGGCTTCAACCTCCCGGCGGGGCCTAAGCGGCTTCCATTATGGCAGAGCAGGAGACCATTGTTAGGCCTCCTGTTGCCATAGCAGCAGTTGGTAGCCCTGATTGCATGGCAGAGCTATCGATCTGCTAGCAACCTCTAAGATGCAGCGATCGGTGCATCTAAGGGGTTAATGGCAGGAATCGGAGCTAGCTCCGATTCCTGCCGTTACAGGTGGTTGTCAGCTGTAACATACAGATAACATCCACGGTTGATGACGCCGGCTCAGCTTCTGAGCTGCCGCCATCTTGCCGTCAGCTACGAAAGCCTTTCAGGCCGTGCTAGGCAGACCTGGAGGCCAGCATTAGGCTTCCAATTGCCATTGCAGCCACCGGAACCCCTGCAATGTCATTGCTGGGGTACCGACAAGCTGCAAACAACTTAAAGAGGCTCTGTCACCACATTACCACATTATAAGTTCCCTATATTGTACATGATGTGATCGGCGCTGTAACGTAGATATTTATATTTAGAAAAACGTGATATTTAGATCACATCATGTACAAGATAGGCCACTTATTATGTCGTGACAGAGCCTCTTTAAATGCAGCGATCGCTTTTGACCGCTGCAATTAAGGGGTTAATGGCGGGGATCGAAGCAAATTTCGGTCCTCACCATTACAGTCGGATGTCAGCTGTAATACACTGCTGACATCCGGCGATGATGGCACCGACTCAGCTTCTTAGCCGGTACCATGCATTTGTTGTATTGATACGGCAAAATGTGGGAAGCACTAGCTTTCCATGACGTATTCATACGGCAAATGTCAGGAAGGGGTTAATGGCCTATAGAGAAGCCTATAGGAAAAACGGCTGAAAAAAACGCCATAGCCAGAGCATTCCTGAGAGAATTATCCCCTTTTAATGATCCTGGACAACCCCTTTAAGTAGGGCTGCAACATATTATGGTGACACACGTGATAAGGGGGCACCTGTGTGGCAGGGCCACTGATGTGGGGCACACGTTTGGCTACTTTCGGGAACAGTGGGGCCATAAAAAAAAAAAAGTATTGCAGTGTAAGGGTATGTTCACACGGCTTATTTTTGGCCGTTTTTCGGGGCGTAAACAGCAGAAACATCGGAAGCAGAACACCTCCAAACATCGATTTCAATGGGAAAAACGGCGTTCTGTTCCGACGGGCCATTTTTTCAAACGACCATTTTTAAAAACGGCCACGTAAAAAAAAAGCTGCAAAAAAGAAGTGCAGGTCACTTCTTCAGCCGTTTTTGGAGCCATTTTCATATACTCTATAGAAAAAAACGGCCGTAAAAAACGCAGCGAAAATCACGAGTGGCTTAAAAAACTTCTTAAAATCAGGAGCTGTCCTCGAAAATAGCTCCGTATTTTGAGAGGTTTTTGAGTTTGTGTGTGCACATACCCTAAGCCTATACAGCAGGTCAGACATGACACAGTGCTTGGGTGTAGAGACATTTGTTATCAGCTGTGCGACATTTTAGAAACATGTTGCACATCACTGAAATGATCCCGGTACTTCACCTCAGAGCGGACATCACAATTCACATAAAGGAACTGAACGTTTATCCTTTATTATGTAACGCCTCATTTCCTTGCACATATTTCAGACACCATGGAAACGCACAGCTGCAGTCTATAGACCCGTACAGCTGCTCTTCTTTTGCAGAATGTGAGGAAAAGGGCGCAGAGGACGAGAACCAGCCACCGACTAACGTGTTCCAGCGCCACACGGACCGGGCTCTGTAGTTTCTGGACGCCGGCTCTGCATTCATACTCGGCTAAACGCTGAAGCCAGAGCTCGGTGAATTCTCCGTACTCAGCAAACTCCAGAGACAGTCACACCGCACATTTCTGTCAGACAGCAGGTCTGCTCCTACACGCCACAGCTTATATAGCCTTCTAAAAATAGCTCGCCTTACACAGCCTTGTAAGGCAGCAGAGAGGATTCCCATTAGCCAATCCAAGCACTTATTTCTCATCGCTCCCCGCCCACCAAAGAAATTCTGATTTCTAATTGGTCTTGCGGTCTGTCACATCCCTCTGCTGCGCGTGAACACACCCTCTCCCTCCCTGTTCTCCTAATATGGTAACAGGCTCTCCTGAGTGGCAGATTTTTCCAAGAAAAAATTCACGCATGCGCATTTGTCTTAGCAAAGGGGAGGAGGATGAAGAAGGAAGAGGGGAGGAGTTTACTCATCTGCCAGATCTGGAGGAGGAGGTAGAAAGTCTCTTAAGAAGCAAGGGGGGGTTAGGAGAGAGAAGAGGAAAAATTGAACCACTTCTTTCCCCCCTTCCTCCTAAAATAGAGAGCAAAGCTTGCATCCATGAGCAGGCAGCAGTAGTACACAACAAATAGATGACAATTCCATGTCAGTGAGTTTGCATCTTTCTTCCTGGTCCAAGCTCTGGAGTCTGCACAGCCTTGCCAAGGATTCCTTGCTTCCCATTAATTTATTGGATCCTGACTTTTTCTATCTGTTTTTCTATACCTGTATTTAGCACCCTTGTGATTTTCCAATGCTTGGGTTTGATTGATCAGCACTTCTTCTGTTGCTGCTGGTGCTTTTACTGACTGTAAGAAGCACTTCTAACAGCAGGACTTTGGATCTATCTTTGTCATAAGAGGACAGCAATCCAGGATTATAGAGCAATCTTTCATTGTGATCTTTCCTTGCAATCATGGATGTTTTGGCTAGTTATAGCATATTCCAGGAGCTGCAGATTGTACACGACACGGGCTACTTCTCAGCAATGCCATCTTTGGAGGAGAATTGGCAGCAGGTGAATGATTTAAATTAATCCTGTAAATCTTTAACACACTGCATTCACTTTCACATTCATTTTTGGAAATTCCCTGGCATCTTGCACCATCATAGTAACCAGCTCCTTTCAAATGTCACTGATCAGCAGCAGGCATTTCCTAAAAGCATCAAGTTTTTTTTTCTATTATTATCATTATTATTATTTATTTATTCTTTACCATGTGGATCTAAATGCATTTCATAAGTTAAAGGCTGGCAATGGCTCGGTGTCTTTATCTACAAATATTGTCATTTATTTTTTTATGTCCTTGACACAGATCTGACTTTAGTACAACACAGATTTTTCTTCTAATACATGCTTTATCAGCAGAAGCTAGTGACTTCTATGCTGCTGCTTTCTTATATCAGCACAAATCCCATGACACTTAATCATATTATTTCATTACAATGGCATGATCTCATTTACACATATGATCAAATCTCTGACAGTGCTGGAATATAGGTATAATCACATCATATATATATATATATATATATATATATATATATATATATATATATATATATATATATATATATACATAGATGGTTGCATTTGGCTTGTATCAATTGTCTATTTCCATGTGCTGCACTGTAATACTGTAGCACAATGGGGGCTGGGGAAGTCGCTTACAGTAATAGACAAAAGAGTTGCCTAGAATGTATGTCTAATGTACTCTGTTCTAGTTAATGTTACTTATGCTCAAGCTTTCCAGTAAAAAGGCAATGGATTCATGAAATGTTCTATATATTTAGCAGGCACAGGTGCTGGACAGCTCTAAAAACGTTTATATAAATATATAGAAATGAATAGCAATCAAACAGGCCGCTCTGTTATGTTTACCGATTGATACGTTTTATATATATATATATATATATATATATATATACATGGTCTTTATTGGTAAATAGCTGGTACAAGTGCACTGGAGAAAACTTCTGAACAGACATGTTTATGACTATAGAATAATAATATGTTGGATGACACTGATCTCCGGTGCTCAATACTGAAGTTTTATGTGGTGGATCCAATGTAGTGATGACAATGAATAAAGGAGAACATAGCTTTTCATTGTTTGTCCTCCTGCCCCATATATTGCCTATGTGGGCACAATGCAGATGACATGTGCTGCCATGTCAACTCCGCTAATTATAGGAATTATTACAGGTTTTCACTTTCCCTTGTAAAAAACCCACAACTTACTAGGTCAGTACTTTGAATCAGTTGCATATTAATAACAGTCTAGACAGCTCAATGCAAGATAATCTGTTGACATAGCCAGCATGCCCAAGGCACGCTGTATGTGATACTTTGGCTGCAGCTGTTGCCTGCCCCAGTAGGAAACCATAACAGCATTTGCACTTTAGAACAATAGATCAAAGTACAGTAGAATCCCCACTTAAGTTTGGAGAGTCATAATAAATGGAAATGCTGGTATGGGTGTCAGCTCATCTGCTCCAGCCTCAGCTGGCTCTTCATAGAGAAGAAAGCTTGGGAGATGCCTCCTTGTTCCTAGCATGATATTCATGAGTATAACAGAATAAGCCAAACCAGTATGTTCTAGTTGTAGTGTTGGAAAATAAATGCGATGCCATCCTCATGGATGCTGCTTTCCATTGACTTTTCCATGCTAATGGTTGCCACGCAGCCATACTAGAGCGAGCCATGTTTCTCTTGCAGATATGATGTTACTTTTCCATGTGTTGTATGTCATAAATAACTCTTTTACAATAAAACCGGGCTCTGAATCTTCTGCCTTTGAATATTTTACATGGAGAATTGCATTGACGTTTGACTGTGTCCTCATTAAGTAGAGGAAATTCCTGGAATTCCAGAACAAAACACAGATTCATGAGTTTTATTGCCTCCATCCATAGCCTTGTGATGTTTTTCACTTATGTATTTTTATTACAGTGTAACTATAAGGCTTATTATACATTTTCTTGATTCTTTCCAAGGCCTTAGATGTTTTAGTGCAGGCAAAGTTGAGCAGCCTAAGGAATGTATCATTATTTTTATTATGATTATTATTATTTATGTATCTTTTTATCTTTTCGCACCATGCACTGTTATTTCTGCTTAAAAAATTTTTTTATTGGTTAAGATAACCTTCCATTCTGCCTCTGAACACTAATATGAATTATTAAAATAAGGCCCAAAGTGCATTGCCCTAATGTTTAATAATTCAACACAAAATCACTTGCAGAACCATTCGTTTTTGAGACCTGTGTATGGATTGGAGAGATGCGTTGTTTCATCATTAACCTCTTTTATTTTTTAATACCTATTGAAAAAAATAACATTGAAGAAATGGTGACTTAGATCTGAGAGCTAGGATGAGCACATGGTGTATTTGTAGGATCAGCATTAGCTCCGTCTTTGAAGTGATTGCTGATATTTTCTACAAGGGACACATGGTGGTCAGCATGAATACCTAATGACATTGTCTAAAGGACGCTGGTCTCATTTCAGTTGGACAGTAGAAAATACACCTGATTTATAAAGAAAGGACTGGCATGTAGGCATCCATTAAATAGCTTGCAACAGCAATCTATATTTTACAGAATGAGCAGTAAATTGGGGACTCGATTAGACAATAGTATTTCTATAAGAATAGGGTTACACTGCACACTTTATTGCATTTTCAGCATGGTGAGTGGCATGTATTAATTGCTGCGATGTTCTAACTGGGTTGGTGGTCGAATATGCAGCAAATGACATCTGGTGCCATTGGATTGTGACATGCATAGTGATGGGAGTAAAGCTCACTCATATAATAATGGGAAATGAGTACAAGTCACTTCACCATGAGACCCTGTCCATGTCTCTGCAGCAAAGTCACCTATGTAGTCTCAGCCTAAGGCCTCCAGGGATGCCAGTTTTTATGTCATAATTAAGAAATCATGAAGGCAATTATCTATCTGTTATAATAAATGAATACAAATCTTATTCCTAAAGTTAGATAGGTATTAATTCCGGCCATCTTGATTTTTGCACTAGAAATTAGAGTAATGGCCTATGTATTATTGTAAGAATCTCTCTTTTGATGGTTCACAATGATCGGAGACTTGCATAGTAAGGCCTCATGCACACAGGAGAGCTGTATGCAGAAGGCTGTATGTTGGCACTCAGAGCCCCTGTGGCTCTGTACTAGGTGTCTCACTGTATCGTGATCCATACAGCGCTGTATTACAGGGTTATTCCCCCATAGAAGCATTACTTCTAAGGGAGACCAGCTCTGTAATATGGCATCTAATGGAGTATAACACAATTTTTTTACTGTCGGATTCATATGGAATCTAACAGAAAAAACTCCATATGAAATTGGAGGCATACGAAGGTACAGCAGAGCCCCATAGACGTCTAAGGGTGCCATATTACAAATCTGTATAACCTCCGTGTGCATGAACACTCAGCGTCTTGATATTTCCTGTTTAAAATATTTTAGCAGAGTTGACAATCTTTGGATATTTGAGGTTTGCAGAAGAGTGTGTGCTAGAAAAATGACTAGCTAGTATCTACTGAAGATCAGCATTACAATATAAAGTATTCATCCCTGTATAGCTTTTTGATATTACATGTAGATTTATGGACCAGCTTGTTTGGATGTGTTACCTGGAGGATATGATTTGACTTCTAGCAGTTTCGGATTTCTTGTAAATGTTGATAATAATGGTTTGGTGAATAAATGTTTGCGCTTTTACATGTTTTTACTTTGCAGTTGTGTTAGGCCTTGTCCACACAGTGCTGTTTTGCTGAAGATGCCTTTTTTTAATAGCTAAAAAGTGGATTTAAAAGAAGTGGAGTGTACATATTTCCTTTATTCTTTTCCTGTGTTTAAGACGCTCTGCTGATTTTTTGGGAAAAAATAAATAAAAAAGTGTTAATGCCAAGTTCATACAGTGCAGTGTTTTAATGCATCTTTCCATGATTTTTTTTTTTAGCCAAAACAAGCAGCGGATACAAAAAAAAAGTATTAGGCTGGATTCATACACAGCGTAAAAAAATACGCTGTGAAACTTGCTTAAAAATCCACACTAAAATCTGCAATGAAATCTGCATGGGTTACATGCAGATTTCGTTGCGGATTTTGGTGAGGATATAGTTGTGGATTTCACTCTTTGCATAGCAAAAGATCCACTTTGACTGAATAGTAATGCAACAAAGACTGTCAAACTGTACAATTATTTCTCCCCTCTGTTGTATTAACGCCTGGTTTTGACTAAATAAAAACAATTTTTTTTTTAAAAACAGAAGTTGCAATAAAATATCCCTGTGTGATCAAATCCTAGATATTGCCTGAATTTATCACTTATGTTATAAGAATGAATATGCCTTTTAGGGTTCTTCACACAAAGCGTTTTTACATAACAGCCACGTTTTTTGCTGCGCTTTTTCTGGCGTTTTTTGCGGGGGAAAAATTCTGCGGTCTGATGTTAACTGGAAGTCAATGCTAAAATATAGAACACACTACAAACGTTGCTGGCGTTTTATTTTTTTTTAAATTACAGCAGCGGTTGATTTGAAGTTTTATTCACCAGTTAGTGCCATTTTCTCCCATATATCGATATACCACACATATACCTTGCGTTTTTTTCCTCTTCAAAAAAACCGCATGTGTCAATGTGCAGTTTTTTGTAATGTTTTGCTCAGAATAAATCATGTTGTAAAGAGGAATCTTTGCATCACATGATCTTTAAATCACATGATTTGCAATGTGAAAACCCCAGATTAAAAAAAAAGCAGGTAGTAAAACAAACTATTTGCAAAAAAAGCTACAAAAACACCATCAAAAACACATGTACTAATTTACTAAAAACGTTTGTGTTTTTTATGCATTTTTTTTCCAAAAAAGGCTGTGTTCAAAGTGGCATTCAGGTCCGTTCTGTCAAGTTTCTCATGCCTTCTGATGGCCAGAACAGAAGGGTCTGCTGTGCTATACTTTACTGTAAGAAAAAAACAGAAACCTAATGGACTTTTTATAATTTAATGGAATCTGTCAGGATCCACTACACAGTGGATCCATTATATTCAATATGTCTCCTGTAATAACGGAAGCTATGACACCATTGTGAGCAGAACCTTACGTAACTGGTGCTCAAAAATTGTCACCCTAATCTAGAGGTCTCCACTTAAGGATTTGTTTTTAAAGCCCTTACATTTTGTGGGCAGTTTGGGAAGAGTTCTGTTTCCATTTGTATCCTGTGAGGTTTTCATGATGCCGGTTATTTTATTGGAGAGGTAGCAACTCGAGTGTACTTATGTAGTTATGTTCAATTAAAATCAACATCGGAACGTTTTGTTCTGGACATCGAAGCGGGAACAACACCCACAATGTGACCCATATGACATGTCTAATTGAGACACACTGTAAATAGTCACTTTTTAGTTCTTTCGCAACATGTAAATAATAGTAGTTATCTCCTACTGGAAATGATAAAAATATTGGTTTCCATGAGCTGACATCAATGAAATTTTGACTTTCTTCTACTTTGCAGGGTTCTTGACAATTGGACAATTCATGCCGTCCCTTTTCAACAGTATGTCACCCTGTGGTCCTGTAAAATTATTATTTTTTTGGGTGGGCGGGGTGACAGGGATGGATATCTGGGGACATTGAACCTATAACGCCTCATGCACACGACCGTTGTGTGCCGGCCAGGTCCCATCAGTGATCCGTTGAAAGATAGGGCATGTCCTATGTTTCCACGGATCGGAGAATCGGGTCCGTTTTCACAGACCCGATTCACCCGCTAAAGTGAATGGGTCCATGAAAACTATCGGGTGCCACTCGGATACCGTAAAAATCGGCCCGAGTGGCACTCGGTCGTGTGTAACTGCACTAATATATTGCTGCAAGAATTGATACTTATGTTGCTAATATAAGGCTGAATTGTACTTTATTTGTCTAAAATGTTAGATTATTTCTTAAAAAGCGGTTCCCATACCAGAACTAGAATTTTATTGTAGGATTCACTCCCATTAGCTGTGCAATATACCTTTGCAGGGCTGCAAAGAAAATGTCAAATTTACCAATTTTCCTTGATAATTTTCACCAGTATGCCAGGTTATGGCAGTAGTCTGGAGTCTGTGAAAGGGAACAAGGTTTATGTAAATCAGTCTGTAGTTTCCTGATAGATAGAAGGCTCAGAAATTATCAGATAAGTAATTTATTCCAAATTGCTTTACGGATTTAAGCAGTATGTTCCTTCCACCATAGATACTAGGATGGTTGTCCTATCTATATTAAAGGCAGGGGATTTCTATCTGGCATACGTATAGCTTACTTGCAGTTTTCTGCTGCTTTTCTACAGCATGTGACGCTTGCTGATTCCTTAGCATTGCTCTACCCGGGAAATAACAGGAAGCCCTTGGTAATCATGTTAATGTGTATGACATAAATATGAAAATTAGATGTTATTTTATGTATTTTTTACATTTTTATCAAATAACATTTTAAATAAAGGAATTTTAGTTTTGTCCGTTTGTAACATGGAAGGAGATTACATTATTCCTTATATATTTATCTACTTTTGCAGTGAGACATTGGTAGGTAAAATTAGTTTCTCAACTATGCAAATTATGTCATTCTCCTACACGGAAGTGGTTTATACAAAGATCTTTGTTCCTGAAGTCTTGGGGAACAAATATATATAAAAAAAATTCTAACTAAAGTTTTGAATACTGTATTCTAAATATAGAATTCATCCTAAAAATAAAAAATGTCTTTACTGAACTAAATTTTTCCCGATCGTCACCCTGCATGATGTGGTTACTCCATAAAATAGATAGTTGTCGGCAACTGAGAACTTTGTAGGTCTGCCTTACAGTTGGTTAGTCCATACGTACTTACCAATATTGAAACCCCCCGAATTAGGAGAGTTGAAGCCCCGCTCCAGATAAAATGTCTACTGAGCCTTGTTGACCTGCTTGAAAGAGCTGTCTTTTTTTAAAAGTTTTTTTTTCCTGCCATCCTCATAACAAGAGCACATGGATCATCAGTAAACTCACCCTTTTTGAGAGCAAAAAGAGGGCAGCGCTCATATTCAGCCATTGTGCAGCACTGTACAAGAGATGGCCACATGTTTCACGGTTTCTTTTGGCATTAAAATACCACTCCCTTACTGTAAAAGGACATGGAAGCTGCGGAGACAATGGCGTACAGGGCAACATTGTGCAATTTTCTACAGAATCTGACAAAAAAAATCAGTATTCGTATGAATTTGAAGATATAAGGAGGTACAGTAAAGCTTCATAGAAGTTTATGGGCTCTGTATTACGGCTCCGTACAACTCTTAGGTTGTATGAGGACTTGGAGAGTTCACCACTATAGCATTTATTGACCTTATACTTGCATTTTGTACATCATCCTGTTTTCGATCTCTTGTTCATTTCTTTTTTTGGGGGGTGTACTGTTATCAGATTTCATTGTATAATATTTGAAGAGATTACTTTTCATAGTCCCTGCTTAACGACAGTAACATTATATCCTATTTCCAGTGCAGAGACTCTGAAATAGAGGATTTGGTCTGCATATTCCACTAATATCTGTAAAGGGATTCCTTCTAGTCTTCTGTAATCCCTGGCTTTATTCCTTTACTTACAAATCCTCTTAAATAAGAATTTCTGGGTAGCTAGATAATGGACTGTTAGATGTAATGTCCAGTATCCGCCTATAATAACAAGATAAACTGGATGGACCTTTAATTTTTTGGTGAACGAGGTAACCGAGTGATTCTGGACCTAAATTTTGTTACTGCTAGAAATCTACAGATTTCTCCAATTTTGTATTTCATTACGAGATAGGAATGCAAATACTTCGGATCCACTTGGAGGGCATAAACATATGTGAAACTGGGATGGGCAAATTACTGTTAGGCTTCGTTCAAATCTGCCGCGGGGTTCTGTCTGTGGGTTCCATCAGACCTTTCCGTCGGGAACCCATGAACGGAAACCAGATGGAAACCATAGCTTTCCGTTGGCATTGAAATCAATGGTAATGCTAACTCTTCTGTTGCCAATTGTTTCCTTTTGTCTCTGTTCCGTAAGGTTTTCATTTTTTTTGGGCGGAATCAATAGCGCAGTCGACTGTGCTATTGATTCCGTCAAACAAACGGAAACCTTACGAAACGGAGACAAACAGAAACCATTAGCAACGGAAGCATTACCATTGAAATCAATGGTAATACTAACGAAAAGCTTACGGAAGCCACGAACGGAACCCTGACGCAGATGTGAACAAAGCCTAAATTAGGAGCCAGTTAGAGCACTCAAGGCACCAATTTGAGCAGTTGTCGCTCAGCCAATGACGTCCCTACCTTTTCATCCTTTCACTTCTATCTTCTCCTGTGCTGCACCTATTCTGTGAAAATCACTACCCTGGGCCATTAACCTTGCTTATTCCATTATCAGTTTTAAGCATTTCTTGCAAACTAATTTCTTCAAGTAGGTCTCAGGCTTATGTCACAGAACCATAGTACATAGCTAATACACAACCTGACTTGGTCACAGATATCTCCACTCGACCTTTTCTTCAACTACCTACCCTTGTCACGTCACTCTGCCCTTTATATCCGTGTTTCATCAGATACTAGCTGGGCGAATGGTTCATGCACCTTTTATTTATATTCACCTTGCCGTCAGAAGAAGCTGGTCCCTTGGCCAAAATGAACATCTTGTACCTATTGTGTCACTACTTACATTTAATATAGATTCTAATCTCTTATGGGCAGATCCTCTTTTCTTGTGTCTTATTGTTTGTTAATTTATTTTTCTTTTCTTTTCATTTTACGAATGTTACTTTCCTAATTATAAAACGTAGCGGAAAGCGTTGTCGCTATATAACGTGTATTATTATTATTATTATTATTATTATTATTATTATTTCTATTATTATTATTATAAGCATAATATTAGCAGCCAGAAAATAAAAACGACAGTAGACATCAATAGAAAATAAGTCACCAGCAGCAATGTCCAGGCGCTTTGGCGACTTTTCTCTTAGATTTGACCGGCTCTGATTTTAAACCATTAAGGGTATTGGCGGGTTTTTATCAAATAACTGTTTATTTTTTTTTTGTATGATTAAGTTATACAATTTTCCAATTTACTTGATTTATTAATTCCTCACAGTTTTTAAGATCTCTGCTTGTTGTCATTCAGTATAAACATGCATTTACTTCCAGTGGATAAAATTCTGTCCATGGTCATGACGAACACACAGGTCCCCGGCTCATTACGGTAATGTGAATCAGCTGTAAAGATCCCTGCGCTTATGAATCCATCACATGCCCATTGACAGAATTGTATCCACTGGAAGTAAAGCATGAATCTTTATACTGAATAACAGCAAGCAGAGATCTTGATAACCATGAGGAATTAATACAAAAAGCATATCGTAAAATTGTGTAACTTCTAATTATATTAAAGAAAAAAATGTATTCGATTAAACCGGACAACCCCTTTCCAGAGTTTTCCTAAAAAAATTTTGCACATGTATTTAAAAAAAGATTCTGTTAATAAAACAATACTCTTCTAACAATGTTTTTTTTGTTTTTGAATAAATGACTAACCTTCTCCATTAGATGTATAAGAGGTGGGTATTTAAATAAGCAGTAAAATAATAAAACCTTGTCTGACAAGCTGTTTGCTATTGTATATATTTTGCTATATCCACCCACCCTTTTTCTGCCATTCAATCTAACTTTTTGCCTAGCTCATTAATCTTTTTTTAATAGGTTTTCTAAATGAGAAGTTGAGTTTTCTCTATAGCGAGGTTTGTGGCCATAGAGCGTGATAAGCACACTATAAGGAAAGATAAAGCTTATAAATCTTGTCTCAAGTTCTCTTGCACTTGCCTGTAGGCGTAAAATTGAAATTAGGTAAAACGAGGAAAATAAAACCTGCCTTTTTCTATTAAGATCAAAGAATAAGATTGAAAGGGAAATTGATCACCGACTCTTCTTCCACATCCAGGTCAAGCAGTGGCATCACCGGTGCACTAATAGAGCTCAACGATTTGATTTGCTTTGCTTACCACGCTGCCGAATCAGGTGTTTCTGACAGAGCACCACAATGGGCATTGGTTGGCTGTTGATCAAAAACAACAATTCAAGACTAAACCTGCATCTAAATGACTAGAATTAATGGAACTTTACCAAAAAGACGGTCGTTCTTCACACAAAAACAGAGTTTCTAATACACCAGAACATGATGTGGACACAGAAATGTAAGCACAATAAACAGTAGTATGACATGTAAGGTTTATGCACTCTATTTTAGTCTTTTTTTCCATTGGGTAAGTTATCTTTAGGCTGCATTCACAGGTGTCTTTTTTGCGGTGATTTTTTTCTTTATTGCAATATATTATTTTACAAAGATTTAATTTAAAAATGGCAGCTAAAACAGCACTTATAATACAGCCATAGTTCTATTACTATTAAAATGATTGAAGCATTTAGCTTCTATATTCCGAATTTGTCCATTCTTTATGCCCTATCTTTACTATTTTGTCTGGGTTTTTCTAATTGCTTGTAAATGGAATGAAATACAAAAAGATATTACATTTTTAGGAGCATTTTTCATGTTTTTTTTCTTTAACAAATGCTTAGCTGTTTAGGCAATAAATCGCCAGTATGTTTTCACAAACCTGATGTCAATGCAGTTTTTATGTATGTGGTATCCGGTGCATTTCTTGAACTTAGAATATCCTTGTGTTAAC
Organism: Rhinoderma darwinii; assembly: GCF_050947455.1. Classification (NCBI taxonomy): domain Eukaryota; kingdom Metazoa; phylum Chordata; class Amphibia; order Anura; family Rhinodermatidae; genus Rhinoderma; species Rhinoderma darwinii. The sequence goes on along the minus strand of NC_134692.1, from coordinate 61,380,409 downwards.
ACAACTTACCACTTCAGTGCCCCATTACAACCAAAGTCCACCTTTGTCTTTGAAAAGTAAGCCCTGTATATGTTGCATTAGTCCAGCCATCTATAGAGAAGGACTGTGCACTGACGTGTGCCTGTATGCATTAAACAGAAGCATCCCTATTTATCTGTTGAAGGCGTAATTCGACATTTACCAGGATGCATTGTGGGGCAGGATGTATAATTATGCAAGTGCACCTTTAAATCATCAGAAAATAAGTTGAATTTAATGCAGTTTTGGCAAATAGCTGGTATGATTTTCTATCCATCTTGTGGAATTGTGAAAAGGAGAGATTTATGGTAATTGCCCCCAAATTGCTCTTTAGTAAACGAAGCCCACAAAGACTCATTATAAAGTCCCATATGTCAAGTGGATCACTGAAATGGTTTTTCTGTGTCAAAAAAGGGATCTTCGTTTTGTAAAGAAATTGCTGCCATTATTACATTTGACTCTTTGCTGGCTCCAAATAATTGTGTTTTATCAGCAGAAGCCAGCGCCGCCGCACAAGTCTGGGCTACTTATTACTCCTCACTTTTATTATCTAGTAAAGCTGCAGAGACAATTAGTAAATGCATTTTTTATGGTTGGGTCTTGTGAAAGTAAAATGGATCACGAAGAATGTGTCCTTTCATTGATTTAATTAACATAGATTTTTATAGTAAATCTAAACCTTAAATTTGCTAAATACCCCTTTTTATGTATGAATGGCCCTGTCCAGGTTTTTTAATAGACCTATAACGATAAAGGTGAATTATTTACAGTCAGTGACATAGAATAATGTATCACCCTGCTCATTTTCGTTATGCCTCGTTTGCTAAATGTTCCTTCTTTTTTCATAGGAAAAAAGACTTGGTCACTCGTCTTAAAAGAGTTTCCCTAAAATAAAAAGCAATCCACTTTTGAAGTCCTTGCATTATCCTCTTCTGTCAAGTTGTTAAAAAATTATTTTCAGCAATTTTTGGGGTCGAAACCGTTTTTGGGATGTCTGTTTGGCAAGCTGGCATTACCGCACACATCACCCAGTTTCCACAAGCTCCAGAATAGTAAATCTGCCAAGTGTTGTAACCTGGTAACTATGCACATTTACAATTAGTAAATGAGCAGTGACAACCCATGTGTCAACTCTAATGTTGACCATTGTGGTTGTCACCCAGTCTTCCAAGAAGCACATATATCACCAATATTTACTAAGGCTTTCTTTATTTTGAGGGGAAATGTTTTTAATGTTTATTTAAAAAAAGAATATTCAATAATTTCATAATGTTTCATGTTTGACTATCGGGACTTTTTTCCCCATAGGGAACAACTGATGTTGTGTCGCAACTGTGATTTTACGTATGATAAATTACTAGATAAAGACCTCACAATGTCTTCCTTTTAATATAATCAAAATCTGGAAAATTACAAAATGAACACACATAAAATGTATCAAACACATTTAGAACTGATGATATTTTACAATCTGGTCAGTCCATTTTATGTACAGTTTTTATTTAAAGTCTTTTTTATTTTGGCTCCCGCACATGTATTGATATTTTCATGCAATTCATTTACATTCTGAGAAGTTGATCAATCACATTATGGTGATGCAGCGACTGCAAGTAATACATCTCAACATGGCACATCTGGGTGTGTAAATGCTTAATTTTTTTTTCTTTTATTTAAAGGGAAGGCTGTGTACAATACAATTCTACATACTGTAAAAAAACAAAACCTTGCATATAACCTAGTATACTAATGTTATGTCTGTGTTCAGATGTTGCAATCGAGTCACAGAAAACAAAGACCGCTGTAAAACCCTGACCACAACATGTTTAAGGCTAAGGCCCCATTTACACGACCGTTACTTTTATCCGCAATTACGGATCCATAATTGCGGATAAAAATACTGATCCATTCATCTCTATGGCCTAAGGACACCTTCCCATATATTTACAGGAAGGTGTCCGGGCTGTAGAAATGACTCGCAAAAAAGAGGGCATGTTCCTTCCGTGCCCATAATCGCGGGACGTACACATGGCTACGACCGCGTGCATGAAGTCTTACACGGTACAGTTTTGGTTCAGCTTTTATTCTTATTTTATTTCTTTTGCCCCAATTTTTACAAAAAAAACCTGTAAAGCCACAGATTATCTCCATGGAATTACAATGGGGCTAATCCGCTGGCCAATCTGCGGCAGAAAACAGAGTTTTATATGGGTTGTTTTTTTTTTTAAACCAATTTCGGACTGGTCTATAGCGAATCCAGCTGTGTAAACATGGCGTAATAGCGGGTACAAAATACCAACTTGTCCACAAACAATTATCCACGTGTTTTTCACACCTTCTAGTCTATAGCTGGCAGTAGCAGTGTTCCAAAT